>NW_019175066.1:333385-365031 GCF_002260705.1 Seriola dumerili
CAAACTTACTGTATGTGTGTTTGTTCAGTATTCATTCATGCTGTGTCAGTGTTGTACTGTGACAGAAACAGAGAACTTCTCCACAACAGAGTTTTATTAGAAACATGAAAATAAAGACAGACCTTGAGGAAAACATGAACATGTTTTTTTTTTCTGCAGGACTTTTAGTGTTGTACAGCTTTAAAGAGAAACTCAACAAACACTGACAAGCGCCCACACATCAGAGACTCTGTAGAGGAAGCAAGTGGACGAACACAAAGTCAACATGTTCCCATCAGACTGCTGTTTTCATGACTTGTTTGCTATCTTTCAGCAGAGATGCTCTGATCTCTCGTCACTGACAGAAAACACAAACACAAACCTGTTTGAAGCCCGACACACCCAGGTGACAAGCAGGAACACTCTGATCTGTTATAATGGAACTTCTTAAAGGACCAAACCAGGGTGTTTACAGGTTTTACCTTCTAATGGATTCTTCTCAAATGTAAATATTCTTAAATATCATCTTTATACAATGAGACTAAATAACTAAGAGAATAAATGTAGATGATTGTAAAATGACAGTAAATGTCACCTGAGGCTGTGATGTGAAGTTCACTGCGATAAATGGGCTTAAACATGTAAAACTGCTGATGTGGTCCTTTAAAACGAAGCTTTGTCCACTCACGACTTCTCATCATCTCATTATTATGTCAGTTAAAACAAACTGTTATGTTTGAGCTGAAAATGTCCACAAACTGAAAAACAAACAAAAAAAAACCCAGCAGTCTTCACTAAGGGTTTAGAGCTAACATCACTATTGGCTTTCGTTGTTCTGAACCTGCTGCTGATTGGCTGGCAGGCTGGCTGGCTGGAGACAGGAAATAATAATGTTGGGAACTCAGGCAGCAAATGCAAAACGAAACAGTAAACATAATACAGGCAGGTGAGGTGAGGACAGGTGAGATCAGGCAGCACTGGAGACAGCGAGTTTCTTCAGGTGATCCATGAACACCTGCAGACTGACGTCGTCCGTCAGGATGGGAGCTCCAGACTCCTGCACAGGACACATCATTAAACACTGGTGTCATATCAACACTGACACTGATGAGTCTGAACACAGGTTCACTTCAGGATCATGTTGAGGTGAGGGTCTTACCTGTCCCCAGGTGTACATGTTGTTGTGGGTCTGGGAGGGGTTCACTTTGGAGAGCAGGAAACGAGCCTGGACAACATCATCAGTCAAACTTATGTACATGTCAACACATAAAAATGATCGTATAGACTCTCATCAGTTGTTACTGATGTATGTGAGCACATGAAGGATTATTGATGTATATACAAGTTAATTTATGGATGATGTAAAGTAGATATGCTGAAGTCATGTAATGGTATACTACTGATGTATGTGTGTGTGTGTGTGTGTATGTGTGTGTGTTTGTGTGTGTGATCTTAATATGTATACATGTATGAAGGTATCTATGTATGTCTGTATATGTACACACATGTATATACATAGATAGATATATACTTTATCTATCCCCCTATACTGATGTTCAGTACACATGTTGATGATTCATAGTTTATTTATTTATGTATTAGTAATGTATGGCGTACATATTGATATATAATACATAAATTGTGATAATAATAATAATGTGATATTACATGTATGAACAGACAGGTGTGTCTATCAGTGTGTTAGCGCCCTCACCTGGCTGCCTCCATGCTCCGTGTCGATGTATCTCGGCATGGGGAAGCGAGTGTGCAGCAGCTCCTGTGCGTCGTCCACCGGAGCCTGAAGCAGGTGTTTGAAGTTTTCATACTCGGGCATTTCCTGATATCCAGCCTTCCTCCACTGAGCTACAGTCTGACAGCAGGACACACCACGTCACTTCCTCCTTCCACCGCTTTAAATTCACTTACATCACGTGATTCTGGTTGTCGTCTGATTTTGTGTGTGTATATATATATATAGATGTATAGTTGATTATATTAATGTAGTTAGTGTACATATTGATGTGAAGCACATATTTATGTCTCAGAATTTTGAACAGCATCCTTTAAAGCTACCATCAGAAACAGGATATGGTCTCCATGGAAACAAAGCTAATAACTGAGTGTGTGTTGATGTTTCAGTCTGTCTCAGTGTGTGTGTGTGTGTGTGTGTGTGTGTGTGTGTGTGTGTGTGTGTGTGTGTACCTCTCCATGGTAAATGAGGATCTGGAAGAACGTGTCCATCAAGAGAATCCGGTCTGGAAGGATGCTGCTGCTGTCCAATAAGACCGGCTGAAACACACAGTCACTGATCAATCACTCTGATCAGTCACTCATCAATCCACTGGTCAATAACCCAAAGGTTGTGTTCCTCAACATTCTTCTGAACTCTCAGTCTGTTATCTGTCCCAGAATACCTCAGCTGGTCTGTTGAATGTGTGTCTACAGGTGTGTGCACAGGTGTGTGTACCTCAGGTGGGCCGTTGAATGAGTAGGCATACAGCACAGGTTGGATCATGATGAGAGCCTGAGTCAGGTCCTGTCTGTTGAACTGATGTCTGTAATATGAACTCTCATCTGGACTGTTGTTGAACACCTGCAGGAACGGAGAGCGCCGCAGGTGGAACATGAACTGAAACACAGACACACAGGTGAGACACAGGAAGTGAAGCAGGTCACACAGACACACAGGTGAGACATGGATGTGGATCAGAGGATTGTGGGATGTGGATCACCTGAGGGTACAGGGAGAAGGTCTCGGAGAACCTGAAGGAGTTCGGATCGTCTTTGTGATAATCTCCAAACTTCTGACACTGAAGAGAAACACAGTTTAACACACGTCAGTCTGAGAACCTGAGTCCAGATCCGGAGTCTGACCCGGGTCTTCTTACCAGTCTGATGAGCTGTCTGTCCAACCATCTGAGGACGTCCGGCCCCTCCTCTGTCTCCGCACGGTACACCGCCAGCCTCGCCATCAAGATGGCCGCCGCCTCCTGATCGAAGGACGCCGCGATGCTCTGAATCTGTGTCTGAGCATCTGCCCAGCTGTGGGGAGGAGGGGGAGGAGGAGGAGAAGCTGAGTTGTGATGTGATATTGTGTAAGAGCCAATCAGAGAATGACTCATCTCCACGGAAACGGTTCAGGGCTTCAATCCTGTATCAAGGCATCGTCCAGCAGGCTCAGACTTTACATGATGTCAGAGTGTGTGTGTGTGTGTGTGTGTGTGTGTGTGTGTATATGTGTGTGTGTGTGTGTGTGTGGTCTTACTTCCTGGCGGTGGTGGTGACCCTGATCCGTCTCTGTCCTGATGAGTGCTGGTACTGAGTCACAAACTGGATCGCTCCGCGGCCGCCCTGAGGGATCGGAGCGTTGTGCTGCAGAACAAACAGAAGAAGAAGAAGAAACAGGGTTAACAGGTGGAGCTGCTGATCAATAATCTGTCAATAACCTGATCAGGACAGTTTGTTTTTCCTACTGGTGTAAGAACGTTAGAATCCCACCAAAAATACCTGTCTGCACACCTGACTGTGTATACCTGTGTACACCAGCAACTTGAGTCTGAATGACTCCGAGTCATGAAACTGAAATATAACATTAAAAAAACTGCGGGTCAGAACCCTGCTCTCTGATTGGCTGCCTCACATCTGAACCCTCAGCGGTCTGAGGCTCAACAGCAGCAGGATGATGATGATTACACACCTGCACACCTGTTATTACCTGAGTCACACACACACACAGTTATCTGGTGACTGCAATGTCAACACTACCTGAACATCCAATATCCTGTGTGTGTGTGTGTGTGTGTGTGTGTGTGTGTGTGTGTGTGTGTTTCCTCTCACCATCATCTCAGCAGGTGACTGACAGGTGCACCACGGCAACACTGCCTCTGGAGACACACACACACACACGGAGAGTCAGCAGCACACGCCTCCTTCAGTCCGTCCTCAGACTCAGAGCTGATCGGACTCTGATGTTCTCGGATCAGATTCAAACGACGACGACGACAACAGGAGCAACATTTGCCGAGCAGCTGGTTTAACCTTTGACCTTTGACTCCAGAGGACATAAGAGTTTTCTGAAAGGACTGAACAGGACTGACGTGGACGTGGACTCCTCCGCCGAGCAGCTGCAGGTAGACGTCTCAGTCTCCGCTCGCTGAGAGACCACAAACCTGATCTAGATCCAGATCTCTAAACTGTCACTGTGAGAAATCTGGATTCTATAATTAATATATTGATCAGATCGATCCAGTTCCAGGAAGTTTAGTAGTTTATTGTCTGAACGACGTGTGGATTAAACATTCAGAGCTCCAGAACCTGATGGTTCCTGGGACTTTTTGAGGCCAGGAACTGATTCAGAGCTGACGGGATTCTCCCTGTTTACTGGACATCTGATGATGCGTTCAGGTTCAGTCAGTTAATCACGGTGACTCATTAAAGTCAAAGCTGACTGAGGTCCAACCAACCAGCTTTGCAGGACTGCAGTCTGTTTCTATCAGCAATCTGGACTTGGATCTGAGACCTGGACTTCAGACGGACAGAACATGCAGCAGGTGTTTTTTGGATCAGGTTTCTGAGGAACCAGCTCGTCCTGGACCTTCATCTCCCTGAGGTCCGTCAGAGGAGCTGAGGTCCAGACCAGCAGCAGCTGTAAACCAGTTTCTGCTGATTCTCACCTCACACTCGGGTTCAGTCTCACCGCTGTGACTCAGACTCTAAACCTGGATGATCACATCTCCGTGGTGACTGAGGTCCAACCAACCAGCTATCAGGTCTGGACCTCAGAGGAGGTTTGGTTCTGTTAGCGTCGGGTTCTAGAGGAACGGTTTTGGATTAAAATTTCGTCCTGGAGCCAAAACACATTTAGTGAAAGAGGAGGAAGCAGGTGGAGCTGACGTGACGTCGCTCACTGTCAACAGCAACATGTAGGTGGAAGTTCTTTATGACAGTATGAGGTTCTATATGTTTAACAGGTCGAGTCTCAGTGGGTATTACCCTTCACTGGTCACTCACCAGTCTGACCAGTCTAACCACAGAACCTAGACCAGAACCTCAGTGACATACTTCCTGTCCTGTGAAGATGGCGGACGCTCTGAGGACGCTGTATGCTGCCCTGATGGTTGTGTCCAGCCTGGCCTCCGTCTGTGGGAACCTCCTCCTGCTGCTGGTGCTCCTCCTCAACAAGGAGCTCCGGTCAGACACGCTGGGCCTCATCCTGAGCTTCAGCCTCAGTGACCTGGCTCTCGGACTCTCCACCATCCCCTTCGGAGCCCACAACAGCCTGTCCCAGCACTCCGGATACCCCAGCACCGGCGCCTTCTGTCAGGGCAGCGGCTTCATCTTCCTCCTCCTGCAGACTTCCTCCATCCACTCGCTCACCTGGGTGACTGTAGACAAGTTCACAGAGATCTGCTTCGCCCTCAGCTACCGCAGCATCTGGACGGCCGGGCGGAGCCGAGCGGTGCTGGTCCTGGTCTGGCTGTTCTGTCTGGTGAATGCCGCCCTGCCGCTGCTTGGGTTCGGCAGCTACGTCTACAGCGAGTCGCGGTTCCTCTGCTGCCCGAGCTTCACACCTGAGAACAGGTACTTTGTGGTGCTGTGGATGTTGTTGGGCATCGTGGCGCCGATCCTCACCATGTGCTCTCTGTACGGATACATCGTCTACGTGGCCAGGAAACAGGCCCGCAGGGGAACATTCATGTGCAACGAGCTGCACTGCTTCTATGTTCCTGCCAACAATTACCTGAGGAGCTCCATCGTGATGATCACAACCTCAGGTGAGTTCATGCTCTGTTCTGATTGGTCCCTGAAACGACCTACCTGCCCATTCAAACTCTACTGTTTGTAAAAACTTTGTTCAAACTCACTTGTATTTTAAATTCTAGAGATTCCAGTTTCCTAAAACCTCCAAAGACTCCGTCTGAATCTAAAATCAACTCAATCAGGAATCAGTAGATTACAGTCAGCCAATCAGATGGTATATAAATAGATGGTTAGCATGCTGGTTAGCATGCTAAAGACGTCACGTCACACTCAGTTCTATGATTATTATCAGCTGCTTCTACTTTGCTGGTTTCACATGTTTCACATTAAAAGCTTACCAGCGGCTACATGAAAGTCTTTTATTGTGAAACATCTGTTCAGGAAGTGTGTTTCAGTAACTTAACAGTGATTATAAGACAGTAGAAGTGAGAGCAGCAGAGCTTCAGGTTATAAACCACACTGATGATGTTGACAGAACATGAAGACTGTTCATAAAACGTGTGTGCACGTTACCATGACAACGAGAGCAGAGAAGCGAAGTCGAATGTGAAGATAAACCCCGAGCAGAGCTGAAAGTCACTCTGAGGATCAGCCTCCATGTTTATCTTCATGACTCACTGTCATTACAGCGACAGTGATGTCATAACCACAGCTGTTTGGTGGCTGGCTCTAAACACTACAATACCCATGAACCTCAGCAGCTGTTCTTATAAAGAACAAGACCAGGTCCAAACCCAGTATCCATCTGGACCGTGTCTGAGGACCTGGTTGAAACCTGTTGTGGAGCCTGTAAACAACTACTGACAGTGGAAAATAGCTAAAGATGCTAAATGTTGCTAGATGATGTAATGTGCCAATTAGCATATTTATGATGTCATAGCACCGTATTTTAGAGTCAGCTGGTTTCAGCTATGGAAAGAAGGTCCCCAGACATCTAGTCCTGTTCTTCTAGTCTTCTGTTTGGTCCTGACCTGGTCACCTGGTCACCTGGTCACCTGGTCACCTGGTCCTGTCTTGCTCTCAGTGTGTCTCCTGGTCTGCTGGCTGCCCTACATCTCAGTGTGTTTGTACGAGACCTTCACCGGTCAGCAGAGTCCCGCCGTGACCTCCGCCCTCTCTGCCTGGCTGGTTCTGACCAGCGCCGCCCTCAACCCCTGGATCACCTGCATGACGCAGACGTAAGTAAAGATGTCATGTGACCTGAAACTGTCCAATCGCCATCAACATCCTCAAGTTTAAATCCAGACAGAACTTGTGTCCTACGTTCACTGTGAAGATCATTCCTCAGTCCAGCTTCTTCTGGTGTTTCCTCTGAGAGAAGATTTTCCGTGGAGCGATTAAACACCTTGATGCTGTGTTGATGATGTCATGTAATGATGATGTCATGTTGTATGGTGACCTCTGTCTGTCTGCCCGTGTGTCTCCAGTCGGTACAGGGCGGCGGTGCGGCTGAGTGTCAGCAGGTTTATTCGGAGGTGCCCTGGGACGCCTTTGGAGTCACGCCCACAGAGCTCCGCCCTCCACCTGCCCACGACCAATCGCATCAGCACAACGACAACCTCAACGCTTCCCCCGTCGTCACCAAAAACGCCCACGCCGACACCACCATGACCTACACAGCCTCTTCATCATAAACACCTGGGGAGTCTGCAGGGACGTGACACCACCAGGGCGACCTGTGACAGTCAGACTGAATTCTGGGAAATGTAGTGTAGTACATTCAGAACTGCTGCTTTTCTGATGGTCACACTGGAGAGGGACGAGTTTATTATCTGACCGACAGTCGGCGCCTGTTAACCACCAGGATTAAAATGTACTAATTAGAATACATTCTGTTCTGTGACATCATCCTGTACAATGACATCATCCTGTACTGTGACATCATCACTGGTTTGGATGAATATTAAAAAGCTTTGTCTGTTGATGTGTGAGGTTTGTTCATGCTGTGACTTTATTAACCAGCAGTTTTCAGTATCATGAGTCACTGAGTCAGACTCAGACTGATCTCACAGCAGCTGCTGACACTGTCTAAAGGTCAGAGGTCAGGTGTTCCTACCTGGTTGACGACCTCGAAGTAAAGAGCCAGCGTGGTGCTGGGATCCGAACCACACACCTTCCACTGACTCGTGCCTCCGGTGCCAATCTCCTGTAACACACATGTTGTAGCACACCTGTGAACCTGTCCTGGAAACTAAAGTGTCAAAGGTCAAAGGTCATCTGTGTGCTGGTGGTTACATACGTTCTCAGAGACACAGGGTCCTTTAGCGTTCAGAGACACACAGGGTCCGATCGCTCCCGACACTTTGATTTCTCTGGACGTCTGAAACAGAGAACGCAGCAGTTTATTCACCTGTGGCACAGGTGACCCGGGGGCGTGGCCTCCGTGTTCTCAGTTAGTCGGCGTTCATACCTTGACCTCCAGCGTGGCGGCGAAGGCCATCTTAAAAGAACCCTGGACATCTTTAGTGAAAACTCTCTGGAAGGTTTGTTTAAACAGAGACGTGTTGAAGGAGTCGGCCATCACCATGTAGCCTCTACACACACACACACACACACACACACACACACACACACACACACACACACACACACACACACACACACATTAACATCACATGAAATCTCTCTATAACGTCCACAGCTTCTGTCACCACAAAGAATACTGATGTGCAACACCTGTGTGTGTGTGTGTGTGTGTGTGTGTGTGTGTGTGTGTGTGTGTGTGTGTGTGTGTGTGTGTGTGTGTGTACCCGGTGTAGTTGGCACAGCACTTCATCTCCAGCAGGCCGGTCTGATCCAGAGCACAGGCGTAGATGTCGATGATGTGACCATTAGTGGACGCTCTGTTAGCCAGAGACTCATAGTGCTGCAACACACACACACACACACACACACACGCACACACACACACACACACACACACACACGGTTTTATTCATATTGTACTTTCCAAAACAAACATGAACTAGAATCAGCTCCTCAGTGTCAGCTCTCGCTCACCTTGGTGGCTTTCTTCATGAACTTGGCGTTGTCCTTCTCGATGTCGTGCCAGGACCTGATGGGGGTCTTCAGTTCGTCTCCCACCACCATGCCGGGACCCTGCGTCGCTGGGCCGCCGATGAACGTCATGATCCGAGCGCCAGTGTTGGGGAAGGTGCACTGTGGGTAAAAAAGAAACAAAAAAAAAAACACACTGATGAGACTCTGTAATGACGCCACATGATGCTGAAACCACGACCTCTAACACCGCCACCCAAAAGCCCCACCCCCTCACCTCCAGCAGGCCCACAGCGATGGACATGGCGACGCCCAGCGAGCGCAGAGGTCTCTTCCCCTGAGTGACGGGCCAGGGGTCGCGCTGCAGCTCCCCCAGCAGGTCAGTCAGGTTCATGTCGATCTTCTGCACCGGCTGCAGGAACCTGGACCGGAGCAGAACCAGAACACTGACACCTCAGTCCACAACTCACGACCAGGTTCAGGTTCTGGTGTGTGTGTGTGTGGGTGTGTGTGTGTGTGTGTGTGTGTGTGTACCTGTTGGACAGAGGCTGTTGGGCTGTTTGAGGTCCTCGTCCCTGGGTGGCTGAAGGTTTGGTTAGACCAAGCATCTCCTGCAAGTCACCAGAGATTGACAACTGGTTAGCAGCGTTAACTACCAGCAGTTTAGTTACAGTGTTAGTTAGTGCCGTTAACTACCAGCAGTTTAGTTACAGTGTTAGCTTCAGAGCCCCTCCCACACCTGTACATTTCTGAAACACTGTGACATCACAGCCACCTCACTCAGTTGTGCAGGTGAAACAACACATCGTACGACCTAGTTGTGATCTTGACCAGTTAGTTAGTCCTGTTATCTACCTGCAGCTGCTTGGCGTTCAGGTCCTTGGTCCCCCTGAAGACATAACTCTTGGAGATTCCCTCACAGCCCAGCTCGTGGACCTGGACCATGCGTCCGAAGGTGATGAGTCCGACGAGCGCGGTGGGAGGCAGCAGAGACAGGGACATCTGCAGAGACTCCTTCAGAGCCTGCAGGTCCTCGTCCTCCATACAGGTGTCCACCACATACAGGAAGACCAGCGGCATCTGAGGACCTCGCTGAGGACAGAGACCAGACCGGGTTACACGTCTGAGGATGAGTCTGTCTGTGGTCCCTGTCTGCACCTGTCTGTGAGTCTTACCTGGACCACGTACTCGATGGTGGAGAACTGAGGCAGCAGCTCAGCTGGTTGGTTCACCTCAGAGATCCCAGCGTAGGACGGAGGAAACTGAAGCACAACAAACAAACAAAAATAAAGTCACAATACAACAAGAACAAGGACGTGACAGTTAAACTGAAGGTTCTTCATCTGCCTGTGGTTTACAGGTAAACCTGTCAACTGTACCTGGTTCCTCTGGTAGCAGAAGTTACAGGCCCACAGCTTGGCTCTGTAGTCCACCTGGCTGAAACACACAGAGACAGGTAGGTGTCAGACAGGTGATAGACAGGTGGTAGGTGGTAGACAGGCAGTAGACTCTACAGAGCTACACTAATCTGTGATATGCAGTGACCTCTGACCCCATCTGTAACCTCTGGCCCTTGTCTGTGACCTCTGACCTCTGTCGATGACCTCACACATGTGTGCAGTGATGCATACCAGAGGGGGTTGAGCACGGCTCGGCAGGTGGCGCGGCTGCAGAGAACCGGTTCGTACTGGATCGGGGGCAGGTCCGGTCTCTCCTTCAGCAGGGTGAACAGAGCTGCCACCGGGACCACCATCCGGGTCGCCTCCAACCGGCTGGAGGGCCACACGTTCCAGCTGAACCGCACGCCGTCACGCTCCTCATTCTGAGCGATGTACTCTGGGAAGGTCGCCATGGCAACGCAGGGACTCGGGGAGGGGTCAGGCACACTGTCAGGTAAAAGCTGGGGGGGATCGAGGGGGGGGGGGTTAGTTTGTACATGAATTTCTGCTTCAGGTGTTCGGCAGGTTCAAGTGCACGTCACAGGTAAAACAAAATCAGACAGAAATTACGTCACAGATGAAATAAAAACCAGCCACACGTGATGTGAAATAAAAACATTGTACTGAAATATTTCTCAGCTTCAGTTTGTCTCTTTCTGGTCCAGAACTTGGACCTGAGTCGGTTCTGCAGCGACCCTCCTGGATTCAGATCTAAAGACCTGCAGACCAAAGCGCTCAGGTACCAGAGCTACAGGTAATCAATCAGAGCTGATAATGAATCAGAGCATAATCAATGACATCAGTTCATTCATCAGCTGATATCTAAAGTCCAGTCTGAATGAACAACAGCTGCTGACGTCACCAGGTACCTTAACGACAGGATGGGTACAGGTACCTGTATCAGTGTCTCACCTGAACCTAAGTTTAAATATAAACTATCATGAGAGTTTTTCTCCCAGAGTTCAGGCTGCAGGCTCAACTCAGTTAGCCTCACAGCTAACAGCAGCTAAACTCCGCAGGTAAACTGCAGTGTCATTAACGTCACACAGGTGACACGTGCAGGACACAACAGACCGGTGAGCTGACGGAGTCCAGGTGAGGCTGGAGGTCTGTCAGGCCCAGGTGAGAGTGTGTATGAAGGTAGATCAGGGACTTACCGCCGCTCCGCTGCCTCCGCTGCTCTGCACTGACAACGAAGCAAAACAACATGGCGGCGGCCCGTCGCCACGTCAGGAATCAGAGAGCTCAAAAACACAGAGGCTCACTCTGACCCATATTCAGGAACCACACTCCTGACCGAGCGGCAGCCAAAATACTGACACAGCATCTCATGTTACAGGTACAGACGGGTGTAACTAAGTTCATCTAGTTAGCATTAAACAACTACAGCTCCCATGAGTCACAGACACAACCTCAGGGAGGGAGTTACAGAGTGTCACAGAGAAAAAAGCTGAATATAACGAGGCTCAGTGAGAAGAAATCTGAATATGATGCGAAGAGATGATAAAACAAAGAAAGTCACAACACTACACAATACACACAAATAAGTCTGAAAAACTGTAAGAACAATACAACCAGAGGCAGAGGTCACTGTTTACGTCCGAGTGAGTCATCGTACCAATAGAAGATCTTTGTAGGAGCCTCACCCGGAGTCCGAAGAAAATATCTTACATTTTTCAGAGGTAAAGATTCATGACAGAAACTTCTCGAAGTCACAGTCTGAACTGATCAGGGTAAACCACAATGACGTCACACGTTCACGTTCCCTCGGGATCAGCTGTGATTACTTCAGTGACCCCGATTTAAAACCCTCAGAGTCCTGATGGAACTTTTAATCAATGTTTTTATGTTTATTATTATTATAAATAGAAAAATATGATCGTAAATAACGTGTAAGTGCTGTAATTAAGGCTCAAAGGTGAAAATTCACACGTCAGCCTGCAGATCAGCTTTGGACCAAACTAATCTGAAGTTCTATAAAGCTTCTTGATGTCTTCTTAATATTGACCAATAATCGTCGGGGTGGGGGGGTCGGTCTACAATCATAAATCTATAAATTACTGTCTGATCTGTTTCATCAACATGATAACAAACAGTGAAATAAAGACTCAGCAGGTTTAAAATGGTGCAATACAAATGTTTATTATATGACAAAAATACTGTCACTAACTAATGTCATCATCATCATCATCATCATCATCATCATCATCTCGTCCAATCAGGACTGACTCTGCTGTTTAAATCTTATACATAAACATCTTATACAGAATTAAATTAACAAGGCCCAACAAACATCTTCCTCCTCCTCCCTGTTTAAACATCTTCCTCCTCTTCCTCCCTGTTTAAAGGAGCAGTCCAACAGTTCTGTTGGAAGCCAGATGTTCCAGATGTTTCACCAGGTCAGAGGTCAAACTCGTCTGAAACTGTTGAACTGCTCCTTTAAATCATCACCTTTCTTCTTCTGGTGTTTTTCTAAAAGCTCAGATCTTTGTTGGTGAAAAGCAGCAGAGGACAAACGTCCTCCTTTTATTTTGTCTTTCTACACTTCCTGTGCTCTCTCTCTAAGCCCCGCCCCCTCCACCTGTACCTGTCAGGAGGTGGAGCTTTTACTTTTTTTTTTATGTGTTAAGGCAGCTGATTGGTTGGCGGTCACATGTTGTTGAATCCCATCATGCCTTTCATGTTTCCAGCGGCTCCCTGCTGAAACTGACGCATCATGGACTGAAGTCCTGCCATTCCACCTGAAAAAAAAAAAATAACACCCACTCATGATCAGCCATTCCACCTTAAAACAAACACACTGACACAGGCTCGTTAAGATCAGCCATTCCACCTTAAAAAAAACCCACGCAGGCTCATCATGATCAGCCATTCCACCTTAAAACAAACACACTGATACAGGCTCATCATGATCAGCCATTCCACCTTAAAACAAACACACAGGCTCGTTAGGATCAGCTGTTGAAACCATGTGAACAGAGAGTGAAGACAGAGTGAATCATGGGAGTTTTCTCTGAAGGCCGATCAGCTGAGTGATGACTATTGATTATTGGTGTTTGATTAGAAGGTGTCTCACCCATGTGGTGCAGGACTCTGGGGTCCATCATCTTGGCCATCTGCTGGTTCAGTTTGGCCATCTGAGACGGGTTCACGTTCTTGGACATGTCTCCTCCTGAAAAAAGAGACATGTTCAGCTCCGTTCTTCTTCTGCTTTTAAAAACTTGCTGCCCCCCCCCCCTTCTTACCTTTAAACAGCCCCTTAATGCCCCCCATCTTCTTCACCATCTGGGCGAACTTGGTGTACTGAGTCAGCAGCTCCTGGACGTCTCTGGTCGCGACCCCTGACCCCCGAGCCACCCTCTGGATCCTGTTGGGCTGCTTACTGAACAGCTTGGCCCCGTCTTTACTGTCCAGCTCTACACCAGGAAAACCAGTGAGGGTCAGGCTGTGGTATCGTCACATCCGTTTTATTTCTCATACCACAGTCTGTCTTTGTGGATCTGGTTTCTGTCCAGAAAACTCTGAGTCTTACTTTAGTTTCCACCAACACATGCTGTGTGTGTGTGTGTGTGTGTGTGTGTGTGTGTGTGTGTGTGTGTGTGTGTGTGTGTGTGTGTGTGTGTTACCCTGGTCGTTCATGCTGTCCATGATGGTCATCAGTTTCTTCAGTCTTGACATCGACTCCTGTTCATTTCCTTTACTCATGAAGTCTGTACCGAAGCCAGGAATCATCCCCTGAACACAATAATAGAATCATTATGTTAAATATAATTTGAGCCCGTGACTTGAGTCTAAATCATATGACTCGGTCAGGTGTGTGCCAGGTGTGTGCCAGGTGTGTGTCAGGTGTGTGTCAGGTGCTAGCATGCAGTGGGTGTTTACCATGATCTGTCCAAAGGGTCCCATCTTCATGATGTTCTGAAACTGCTCGTACATGTCTCTGAGGGTGAACTGACCTGGAGGTCAGAGGGTCACAGGTCAGTCATCATACCCACAATGCACTGCACTTTGACCAAGTGAGTTTGTGTCATTTCTCACCGTGTTTGAGTTTGTCGATCAGCTCCTCGTTATCGTCCAGTTTGAGCTCGTTCACTCTGTCGATCAGTCCTTCGATGTCTCCCATCCCTGACAGGAAGAGGAGGAGTTACTGAAGGTTTCCATGGCAACACTCAAGACAACATGTTGCTTACTCTTAGAAACAGGATTAATTTATTGTTCTGTGCAGAGGACTGACGACGGCTGATCAATGTGGTCTTTATCTGGATGACTAAAAAGTTCCAGGGACCACGTTTGGTAGTTTGTCATCATCATTATCATCATCACCGACTGACTGTATCTTTACGACTGTGTCCGACTGTATCTGACTGACTCTGTACCGTCGCTACCACCTCTGACCAGCAGGTGTCATGCGTCTGAGCTCAGGTGAGGATGGTTACCGAGCAGCTTGCTGATGAAGGGCTGAGTCTTAAACGGCTCAAAGTCGTCGATGTGTTCCCCTGTGCCGATGAAGATGATGGGACTCCTGGTGGCCGCCACGCTGACAGGAAACAGCACACGTAGAAGAATGTAAACAAACAGTCTTACCTAAGAAAGTACTGTGACATCATCATGCAGCAGAGGATTATGGTCTTACGCGCTCAGAGCTCCTCCTCCTTTGGCGTGTCCGTCCAATTTGGTGACAATCACGGACGCCACGTCCACTTTGTCTTTGAAGGCTTTAGCCTGAGACTCGCAGGCCTGACCAATCGACGCGTCCATCACGTACACAATGTTGTCTGGTTGCTATGGAAACATCCGCAGAGAAACATCAGTAGGAGCTGAAACACACCTGAGACTGGCATAGTCTCACTACAGACCTGTGGCGCTGCGTTCAGGTACGTCACTACAGACCTGCGTTGGTGCGTTCATTTACTCACCACAGCGTTGGAGACTTGTAACATTTCCTCGAACAGTGAGTCTTCCTGTTTGTGTCGTCCACTCGTGTCTACGATGATGATCTCAAAGTTCTCGCCTTTGAACTTGTCGACGCCCTCGGAGGCGATCACCACCGGGTCCATCTCTGTGTAACTGAACACAACGCAGGGTTAAGATCCAGCAGACAGCAGGGGGCGCTCTGTGTGAGCTGAGATGGGACTCACCTGCCGTAGAAGGGGATTCTGGCTTTGGTGGCATTTTGTTTCAGCTGATCGAAGGCACCTGAAGAAGAGAGGAGGATCATGTACTGAAGGAAATGTTTGTGCTCGCTGCGTTTGAGAGGAAGTGCTGAAGCGTGTGCGCCGTGAGCAGTTCAAATGTCACCTGACAGGAAACATCTGTCAGCAGGTTCAGTGACCAAACAACTGAACTAATATGATAAAGTAATATGACGAGTGGAGACTGGTTTAGTGTGGAAGGAAAACTGTGTGTGAAGAGGTCTGAGTTCAGTGACAACAACAGACAAGTGGTGCGTTCAATGTCTCTACGTCAAAAACCAGTTTAAATATTTCAAAGATTGATGCAAGATAAAAATAGACTTATAGTATTAGTATTTTAAAGTGTAAATAAAATCTGCAGAAGAAAGAAAGAACGTCCACTGAAGCACAGTCAGGTGATCAGGTGGTCAGAGAGTCATGTGATCAGGTGGTCAGAGAGTCATGTGATCAGGTGGTGTTTACCTGCTCTGAAGGTATCAGCACAGATCAGACACGTCTTCCAGCCTTTCCTCTGGTAGTAATACGCCAGCTGCAGCAAACACAGAGGAGTGAGAACAGACAGACAGCAGGGGGCGCTCTGCGTCAAAATATAACCAATAACAGGGGGGTGGAGTCAGGTGTGTCACATTACCTTGGAGCAGGTTGTTGTTTTCCCGCTGCCCTGCAGACCAACAAACATGATGACGTTGTTCTTCCCTTTAGTGGGAGTCCAGGCCTTCACACCAGGGTCCACCAGCTGATTACACAAACACACAAACAAGATACTAAATACACACAGTACACACAGGGTCCACACATTTCTAAACATTACACACTATAAAATTATTTTTTACTAATGACTCAGCTTTGAGAAGAGAGTTTTTTCTACTGTTTAAAGTTTAATTTCTTGATTTTCTGAGGTAACTCTCTGTTTTCATGATGTAATCACCTACAGTGTAAAACACTCACATGTAACAAGAGTTTTATTAATTGCTAAAAGAATTAAAATGTCTTTTTTGTTCTCATTATTTAATTCCCTGACTTCTCCAGGCCTGATGATCTGACCTTGACGAGCTCCTTGAAGACGGCGTGTTGGATCATCCTCCTCTTGTTCAGACCTGAGGCCATCTCTTCCAGATCTATGGCAGACCTGCAGGGACAAAAAGCACTCAGCTCAGTCACTGCAGCTGAACTGAACTGAACCATGTTTGAATCTCAGACCAGGACTCTGGTTTGGATCCTGGATCAGGACTCACTTGACATTCTCTCTCAGCTGTTTGACCAGTTTGATGTTGACGTCGGCCTCCAGCAGAGCAGCACACACCTCCTTTAACATGGCATTCAACACCTGAAACACAAAGAGACCATCACAGTCCAGATCTCACCTGCACCTGGTGCTGCTTCTGAGACGTTCACTGACCTCAGAGCTTTTACCTTCACTCTCTAAACACAAACAGCTCGTCTTTAGCTCACAAAGGTACAAAAACATACAGGTATATATGTCTATAATACATACGTATGTTTTTACACACAGCGTGAACAACAGTTTGGCTTTAAGGTGCAAATATGTTCAATTTTTAACTAATTATTTAATAATTATAAAGCAACATTATGAAATAAAATTAAATGGTACTAAAGTATTTCTCTGTTAAACACAGTCAGGTCCACAAGAATTCAACAGAAAAGTTTCAATCACAGACTTTATGTTAAACTGTCTTCGGTTTGGTGAACATGGTCTCAGGACCTCAGGGCGTCTGAGGCCACGTTCACCTGGTTCCAGTGTCAGTTACCTCTTCATTGATGATGGTGGCATTGCTGAGGGACCTCAGCGCCGAGGTGATCTTCCTCCCCAGGTCGGCTAACACCATGACGACGGTCTAAAAGGAGCACAGAAGAATAATTCACACACGCACTGACACCAAACCTAAACCTGGTCTAAACCCTGAGATTGCATCAGGACCTGGTGGGTTCAGAGTCACATGGGCTGACAGGAAATAGAATGAACCACAGAACTGGGTAAGTGAATGCATCAATAACACTGTAATGTTGTTTTGTCTGACGTGTTAATGTGAGCGATGAAGGTGCAGACTTACTGTGTGTGTGTTGCAACAGAAACTGTGTGTGGAGGGAAACCCTCCTACTGAGCACGCTCAGTGAGTCACAGGTCAGCTGAGGAAGGAAGCAGCACACGGCCACACACTTCCTGTTCAGGGGAGACAATAACAATCAACAGAGAATTTATCAGAAACTGATCAATCATCTCAGTCCTGTTCATCACATGATGTTCGTCCACCTTCAGCACAGACAGCAGGTGTTTCACCTGGAAAAACCCTCCAGCCAGAGGACAGCTCCCTGTAGCATCTAAATAAAGATTTACACCTGAGTCTGTGCACAGGTGTGAGGTGAAGATAACCTGAAGGTTGAAGAGGCTTTTAGCTCTTCGTGGTTTTCAGGTGATTTATACCAAACAGCTTTAAAGTTTACTCAATAATCAATAATACTAATGAGTACTGATTAAATGTGCTCCAGTACCGGATCGATAACCCCTCTGATCATCTGGCGTTGAATCGGTTTCTATCTGGGAGCTGAACCGGATTGTTTTCATTCTCAGTTCAGACTCAACGTGTTCAGTTCAATCTGTTTCTTAAAAGCCACAAAACTCAACAAACATTCAGATCCATCGTTTCAACCTCAACCCGCCTCTGATCACATCCACAGGTCGATAAATACACCGATGAATCCTTTATCAGCTGATCAGTTTTAAATCAACACCGTGTCAGCTGTTTACGGCGCTAACGTTAGCTTAGCAGTTAGCCGTTAGCAGTCAGCGCTGAGGGAGTGGAGGTTAGCCATTAGCTCAGTTAGCCGCGGTGAACAGACAGAACAGCGTCAGTGGCCGCGGCGGGAACATTGACGGCTTCAACTGCGGAGCAATAAAAGGTGAATTTACCTGTTTCTACCTCCTCTCGGTGACTTTGATCAAACCGCAGCAGAAACTCTCAGTGGAGCGTCATCCAATCCAGACCGGAAACACAAGGCAGCTCTTCTTCTTCTTCTGTTTAATGCCCGGATAGAACACAGCAGCGCCACCTGCAGGACGGAGCTGTCACTGCAGATCTCCGTCCACCCGCTGCACAGATTCTCTATGTTCCCTGTATACAGACTGATAATATATAGACTGATTGTCTTTATATATAGACTGGTGATATATAGAAGCTGTACCTATAGCAACAGTCTTTGATTATAAATGTAGAAATAAGGAAGTAGGACTTCTGGGTCTGAACATGACTTCATTAGCATTAACATTAGCAAGCTGCTAACTGGCATTGTACATTGATGAATGAATTAAACAATTTCAACATAAGAATAATAAATAAGAAAATGTAAAAAAAACAAAAAAACACCACCGAGGAGTTTCTCTAGGATGAGGTGTAATGTGTACTATGTACATTCATGCATGATAACTCGTTCTGGTAGCAAAATTGTAAAACGTCATTAAATGCACATTTACAGTGACCTCTTTCTGTATACTGTATGTTTGCATGATGAGTTTAATTGATTCTTTTTGAATAAACATATTTTCTAAAATATAACACTGAGTCTAACGTCTCAACATTAACAATGTTATTATCTATGTTAATATTTATCTTTATTTTAAGTCATCTCTGACTGGATATTTATAACATTGTATATAGAGATGTGCTAGTTGCCGTTCCCTTTATTCCACTCAACAAAACAAAATTATATACTGTAAATGAGTGAATAAATAAGATGTCATAAAAATAAAAATAAAAACTTAGTGGTGGAGTTTCATCTTGTTATACAGCCTTGTTTCAAATGATAAATACATGAACCTTGTAACCTTTCTTTCACTTATTTATTATATATAGTGCATTATGACATATTCCATACTACTACCACCTGTAAGAGATGAGTTGGTTGTTCCAGTGACTGTACAGGACAAATGAAGATAACTGAGTGTAGCCTACATGTAGAAAATACCAATTATGCTGTAAACAGCAAATGGACTGAATGATTACAATAAACTCAACGGTAAAGAAATGACAGCAGGTATCTCTTTACAGGTTTATGGGTATAAAATGTGGTCTGTTTACAATCATTCTTCATCAGTATGGGATGTCAGAACCCTGCTTTCATTCCCTCAGTCTGCAACAAGACTGTTTACTGTCACCTTGGCAACGGGTTTCGGTTTAGCAGTTAACGTTAGCGTAGCCTGTATATTAACAGTGAACAATAAAATTGTAATATGTAATTTCTTAACAAAACAAATATCAACACCAAAAGCCAAACTATCAAAGACCTTAACCAGGTTCTGTCACTTCATATCTAACAACCGTTAACGTTGTGCACGTTACTTATTTGAGGAAATAAAACAGCTCAGAGAAGTCTGCGTGCTCTTGTTTTGAAAAGCGGAAATGGCGGCGTCAGCTGGCGATCACTTGTTTTCCGAAACATGTCGATTTTCGTTCAGACCGGCAGGTTTGTCTCAAAACTCTGTAAAACATAAACCCACAAGCGAAGAGAAAATAAAATTGATTCAAAAATGTTTGTTTGAAGGTTGTAAATGTTAGGAAGATATTCACTAATTCTTTTCATTTATTTGTAAATTAATTGAATGTATTCACAGATGTTTTTATTCGTGAAATTTGTTTGTAGATCCGTTTTATATTTGCATGATATTTTTTGAGCTTCCAAATGTATTTTTTGTATTTGTGGAAGGTGTTTACTCACTGATTGTCAATCAGTTCACTTAAATAATATTGAGACAAAATCTACCTCCATACCCATCCCCCTTTCTCTCCCCTTCTCTCCTTCATTCTTTTCCTCCCTTTCTCTCTCACTCCTCCCTTTCTACTCTCTTCTTCACTCTTCAAATCCAGACTTCCTCTTCTGTCTTCTTCTCACCCTCTCCTCCTGGTTCTTCATCACATATCATTCTCCTTCTCTTCTTCTCTTAACTTCAACTTTTCACTCCTTTCTATTCCTGCTTCCTCTCCTGGTCCACAGGTTGTCCTGTCCCCGCGCTCTCTTACTCATTTCCCCTCATGGCTCGCCAAAAATAAATAATAATATAAATGGCTATTTCCCCAGTACAGTACTAATAGAGCTCCATTGATTTGCCGGTCCAGTCAGAGAGACGGAGAGGAAATGACGCCAAGTTGAAGTTATACATTTAAATAATGTTATAATAAACTTCATATAAGATTCGGGGCTTTTGGGAAAACATCTGGTACTGGAGCCCCACAAGCCGCCCCCCCTCACTCTGCCTATGACCTGGGGTTTATTAAAATGTCTGATGACAAGAAGCTTCGACAAAAATTTTATTTATTACAAAAAACAAAATAACATCATCAAGTTTTCAATGTGAGACCTGATGGAGGTCTGTGAGCAGAGTCCACATCCAGGTTTCGGTTTGTACAACATCCGGTCGGTCCATGAGGAGGAGGAGGGGGCTGAAGGTGAGGGGTCAGAGGTCATCAGGCAGATGTGTCACTCTGCAGGCTGCTCACAACCTCCTTCCACTGAAGAACCTGATTGGATAAACTCTGCACCTCTGCCACCTGCGCCAGCAGCTGGGCGAGAGAGGTATTCTGAAACAGAGAAAGTGAAAGAGAGAGAGCTTCAGAGGTAAAGGGAAATGATCCAGGTAAAAATACTGCACCTGCTCAGAGTCACTGTGACACTGACCAACAGTTTGTAAATGAACCAGAGCCACATGATGAAACCCAGTGGATCCACAGAGGAGACAGAACCGGTGTGTGGTCCAGGGATGATCCAGACCCCGGACTGTAGAACTCAGCTGACCCCTTTAAACTATAAGGGTTTATATGATCCATTTTAAAACAGACCGCTACAGAGCTCCACCTATTAGTCAGTTCATTAATCAATTAATAAATATTGTTTGGCTGCAGCTTCTTCAATAAACTGATTTAGTAATAAATATGAAAATAAACTGATTTAATAATAAATCAGTTTCACTGTGCTGTTGCTTCACATCAGTCTGTGACTGATTGATTCATGATCAGTTGGTTCTGACCTCATCGATCAGCTGCCAGCCATAATGACATCCTCATTAAACACAGTTTGTTTACCAGGTTTAAGATATCAGATCAATTCTCTGAACCACTCTCTGATACTCTGAGGTTAGGCATCAGGATCAGGATCAGGATCAGGATCAGGATCAGGATCAGGATCAGGAGACACAGGCAGAGAAAATGTGTGAAGCTGTTTTTTTCATGATGAAGTTAAAACATCCTCCTCAGTCCTGAGACCAACTGTCAACATCAGACATCATGGGACTGACCAGCTGAGTGAGCCGGTCTCTGGTGGTGGTGCAGCTGTGCACCGAGTCCAGCTTCTCCTCCAGGGTCTCTATGAAGTCCAGCAGCATCTTCACAACTTCCACCACAGACCTGAAACACAGCACAGACCGGCTGAGACCCTGCTGACACAGATCAACTAACTCCCTCTGGATCTGGAAATCAATTATTATTATCATCACAGTGGATGTGAGACAGCGGTTGCTAAGGAGACAAATTTTACCTATGCAGGTGAGCCTGGACGGGCAGGTTGGTGCGACCCAGAGGTCTCATCAGTCTCTGTCTCAGACTGTTCTGATCCTTCAAGAGCTCCTGCAGGTGACCACAGAACATCTGCAACATGTGGAACCTCCGAGCTGGGGGGATGGGGGTGGGGGGTGTTAATAACTTCATTAATGGTTTATGAATCATTTAGTTCTAATTTGAGTTCTAAACCTTCAATAAGAAGCAGCTGTGGACTGTGTTTATTTTTTCCTATAAAACACTCACTGAGGTGAAATGTGTGCGTGACGTCGGCGCTCTTCTTCTCCTCCTTCAGCAGCTCCACCTCCAGCTGCACCTGCAACAGTCGACATGAAACATGAGACGAGATTTTACTGAGACAAACTGATAATCAGAGTCACTTCAGTCCATCTGATCACGATCAATTCAGACCGTCTGATCAGGATGAGTCCAGCTCAAACAGTAAACAATCCTGACCAATCAGATTCTACTTTAGTTTTGATTTAGTTATGATTTCAAAGCCAGGAAAAGGATTCCTTCCAGACTTTTCCAGGACGTGACATCAGACTTATGTGTACCTCGTCCAATTGTCTCTGCATTCTGATTCGCTGTACAGCCTCATGCAGGTGAGAGGAGAAGATGGGGCTCTGCCTGGAGGAGGCGGAGTCTATTTCCTCCTGAGGACAGGTAGAGACAAAACATGAGGTTTCCCAGGTGAAAAACCCCCACACACATCTCAGCTCCTCATACATTTAAGTAGATTTAAACAAATTTAATTATGATTGGTTCATTATTACCCCGTCTGCAGATAAAAACAGCTGACATGATGACCTCACCTGAGACACAGCTCCTCTGGAGACACATCTGGACAACAGGGCAGCAGCTGGAGTCACTGAGAACAGGGACACATCCCACTGATGCATCTGAAACACAGAGAGAGAGAAACTAAAGAGAGACAAACTACAGAGACTGAAACACAGAGACAAACTATATATACGAGACATAGTGTAGTTGTGAACCGTTAATCCTCCGTGTTTGTTTCTTACTGTTCAAACCGAAGAATCGTCCCTAAAATCCATAAAACGGCTCCAGCTGATCGGAGCCCGCCAGATGATTTGGTTCCGCCTCTTCTTCTTCGTCTGATTGATTCGGCAGCTTGAACTCTCCTCGCTTCCATTAGCGCCCCCTCAGGACAGAAGGAGAACTACACCTGTAGTTGTTTGATCCCAACACAAAGTCCCGTAGCGTACACTCGTCCAGAAGGTGGCGGTAATGCACCTAGAAGCAAAAATAGAACAAAATAGGGAGAAAAAGGACGTGACGTATATATATCCGGTGTTCCCATTGGCTCACACAGTGGAGCCGTTCAGTCCTTCTCAGGGCGTCTCCACCCTCACTTTGCTGCTCTAACTAAAAACTACAAACTACAAACTACACACTATGCGACAAACTACACACTGTGCGTGACGACACTGCGCCGATTGCTTTGATGTAAGTACAACTGTTTCCGGTGTGTTGAGTTGTTTTTGTTGCGGCTAGCAGGCTAACCTTCATGCTAACCTCAATGCTAACGTAGCTTCACACTGGACCGAACTCGCCACGGTCACGTTAACCGCACTGTGACGAGTGTGTTGGTTTGCTCGCTCGCTGCTGGACCCAGCCGGGGCTGGTCGGTGTCTGAGGAGCTAACGCAGCTAGTTGTTAGCAGATTCACAGACTCATCTCATTAACAGCGACAGGAGCTCCTTTAAACCCGTCAGCTGATCCCGGGACTTGGACTAATACCGACCACATCCGGTCTGGATATGACCTCGGGTGGAGTCTTCCCGCTGTAGGCAGACGGTGGAGGAGCATCTCACCCTCAGGGGCCATAGTTCATTACCCAGTCGGGCTCGAACAGACAGGTTGACAGGTAGAGGTGCACCTGGCCGCAGGTCCACATGGGGAACAGCGCGCTCAAGTCTCACCTGGAGACTTCCCAGAAGACCGGGGTGTTCCAGCTGACAGGAAAAGGACTGCAGGAGGTGAGACTCACCTGTTCACGTGTTATCATTGTTTACAGTCGCATACTGAAGAGATTTGCACTGACGTCACTGCTCCACACACAAAAGTTGTGTTCAACAGGTGAACACAGGTGGAGGTGGACAGTAAGAGAGTACATTTACTTCAGTATCTGGTCTTTACTTAATTATTACTTTTGAATTTTCTCTTGTTTTGAAAATGTGAGAGACCATACACTGTGTTCATCACAGGAGAAAAACCCATCACAGCCCACTCCTTCACTGTCAGTCATGTTTGAATCTGTCAGTGTCCTAACAATAGTGACGTGAGATAAAGATGAGGTTGAGGATTCTTCACCAGATCTTCAGTATCAGAATTTGGTTTATTAACAAGTAGGTTTGCAACATACAAGGAATTTGCTTTGGTGTTTTGGTTCATAACAATACAAAGGTCTAGGTCTTGTGTTTTATACTTTAAAGAGGTAAATGATATTTCCACAACTTTAGGCTCCAGTGAAACAATAACTCAGGTCTGTGTGATGATGAAGAGTTTTACAGTCTTCATCAGTGACCTTCACTTGGAGCCATGGTCAGTCGCTGAAGTTTCCTGCTGTTTGTGTCGTTGCTCCAGTTTCCAGAGGAGCTGCAGAGACTCACCAGTAACCTGAGGACGGTGGACCTGTCCGGGAACAAGATCGAGGTTCTTCCTGCCGCCATTGGAAACTTCCTGCAGCTCAAGAGTCTGACGCTCAACTGCAACAAACTGAGTGAGTGACTGACCTGAGGACAAGTGTTCAACCACAGGTGATAGAGGTGACAGTGGTTTAACAACTGTGTATCACAACACTCAGAGATCAGTTAGCTTAGCTTAGCTTAGCTTAGCGACAAACACACAGGTTCATGTTCAGTGTGACTGCACACAGTCCAACAGAGTACACCTGAACCAGGCAGAGCTCATCCTCATCCTCATCTTCATCGCTGCAGAGTCAGAGTGAAGCTGCTGGACAACACAGAGCAACTGGGATGTAGATTCAGTCCAGCTCGACCAGCTCCTGGTCTCAGTCCTGACTCCTGGTCTCAGTCCTGACTCCTGGTCTCATACAGACCTGAAGCATCAGAGAGGCTGACAGAGACCAGAGGGGAGGCTTTCCATTGGCCCTCTGTTGACCCCAAGTCTCCTTGTTCTGTCTGTGCAAAGTGGTATATATGGTGTGTGTGTGTGTGTGTGTGTGTATATATATATACACACACATATATATATATATATATACACACATATATATAGTAAGTATATAATAATATATTATATATTAACTATATTAATATATATATATAACTGAGATTTGTGAGTGTGAACAGAACCTGGTCTGGTGCTGATCTTGTCCTCTCTGTCCTCAGCCAGTGTTCCCAGTGAGATCGGGAAGCTGAAGAAGCTGGAGACCCTGAGTCTGAATGGGAACCGGATCCAGCAGCTGCCCCCCGGTCTGGGCCAGCTCAAAGCCCTGCGGACCCTCAGTCTGGCCGGGAACCAGATCTCAGAGTTCCCCCCCGGACTGGCGACCCTGAGGCAACTGGATCTGCTGGACCTGTCCCGAAACCAGATCCAGAACGTCCCTGAGCATGTGTCTGAGCTGCAGGCTATCGAGATCAACCTCAACCAGAACCAGGTACTTCAGAACCAGGTCTCCCTGCCCTTATCAGAGACCTGCCACACAACAACCAACAGCAGGTTTCAGCAGTCTTCCTGTTCTCCCTGCAGATCTCGGTGCTGTCGGCGGAGGTGTCCCGGTGTCCTCGTCTGAAGGTCCTTCGTCTGGAGGAGAACTGTCTGGAGCTGTCATCCATCCCTCTGTCCATCCTCTCCGACTCCCAGGTGTCTCTGTTCTCTGTGGAGGGAAACCTGTTCGAGGTGAAGAAGCTCCGAGACCTGGAAGGATACGACAAGGTGAGAGCACCTGTTAGAAACTTGTCTGAAGAACAAAAGACAGACACCTCAGCTGGTCTCTAATGGTCTCTGATTTTCACTGATGATCTCTACTGGTCTCTACTGGTCTCTAATGGTCTCTGTTGTTTTCCCTCCTTAGTACATGGAGCGATTCACAGCCACTAAGAAGAAGTTTACCTGATGACCCTCTGTGACGAGTCAGTCGGAGATGTGGTCAGCCCAGACTCCGCCCAACCCCCCCGCCCCCACAGCTGCTTCTTCTTCTGCTAAAAACCGGATGTCACAGCTCAGTACTACTCACAGCGCCCCCCATCTGCTGGACCACTAGTGAGACCTGCTGCTGCTGCAGGTCTGAGGACATTTAACAGAACACAGGTAACTAGAGGCTCACCTGGACAACCAGGTAACGAGAGGCTCACCTGGACAAACAGAGGATTTTAACATTTAACACAAGAGAAGAAGACAAAGTGTAGCTGATGTTTAACAGTAGAGACTCAGGGACGACGCTGTTCACTCACCTGTTCACTCACCTGTTCACTCACCTGTTCACTCACCTGTTCACTCACCTGTTTACTCACCTGTTTGTCTCTTAAACTTTAAGGTTTGATCCAGAGGACACGACGTCTCCTTTTCTTTATGTTGACCGGGGCTGCAGCCAATCAGATTCACCTGATTCTGTATTTCCTGATTGATTGATTGATTGATTGATTGATTGATTGATTGATTGATTGATTGACTGATTGATTGATTGATGTGAGGATTTTTCTGCTTTGATCATGGACTGAATTTCCTTGGATTTGATGACGTCTTCTAAACCTTCAGGAAACTATGTCGGGCCATTTTTCACTGTTTCTTGATGTTTTATAAACCAAACAATTAACCCATTAATCAATAATAAAATATTAATTAGTGAAAGTTTGTTTTGTGTAACAGTTTAAAAACCTTAAGACATTTAATTTACTGTCACATATAAAACAAAATTCTCCTGTTTGAGGAACTGGAACAAAGGAGTGTTTTACTCAGTCGATCAATAGTTGATTAATTGTCTGTGGGTCGACTCATCGTTGGATCTCTAGTAGAATCTCCAGTAGAGTCTCGGGCTTATTTGGACAAACATGAATGTGAAGACAAAGATGAAGGTGAAGGTGAAGATGAAGGTGAATCCTGATCAGTGGGAAACATTAAAGACACTCTTCTCTGAACATAGTTTTTCTTTTGCTGTTTTTGTTTATTTAACTAATGTTCGTTTCTCCTTCTCCTGTGAGCTTTTATCTTCATCAGAGACCAGACTGATCCAGACCGGTCTGATGAGACTAGTCTTATCTGTCGTGTCTGAACTCATCCTGTCATTAAACTCTCTGCATGTTTAAATCTGTTGTGATTCGTCTCGTCTGTGTTAACGAGCTGCAGGTCGTTTAACATCCGAAAACAACATGTCAGCGCATTGTCTTTACACACCAAGAACATTTACACAAACTACAGTGACTCTGTTTTCTCATCTTTCATCAGCTGATATACCGATCCAGATGTTGAGATAACGTCAGTCTGGACTCTGGTGCTGATGATGATCCATCTTTGAACCTCCTTGGCTTCTGTGTGTTTCCCAAAGCAGAACTTGGTTTTCTCCCCTGAACAGTTGATGTGTGATTTACCTGCAGCTGGAGGATGAAATAAACCAGTCATGGTTCCTGTCGGTGCCACAGCTGGTTCTGTGGTTTCTGTATGAGATCAACATATGGACCTGACATGACAAGAAATCAGATCCAGAAAACCAGAGTCTGAGTCAGAAGCGATGAAGATATCAGAGGAGGAAGAGGAGGAGGATGACATCACAACTGTTGAATGAATGTGTGTGTTTTATTTTCACTGAACCAGACGCAACAATGAAAACTGTAAAAACCTGATTAAATCCTGTGGAGTTTGGTTCCTCCACCATCATGATGCTTCTAGAAACAACATGGACCAGGTTGTACTGACCATCACTGTACCTGGGCTCTGATGTCACACCGCCAGGTGGCGGTCATGCGCGTTCCCTGTCATCATCTTCTTCACACACACACTTCTCTCTCTCCCTTTCTCTCTCCCTCTCTCTCCCTCTCTCTCTCTCTCTCTCTCTCTCATTAACTCACCCTCAACCTAAACCTGGCCCTGATCATCCAACATGTCCAAAGTCTTCAACTCAAACAAATTAGTCCTTACTAAACGAACTAGCCCCCCCCCTCTCCCCTCCCCCTACTTCTCCCCCTCCTCCACATTCCACCGGGAGAGATCAACCACTGTGAAGCTAGACTGAATATCAACCGCACTTCCGGTTACATGTTTTCATTGAATAACAAAGATGAACTACGGTAATAGATAAAAAAAGATAAATAAAACAAAAAGTCAAATCAAATAAAAAAAAAAGCAAAATAAAGTAAAATTGAGTAAAACGTATTCATGTTGAAAAATAAAATAAGCTAAAGCTAAGTTAAAATAATAAAATAAGAAGAATACTCTTTGAAATCTGTTATACTGACAGTTTTAAACATTTCTTCCAACTTTATTAAAGCCAAATATTCAGTCCTATGACATTCAGTCATATTTTATTTGTGTAGCACCCAATAATTCATGGTTAACTCAGTGTTGGACAGGAACAAACAACGCATAATAATGATTAAAGTGTAACAGTAAAACTAAAGAAACACGTGCAACTATAAAGTAGAAAATATATAATAAACATTATAAAACGTGAAATGCAACATAAACGTAAAATTTAAAATTCTTTATGTTTTATTTTGAAGGTGATGAGGTGTCCTTTCCGGTCAGATCGTGTTTAACGTGTGTGAAGTTTCAGTGTGAGAACGAGCTGCTCTAAACTTTCTGACCGACACAAACTCCGTTTATCAGCCCGTTTTTTTTTGTGTTTGTTTGTTTTCCCGCTCCTCCTTTATGAAGTTACCGTGTTCTCCGCCGCTCCGCTCCGCCGTCTCCCGGGTGGAAATCCTGTTTGTCCGGCTGGAAATGAGGCTCCAGTGACGAGAGAAGGGGACCGAGCCGAGCCGAGCCGAGTTGAACTAGGCTAACCCGCTTCGTGTGTCGGATTAAAGGGGGCACGGACAGAAATAATGAGAAGATGAAGCGGGTTCTGTGGATCGTGGTGTTTTTACTGCGGAGTCTCGAGGGCACCTGTGGGACAGGTGAGTGAACAGACTCATTACAGCAGATGATTCAGAGTCATGGCTCCAACTAAAAGGTGAATCACAGTTTACTGCTTTCCATCAGAGGACAAAACCGTGTTTGAATGTGGCGACGTTTTGTCTCCGAGGGCGAGACTCCGTTTGAAACAGTGCAGTTTTTAAAGTTTTCTTTCTTTTCGGCAAATATCCACGTGAGGTAAAACTCTTCTTCAGACCTTGAATAAATAGTGTCGAGCATCCGGTTCACCCGGCGAACAGCCAGAACACCGAGCGGCAGTTCGGTCTGAGGAAATTATAACTTTATTAGCGGTTCACCTGTCCCAGCGCGCGGCAGCGGGCGGTTTTAAAGCAGCTTCAATCAGGGAAAACATTGACGTTTAATTGAAACACGTTGCTAAGTGATGGTTGTTTATTTGTCGAATGAACCAGGACTCGTGCCAAATTAAAAAGGCCCAACTGGCATAATCATTAAAGGAACGAGCGTATGAAGAAATTAATTTATAACGTATAACTTAAATTACAGTATTTTGTCGCTGGGGCAAAGTGCAGATTCACGGCTTCTGACAGCCTTTACTATCCACCAGTTCTATACTGAAACTGTTTATGACATCTGTGTTTAGGACACACATCACTGCGACCTTTAACAGCATGTGAACGCATCATAAACAAGAAGTTATCCTGAACTAACAGAACCATCAGGAAAATAAAAACAGAACAAGTTCATAGAAAAGATGAAGATGTAAAGGTGAGAGGTTCTTAACTGGTGAAAATACAATAATTTAATTAATAACTTTAATCATTCCTGTGATTCTGAGACTGGTGAGTTCACTTCTTGGATCAGCAACATCACTAACCACCTGCAGTGAGGAGGTCAGAGGTCACAGCTGATGGAAGTACATCAAACACAATGACTTTTATTTTGTAGGGATGTTTAAAAATGCTGAAGAAGGCAACAGAGTGGGAAAAATAAAAACAGTATAAATGAATTAAAAATATTAAATCCAGGTGTCAGGTCCAAGATCTTCAGGTGAGCTCGGTGACTCGGTGTTGCATCAGCTGGAGGGAGTTCAGTCCTCTTGTCCCTGATCCGTCTCACAATGTGACAAACTGATGCTGATGGAAACTGGCTCAGAGAGACTCTCTGCTGAAAGACGCCGACATCAGTGATGTCATGGCAGAGGTGAACCCAGTCAACCGGAAGGTGGAGAGTGATGGAGGGAGGAGGGTCTCTGTCCTCGTGGCTCCTCACTTCTCTGAGATGAACAACAGTTGAGATCTGATGTGATGAAGAAACCATCTTCAAGAGAGTAATCCTCCAGCTGCCTCTCTGTCTGCAGTCAGAACTTACACACACACACACACACACACACACACACACACACAATGAACGGCTCTTTGAGACCTGGTTTCAGAATCAGGTTCCGCCCAGGTCCAGGTTAGTCCATCAGTGGAGGTGGTTGAGGTTCAGGTCAGAAGCCAGAGAATGTTTTCTGTTTCCTTCCCACTGTGGTCTCAGGACATGATGCTTAGATCTGGATCTAAATAATCAGATCAATAATAATAACAATCAATAATGATGATAAGATCAAAGAGGTTGTAGGAAAACTGGAAGAAAATGCTGAATCCACAATTGTTGTCTTTAAGATTATAACTGAATATGTTTGGTGCAAATCGGTCAACAACCAGACAGACAAATAAACAAACAAACAGACAGTCAGACAACAACAGGTATCATCATCATCATCCTTGTTGTAACTAGATCAGAGTGAAACTAATCTGATTCATTGATTAGTCAATTGACAGAAAGTTGATAAGCAGCTGTTCTGATAATCAATTAATCGTTTCATCTCACAGGCCAAAGGATTTATGGGTAATGAAGTTACTGCAGCGGCTGATGACATCACTGTTCACTGTTGGACACTCATTCCACTGATTGCATCTTATGTTTTGATGGTCGATGATGTCATCTGTCTCTGATGCTGCGTTCACAGGATGGAAAACAGAAAACAGAAAAATTTGAGAAATGAGTTTGTTTACAAAAGACTGATCAGTGAGGTGTACACCTGTCAGCAGGTAAACGCAGGTGAGACACAGGTCTGTGACAGAGACTCAGGTTCTAAAGGTGGAACACCTGGGAGCCATGACAGTCCAGTTTATAGTGTGGTTCTCTAACGTGTGACCCCCCCCCCCAGGTGTGATGTTTACAAAGCACCCGTCCAATCAGACGGTGTCCCAGGGCAACGCAGCGAGGCTGGGCTGTGCTGTTCAGGGACTGATGGAGCCCGACATCGTGTGGCTGAAGGACGGAGAGAAACTCTACAGCACCGACCAGATGTTCATCACACTGGGGGAGCAGCACTGGGAGACCTTCCACAGGTAGGGAGGGGGGAGGGGGAGGGGNCCCCCCCCAGGTGTGATGTTTACAAAGCACCCGTCCAATCAGACGGTGTCCCAGGGCAACGCAGCGAGGCTGGGCTGTGCTGTTCAGGGACTGATGGAGCCCGACATCGTGTGGCTGAAGGACGGAGAGAAACTCTACAGCACCGACCAGATGTTCATCACACTGGGGGAGCAGCACTGGGAGACCTTCCACAGGTAGGGAGGGGGGAGGGGGAG
>NW_019175066.1:368754-372106 GCF_002260705.1 Seriola dumerili
GAGGGGGTGGGGGTGGGGGGGTGCTCTCAGCTGTGATCGGTGAAGGAAACAAAACCTCAAGAGGAGGTGTGATGGAGAGCAGGAAGAGGAGGTGTGTCCTTTATTTGAGGGGGTGGGGGTGGGGGGGTGCTCTCAGCTGTGATCGGTGAAGGAAACAAAACCTCAAGAGGAGTGGGGGTGGGGGGGTGCTCTCAGCTGTGATCGGTGAAGGAAACAAAACCTCAAGAGGAGTTGTGATGGAGAGCAGGAAGAGGAGGTGTGTCCTTTATTTATAACTATCTTAAAACTACTAAAAATATCATGGAGTCTGGTTGCTGGTGTATTTGGTCTCCATGGTAACCACAGGGTCCGGTTGTTCAGGTTCTTGTCAGAAACCCCCTCTGTGTGCAAGGGGGGTTGGGGTGGGGGGGCGGACTGTTTGATGGTTAAACAGCAGATCAACAGTAAATACAGGCAGAACACCCCCCCCCACCCCCTCCTCCTCCTTTGATGCAGGACAGTGTTGATGCTGAACACACACTTTGAGCTGCATGTTAAATGTCCACAGTCAGGACCTGGACCTGGACTTGGACCTGGACCGGTCTCTGCTGCAGGTCTTTATTATGAAGAAACACAGGCAGATCTCTTTCCCACAATCCTCTGCAGCAGTGATCCAGCTCCAGGGCCTCAGGGACGTGAACTATCAGGTCAGACTGAAGTCTGAGAACCTGACCTCAGATCAGTCTCAGTCAGTGAGCAGCAGCTGGAAGGAAACAGGTCAGAGAAACAGTCTCAGAGAAACAGCAGAGAGAAGAAAAGCTTCAGGCAGCAGAATCAGAGTCTGATCTCAGGTCAGTTTCATTCTGATCAAATCAATAATTTAATCTGATCAATTTCGGACCTTCAGTGTTTGGATCATCTCCTCAGTTCAGGTTCTGGTCCTGGGTGATCCTGGTTCCTGTCTAGTTTCAGTTTCCAGTTCCAGTCCATTTTCTGGTTCTGGTCCAGGTTCTAAGGTTCTGTGTGTTCTTGGTTCCAGTGTGAAGTCGGTCCAGCAGCAGGATGCGGGTCAGTACTGGTGTGAGGTGGAGTTCCACGGTCTGACGTTCTCCTCTGAACGAGCCTGGATCACTGTGGAAGGTAAGGACCCTGAATGCACCACAGTCAATCCTCCAGCTGTTCCAGCAGCTGTCTGTGTATTCTTAGTCTGCTGTGACCCTGAACACACCCCTCCATCTCCTGCAGGTGTCCCTCACTTCCTCCAGGAGCCTCAGGACGTGGCCACATTCCCCAATGTGCCCTTCAACCTCACCTGTGTGGCGGTCGGCCCCCCCGAGCCCGTGGAGGTGCTGTGGTGGCTGGGGGGGGTCCTGGAGGGAGAGCCCAGATCGTCCCCCTCCGTCCTCCACGTCCAAGGTCAGAGAGTCTTCTGATTTTAGAGTGTGTGAGGAGCTATATGTAAGTTAGATATTGCTACATAGCTAATGTTAGCATTAGCAACTGAGACGCCAGTGTTAACTCTTCTTCTGCTGAAGGTGGCATGCTAACCAGCTAGCCTCGGCTAGTATCATCACTTCCTGACTAGTGACTCTGTAGATTTACTGCCTCCTCTCATGCTCTGCTGTTAGTCACAGCTTCCTGGGATATGACCTCATTATAATGGAGTTATGTTACACACACACACACACAAACACACACACACGCATACATATAGATCCTGTGGTTTCTTCTCTCTGATGGATTTCCACTATAAATGGAACGATCCACATGAGCTGGGAAATGAAAACCGTGCATTAACAACACACACACACACACACGCACACGCATGCAGTTTCCTGTCAGTGTGTGGTGTTGTCTTTCAGGAATTTGTGCGTTGAAAGAACACTTGCCTCTAAAACTGTCTCCATCACATCTGTATGAGGTCACATCTGTATGAACGTCACGTCTGTATGAACGTCACGTCTGTACGAGGTCACGTCTGTATGAACGTCACGTCTGTACGAGGTCACATCTGTATGAACGTCACGTCTGTACGAGGTCACATCTGTACGAGGTCACGTCTGTACTAAAGACTTCACACTGTTTCTCGTGCAGTCTGTCCTGAGTCTGTGTGATGATGTGAGCTGGCGTCAGATACTAACTCACCTGTGATCACTGACTCTCTGTCTGCAGGTGTGAACAGCAGCATCAAGTTTTACTGTGAAGCAAAGAACGCCAGAGGGATCTCAGTCTCCAGAACCGGTACCGTTCACATTAAAGGTGAGTTTACCTGTTCACCTGTTCACTAACGGCAACGTCTACTGAGCGTCACACTGCTCAGACAGGTGGGCTGGAAGACATCTATACCTGTGATCTTAGTACAAGTTTTTCAGGATGTGAACAGCTGATCACAGTAAAGGTACAGGAACAGGAAGTGACATCACCTCGCACACCTGCACACTTCCTCATTCACTGCAGTGTAAAGACCCTCCAGTCCAGTCACAGGGGTCACAGGGGTCACAGGGGTCACTGGGATCACTGGGATCACTGGGATCACAGGGGACCTGGTCCAGTTAGTCCACATGTCTTTGTTGAAGCGGTGTAGATCTTTAATCTGGTCCAGAGTCAGTCTTTGGTTCTACGGGCCAGAACCAGTCTGTAGTCAGTTTAATGGAAACCCACCGGAAATCTGCTGGTCTGTCTGTAAACCTGAACCTGAACTATGGGTGACACAGTTTACAGGTACAAACTGTTTAATTAAACACCTGCTGAGCTCTTATTGGATGATGCCTGTTTGGGGGCGGGGTTTAGTGTTGCCAGCGGCTCCAGTCGGACTCCAGGTCCTGAGGATGGTGGAAAACAACGTCACGTTGTCATGGAGACCAGGATTCACAGGTCACTCTGAGCTGTCCACCTGCATCATCCAGGTAACACACACACACACACACACACACACACACACACACACACACACACATACACACACACACACAAATTATGAACTTAATTCAGCTGTTTTTGAAGCTCCTCATCCTCTCTCTCTCCTCCACCCCCCTTGCTCAGGTGTCGAGGCGGGCTGCCCGGAGGTGGGACCTCCCTCAGCAGGAGGTTCAGGTTCCTCCTCACCTCCAGGTGATGTCAGGACTCAGGAGTCACTCAAACTACAGTGTGAGGGTCTCCTGTGCGAACGAGGTGGGGGCGTCTCCTTTCTCCCCCTGGTTGCACTTCCAGACACCTGAGTCAGGTGAGACACTACATTACCCATCAGCCTCAGCTGCTGTTGCCACAGAGAAGAGGTGTGAATTCAGAACACATCACCATGGTTACTGAATACTGACATCTGTAGCTTCACTCTGCTCTTAAGCTCTGTGATTGGATGTTTTTTGTTTTTTTT
>NW_019175066.1:372312-410682 GCF_002260705.1 Seriola dumerili
GGTGGGTGGGGGGTGGGGGGGGTGATTAAAACGGAGATTGTTGAGACTTTTTGACCGAAGTTCAGGATCTGAGCAGACTCAGGAAACAGGTTTGAGTCAGGGACTGAACCGGTTCAGGTTTTAATGGAGGATCAGAGACCTGATGGAGTCATGTCTGCTGTTCTCTGAGCCGCTAGAGCTGAGCTCAGCTGCTCTGTTGTTTGTGTTGTGTGTTTGTGTTGTGTGTTTGTGTTNGCCTAAATGCATCTTGGGAGTTGTAGTTAATGTCTCTAGGCTGAGGCAGGAGGACTCTGGTGTAAGGAAAGTACCTGAAACCAGTTCAAGAGTAGAGGGGACATGAGGGGCGGTGGGGGGTGGAGGGGCAGCTCGATCGGTCGGGGGTGGGCGGGGGCTGACTGGGTGATTAAAACGGAGATTGTTGAGACTTTTTGACCGAAGTTCAGGATCTGAGCAGACTCAGGAAACAGGTTTGAGTCAGGGACTGAACCGGTTCAGGTTTTAATGGAGGATCAGAGACCTGATGGAGTCATGTCTGCTGTTCTCTGAGCCGCTAGAGCTGAGCTCAGCTGCTCTGTTGTTTGTGTTGTGTGTTTGTGTTGTGTGTTTGTGTTGTGTGTTTGTGTGTGTGAATGTGTGTGAGTGCTGGTGGTCCAGCTGGATCTGGTCCAACAGATTCCAGTCCTCTCCGTACAATCAGCTTTTGTCTGTGGCCTCAATCCATATGAAAGGACTGAGACTCTGCAGCGCCCCCTGCAGGTGCCACTGACATCACACTGACTGCTGCCACACTGCAGCCATTCAGCCCCACTGTGGGGGGGCGGAGCCAGGGGGGTAAACACTGACTCAGTCATGGAGCAGCTGCAGTTCTGATCCAACAACAACCAGACCACACATCACTGTGGATTCATCAGTTGTTGCCTTGGCAACAGTTACCTGTAGATATTCAAAGAAAACACACATGACCAAAAGTGTCAGTCCTATCAGCAGCAGGGTCTCTGACACCTGATCCATGTGGATCTGGTTCTGTGTGTGTGGATCAGAGACTGATCTGGATCAGCAGTTCACAGTCTGGTTCTGGTCCTGGATCTGCAGGGTCACAGGTCCGCTGTTGATCCGTCTGTAGCTGCTGATGACACATGTTACTAACTCCACTTCTGTGTGTGACCTTTGTGCAGCGCCCTCGGCGGCCCCCAGGAACCTGACCTTTGACCTCTCGGAGCAGCAGCTGTCTCTGACCTGGGCCAAGCTTGAGGAGGACGAGCTGCAGGGGAAGCTGCTGGCCTACAAGGTGCAGTGGACTCTGAGAGGAGAGGCACAGGTGAGAGTCCAGGTCACAGGGTCTGCTTCTGCTTCTGCTTCTGGTTCTGGTTCATGCTGACTGGAGACAGATTCATCACAGGTTTTCATTAACGGTTCTGGTCCTGGAAGATCTGGAGCTGTTCAGCTCTTTAGCTTTGAGCAGGAGAACTATCACATATTTTAAATCAGATTTTAATTGGAAGTTAAACGTGATCAGATTTTCTCTGAAGGTGCGTTCAATGTCGTGTTGAACCTGATGCTGTTATTGTTAAAGCAAGTGGAGCTGCTGCTGTGTTCAATGACTTCATTAGGATTAGATTTCTTCTTCCAGTCTGCTGTTACCTTAGCTTAGCTTCTGTTAGCCTCTATTAGCTTCTTTGATGCTGTTTTCTCTTTTCTCTGTTGGTAACAGTGACAGTTAGGAGTTAACAGTTAGGTAGTTGTTCTTACTATTATTATTTTATTTTAATCTTTATATACGTCTCCCTGTGTTTCCCAGGAGCCTCTGCTGTTTAAGGAGAACATGGCTCAGCTGTCAGGAGGAGGACGTTTCTTTAACGCCTCCTTCCAGGTCTCAGCCTGCACCTCAGTGGGCTGTGGACCCTGGACCCCCCCGGTGCTGGTGCTGCCGGCCTCAGGTAAACACTGGTCTATAATGGTTCATTAAATCTGAAGGAGAAATCCTGCACCACCACAGCACAGGGTCTGAAACTGGGACCAGCACAGGGCTGCAGCAGATATCTACTGAATATACAGATCAATAAACTGGGTAAACAGTTTTTACTGGATATACAGGTTATACTGGTTATACTGGGTAAATTGGGGACTTGTTACCAGAATAAGAAAAGATGATGTGATTGACTGTTTACTGGTTGACTGACTCCCTGTTGGTCCCTCAGTGCAGGTCCAGGTCCAGCGGAGCCACATGTGGGTTGGTCTGCTGCTCGGTCTGCTGGTGGCCACCGTGGTGGGTCTGCTGCTCACTGTCGTCGCTCAGCGCCGCGGGAAAGAAACGCAGTTCGGGTACGAACCTCTGAGAGAGACTGGAGTTTAATTAGAGAGCGTTGAGACCAGTTTGAAGCAGGAAGTGACTGTGTGTCTCTCTGTCCAGCTCGGTCTTTAAGGGTCCAGGTCCTGAAAGCTCCGTCTCCTTCACAGCAGCTCGGTCCTTCAACAGAACCTGTGCAGAGCTGCAGGAGTCCACACGTGAGTCCACACGGGTCTCTGGTTTATGTTCTGTTGGCTCTGGTTAGACGGGGTCTCTGTTCAGGTCCATCCAGGGGGGCTGAGGGGACAGTGTGAACCCAGAGGAAGGTCAGTCAGCGACAGAAGGTTTGATGAGCATGAAGCAGCTTCACCTGTCTGTTTACACCAAACACTGCTACCTGTATTTACCTGCTGCCTGCCGGCCAATCAGATCCTCCGTCTGAGCGACAACAACCTGTCACAGGCTCACTGTCACTCTGAACCTGAATCCTCTAGATGTCTCCTCTGGAGTCTCAGCTGTGTGTAGCGTTACATCCAGTTCTTACGTTTGATTGGATCGCTCAAAGAGGGGCGTGGCTCCACGAGCACGCAGGTGCAGGTGAATCCTGGACCTGGAGCAGCTGGTTCAGGTTTCACTGAACACTGCCACTACTTAAACTGTGTGTGTGTGTGTGTGTGTGTGTGTGTGTCTGTGTCTGTGTCTCCCTCCAGTGGACAGTCTCGGTATAAACAACGACCTGAAGAACAAACTGCAGGACGTCCTGATCCAAGAGAGACTGATCACACTGGGACACATGCTGGGGAAAGGTAAACAACAACGACGGCACAATAACAACACAGACTGACAAACACCAAACAGCAACAGCTGTAACCACACCCAGCAATGATGTCACTTGAGTTCACCTGTGCATCAGGTTTATTGTTATATCCACACACACGGTGAACTGCGGTTCCTCAGGGACGTCAGTGCAGCACAGAACAGATAAACAGCACAGTGACATCACTGGTGACCAAGGTCAAGGAACCTGGTGTCATGACGACCCCCTGCCCTCCTCTGACCATGAGTTGTACTAAGTGCCTCGTCCTCCATGTCCCTTTTCAGCCCCAACTCTGTGTGTGTGTGTGTGTGTGTGTGTGTGTGTGTGTGTGTGTGTGTGTGTGTGTGTGTGTGTGTGTGTGTGTGTGTGTGTGTGTGTATATGTGTGTGTTGTACACAGTCTGTGTGTGTACAAAACAAACACAAAGTGCTGATGTGCAGTAAAACTGAAAGACGTTTCACTAATTCTACACAAACTACTACACAATAAAATTACTTCCTGCAGTTACAGTATCACAGTAAAAGTGTCTCCTGTGACTGATCTCTGATCAGATCAGTGATCCTGCGTCATGTTAATGTAGCTGCTTTAACTACGTCAGATACTCTTAGTTTAGTTCCCTGGTTCACAATCTTAGTTTTAATTTGGTGTCAAAAAGATCCTAAAAGTGTAAATGTTAGAGAACGTAGAAGAAGACGTCAGGACAGTCGGCACCATGAAACACCAAACTGAAACCAGAACAATCCTCCTGAGACAGATCACTGTGATCAATAAAACTCAGATATTCAGTGTTTAAATGTGTGTGTGTACCTGTGCAGGTGAGTTTGGCTCAGTGCGTGAGGCCCTCCTGAAGACGGAGGACACATCTGTCCAGAAAGTGGCGGTCAAAGTGCTGAAATGTGAGTCAGACATGTCTTCTTCTGTGGGTTAATGAAGATTAGGGAGGTTTGAGACAGACAGGACACACCTGAGGGAAACTCAGGTGTTAACAGGTGAAACTGTCTGTGTGTCATGGTGTATGGGAGCTGATGGTGAGTCAGCTGATTAATATAGTGCGTGTGTGTGTGTGCGTGTATTCCTTCAGCTGACATCACCTCATCAGGTGACATTGAGCAATGTCTGAAGGAGGCGGCCTACATGAAGGACTTCCACCACCCCAATGTCATCCAGCTCATTGGTAACACACTCTCTCTCTCACACACACACACATGTTACCCAGGGGTCAAAGGTCAGATGGTTTGATTGACAGTCTGACTGTCCTGTCCAATAGGAGTCAGTCTTCACCGGCGTCCAGGCCAGCGGCTGCCGATCCCGATGGTGGTTCTTCCATTCATGAAACATGGAGACCTGCACACCTTCCTGCTGCTGTCCAGACTGGGAGAGCAGCCGTTTGTAAGAGCTCACTGTTTACTCTTTCTACAGGTGACCTCACCTGTCACACTAACACTTACCTGTGACACAGGTGAGTGCTGAGGGGGCTGCAGCTCTGGTGTAACATTAACAGGTTTCAGTGTTAGAGCTTCACAAAAGAACAGAGCAGAAAGTCAGTGAAGTCTAAGGTCTTTAAGTGCGGCAGGTAGATGAAGAACAAGTCCTCGTACCTGGACTGACCCAGTCCTCCTGTCCCCCCCCTCAGGACCTGTCCCTGCAGACTCTGATCCAGTTCATGTTGGACATCTCCCGGGGGATGGAGTATCTGAGCAGCAGGAACATCATCCACAGAGACCTCGCTGCCCGAAACTGCATGTGAGTCCACCAATCAGCAGCTACACTGATGTTAACACAGAAACACCACAGTACATTATATACAACAGTTTATTTACAATAGTTTTCAACATTTCCCATCAGCCCACAGGGCCAGGTGAAAGGTCACATCTTTATTTATCACGGGGGGTGTGTGTGTGTGTGTGTGTGTGTGTGTGTGTGTGTGTGTGTGTGTGTGTGTGTGTGTGTGTGTGTGTGTGTGTGTGTGTGTCGCAGGCTGGATGAGAACATGACGGTGTGTGTTGCAGACTTTGGTCTCTCTAAGAAGATCTACAGTGGAGATTATTACAGACAGGGCTCGGTGTCCAAACTGCCTGTGAAGTGGATCGCTCTGGAGAGTCTGGCTGACAACGTGTACACCACACAGAGCGACGTGGTACAAACACACACACAAATGCATGATAATATAATTAGCTTGGTTGGTGAGCCTCAGTTGTACACTACTTTTCATGATGCATTGTGGGATACTGTGAGTTCACTATAAAGGGTATAATAATTCTCCCCATACATCCGGGGCCCAGTACATAATGGTGAACTCACTCTGTAGTGGACTATAGAGGGAGGTAGTGAGTGTTTTCGGACACAGCCAGGCTCTCTGTCCTGGAACACTGGATCTACATTTCCCATAATGCATCTGGATCGTGTTTAAATTGAGCCTACCTGCCAGGTGAACTACAATAACACTGTGCGTGTGTGTGTGTGTGTGTGTGTCTGACAGTGGGCGTTTGGTGTGACAATGTGGGAGATCATGACTCGAGGTCAGACTCCGTATCCTGGAGTGGAGAACTCTGAAATCTACGAGTTCCTGATCAAAGGAGAGAGACTGAAGAGACCTGCAGACTGTAGGGACGACATGTGAGTCTGCAACCACACAACTACTACACAACTACAACTGCACAGTCACTAAATGTTCTGGTCTAAATATATGTCACAAATGTTCCATGTATATAAACCTAACAGGTCTGTAAGATCTGCAGGAGCTGCTCCGTCAGTGGAGCTCAGAGTTCAAACTAAACAGGTTGAAATGACTTTCAGCCACAGGGCTGCCCCCTGCTGGAACCAGCTGGAACTGACAGTAACCGGCTGGAACCGGCTGGAACCGACAGTAACCAGCTGGAACCGACTGGAACCTGCTGGAAACTGCTCCTAGCGGATCAAATATTATCATTATTATTATTCAATTACTATAAATATTGATATTATCTGTTTTATAATTAAACTGATTTTATAGTTTTCTTATCATGCTCTCTCTCCTTCTTCTCTTTCCTTTTCATTCTCTTCCTCATCCTCCACTTCCTCTTCTCCTTCCTTTTCCTCTTCTTCAGTTATGACATCATGCACAGCTGTTGGAGTCCAGTTCCTAAATGTCGTCCCAGTTTCCAACATCTGGTTGAACAGCTGGAGGCGCTGTGGCTCAGCCTGTCCCCCGTCCCCCCGCAGAAGGAGCCTTTACTGTACGTCAACCTGGAGGGGGAGGAGGGCGAGCGGGGCAGAGAGGGAGGAGGCGGCGTGTGGGCTCAGGGGCTGGAGGAGGCGGCGGCAGCGAGCTGGAGTGTCCCCTGGCAGGGGGGGGCGGAGGATGAGGAGAAAGACTGGCTGATGGTGGGGTCCGGGGCCGCTCTGGCCATCGGGGGGGACTACAGGTACATCATCGGCCCCTGTGGAGGCCCTGATGAGGAGGTGGGGGGAGAGGCGGGGGGAGGAGGAGGAGGAGGAAGGAGGAGGAGGAGGGAGTCAATGGACACCTTACAGGAGGAGGTGAGGGACGAAGAGGACGAGGACGATGTTGTCATTAACGTCTGACCAATCGCAGAGCTCCACCTCCTCTCACCTGATTGGACCTGTCAGTCAGCTGATCAGAGACGCTCACTTCATGGCACTGAGCAGCAGCAGGCGGGTGGAGACGTTACTGAACACTGAGCTCACACACACACACGCGCGCACACACACACACACACACACACACACACAAAATCAGTCAAACCAGAGTCTGAGCGGAAGGTGAAGATTCATATTCATTTTTCATTATTATCTGAAGATTATTGGATCATTGATTGATCAGTAAAATGATGGAAGACGACGAGTGACGAAACAGGAAGCGACGTCTTGTGGGGGAAACAGGAAGTGTTCATGTTTCAGAAGCTAAAAACATTTAGCAGAACAGTAGCAGATTATTTTTTGTGATGATCAAACTAATTGATTGCTGCAGCTCTGAGTAACTAATAAGTAGATTAAAGGGTAATGACAATCATCAGATCTTCATCATCTTCATCATCTTCAGCTGAACAGAACAACATGGAGGTCAGATCAACATGCTCCAACATGGCTAAGACTTTTACTGTGAAGTCTGAGGAAACTGGTCCTTCAAAATAAGAGCTCTACTCTGGACATTTACCACTTCAGTCATCTTTTTTTATTTGGACACAGTCTGACACTGCGCCCCCACCTCCACACACACTGGCAGATTAGCATGTGTCACAGCCTCCTGCAGGGAAACAATTAATGGATTAATCAATTAGTCAATCAACTGAAAATCAATCAGACACTATTTTGATCAGTGTTTCAGTTGGTTCCAGCTTCTTCTCTGACTAACCTGGTACTAAACTGACCGCCAATAACTAGTCCTCAGACCGAGTCATGTGACAGTGATGTTACCTGGTTCAGGTGGAGCAGTCATCAACCACCATAAGCTACTGGTCACACAGGTGACCTTGTGTAATATGTCGTGTAGTTTGTGTTTGTTTGTGTAGTATGTCTCTCAGGTGCTGCTCTGCTCACGTTTTTTTTATTATTGTTAATATCTACAGCAGAAACCACTGGATGATTGATTATTAATTGGTAACAACTTAATTATAATTGATAATTGTGTCTTTTTTCAAACTCAGTGATGAAACGTTTGTCAACAACAAGACACCAACAGTTTTTATTTTCAGACATTTTAATAATGAGACGATCTATCGGGAGATTAATCAACAATAATCAACAATAAAATGTTTGAAGCTGAAAACAGTTAGTCAATTAACTCACAACAATTTAATGTCAATTATCTCTTATTTTAAATGATTCAGTTTCTGTTTGGGGGAGGGGGTTGAGGGGTGAGGCCCCTGCACTGGGCCGATCCGGCCCTGACTGCTGCTGTAAGTGATGTTCACACACTGGTCAGACCAGACCTCCTCTATCTCACTAACGTGTATTTGTAAAGATGAATTGTGTATTTTACAGATGAACTGGTTCGTGTTGATGGTGTCTGACATGTTTGAATTCAACCACTGGTCACTAGGGATGAAAGGAGCCTGTTTTTATTCTGGTCACAGACCTGGGTCTATTGAAGACCAGACCAGACCAGAGGTGGTCCTGTCCTCACCTGTCTGTACCACTGTCCTCACCTGTACACGAAGAACACGTGAGACTCTAATGAATAAAGTGTTTTGTGTCATGTTGATTTAATCTCATTACCAGCAGCCTTAGTCCAGTACCGAGGATGACGTCTTGACTCACCTGAAAAATAACACCTTGATCACTGAGTACACACACAGGGTGTTACGTCACAGGACAGACAGGGGAATCGGAGGATCACACACTGCACAGAATATATAAATATAATATATAAAAAAATGTTAGTTTCCTAACACAGTGACAATGACTCGTTACATCAGTTTAATATGGAAAAGCATTGAGAGCGTTGACTGTGTACAAGTACACAAGTATCCAGGTACTTCAAGTACTCAGTCTGCAGTAACGTGACATGTATCAGCTGATTGTTGTGTTCATGTTCGACAACGGTGAAAAATATTTTATTCAGATGTTCGTAAATCTGTCGGATAAACTGGAGCAGTGACGTGTGTATACAAACAGGAAGTGATTCATTCATTACATCAGTGTACCTGCTCTGACGTCATATTCAACATTTCTGTTTCTCTGGAGACACCGGGACTGCACAGCTGTTCCCTCTGTCTCCGGGTCAAACCCGGGTCAACACTCACCGCTTCATAAAAAGATACCGAGGGAACCTGCAGACCTAGTCCCGTCCACAGCGGGTCGAGGGCGGGGTTTGTCTGAGAGCCCCTCGGCCTGGTTCAGCTGACAGTCACCTGGCTGATCACCTGGCTGGTTAGCTGTTAGCTGGCCTGTGAGCTAACCTATATGTTGCTGCAGCTTATAGTGTTGAGCGATGCACACACAACAGACACACTAAACCGCGAATCAATATCAGTATCTTTCCTACAGCGCATGCGCCACAGACGCGCAAAGACGGTTTAGCGTCCGTCACCGTCAGACAACGGATCAACAGAAACTAACATCTGAAACAAGCTGCTGTGTCCAGTGGTGGAGGAAGTAGTCAGTGTACAGTACTGATACTTCAACATGTACTTCTGATATTTAATTACTGTGACTCTTACTTCAGTCAGTCTGTCAGTAGTGTAGAGAAATGTCTACATATTACATAAACATTATTATTATAAACATTATTGTAACTCGCCGAGGTTCATGTTTGAGCGGCATTTACTGCTAATGATTATTTCCATCATGGACTAATCTATTGATTAATGGTTTAATAATAATACTGAGACCCAACCTGGAGCCTGGAGTGGCTCCTTCAGAGCGTTTTTCGCTAAGACTTCAAAATAAAATTGAAATACATTTAAATTATCTTTGGTAATTTGTCTGATAAATGACAAACGGCCATTAAATCAGTTATAATTCATTTTAACCAGTTTAATTTATAACAAAGCCTCATGTTTTATAAGCTCTTCATGTGTTGTATACATACAACATTTATATACATGTATAAATCTGGATTTATACAGTAACTGAAGCTGCAAGTGAATGAGGAGCAGTAAAAATCAAAGGAGCAGGAAATGGAAAATACTCAAGCACAGTACAAGTACCTTGAATTAGTACCTAAGTGCAGTATTTGAGTAAATGTGCCTCCACCTCTAGCCACAGTGTCTTCATGAATCAATGCTGCTGCTTCATGTTGAGTTACGGTTCAGTCACTGCGGAGCTCAAAGTAAAGAACAGGCTGGAGCCCTGTGTTTACAGGCGGGACAAGCGGTCCGTGTTTACCGCACCCTGCATCGCAGCTTTAGAGAACCAACGTGAACGGGTCACGTCCCGTGTGTGTCGGTATGTGACCCTCCCTGAGCTCGAACACCGAGCACCGCCGCGTCCTGTTGGGCTCAGCCTGGTGAAAACATAATGGAGTCTGAGCTGAGACGAACAAAAATGGCGGCTGAAGTACGAGCCCCAGTCTGAGAAATCTAAATGCGACATTTAAACAGTTAAACCGACCGAGTCCATTTTGAGAAACACGAACACCGATTACCGTAATGAACAAAGGTGAAGCCGAAGATGTAACGAAGCGACACGAGTTCACATCCACAGCCGGAGGTAACCGGTTCCCAGCGGGTTAAAACACAGACAGTAGTGCGCTTCATTCCGCCCTGTTTTTTTTAAATAAATCGCGCCGATCACGGGTTAAACCCTTCCGTTAAAGACGCCGGTGTGAGGCCGACCAGGAGACGGTTTCCGTGTTCAGTGTGGACACGTTACCGCCAACATCATGTCACAGTCCGTTTTAATCCGCTGAAATTCATCACGTCCCAGTTTGACTTCATATAACGACAGAAAACCTGCTGCCACGGTCATGGCGGCTGTCCCGGCGTCAGGCGGTTTAAATGCGCCAGTAAACAGTCCAACAGGTAGAGCAGACCTACAGACGACTACATCCCGCCGTCCCGTTGCTCTCCTCCGCAGATAACGGACAGCAAATCCGTCCGGTGTCGGTGCTCAAGCTCTGGTACAACTTTTAAAATAGGTGGCAGCAGCAAGATGGCGACCGAGACTGCGCAGTACCAAAGAAGACGAAGACGGACGATGACGTGACACTGAAGGACACCGCGTGCTGTTTTTCCCTCCTCAGTTAGAACACATCCATGATGTCGGTGAGGAGGCTTGTACGACGGAAAAACACACGGTAACGTTCGGATTACACGTTCACCGTCGTAACACTCGGTGTGTTCGCGCAGCAGAAGGTAAAACATGTGCTGTTATCAGAGCACATGGTGTGGACGGGACAGACCGACCGGGGGTGTAGTGTTTACTGGGAAGCCATTAACGGGCTCAGCCTCAGGCCTGCTGCTGCTAGCTAGGCTCCACTCTCTTTAAGAATCTTATTGGATGTAATGCTCAAACACGTCGAGCTGAAACTGGTCAGACGTGGTTATTGATCGTCATTAGATCAATATTTGCCTTAAGTTCGTCAAACTAATTAGATTTTTCATCAGGTTAAGTTTACACGCCGCTGATAGAAGGCAGTTTGCAGATCAGTTAATGCGTGTTACAGAGACATATTAAATAAATAAATATTACAGAGCGTCTGCAGGTTTGACTAGTGTTTAAAAACCATTGAATTCAGTTCCCTCACACATGCCAGATAAGGTGTTAAATGACATTTTTCTTGCCTGCACTCAACGGCACAAAGACTCAAAGTGTTGGTTTGAGCTTATTTGGGTTCATGCATGGACAGATCATGAAACAATGGGCTCCTGGGCATAGACAAATAAGAGGCCCCCAGCCATCCTGTCCAGGACCCCCACACTGAGAGAGAGTTAAAACAATGCAACTTGTGTGTCTGTTTAGCATCTTATGTGGTTTGTCCTATGTGTTTTGTGGTTGTTTTGTGTCGCTTTGGTTGTATTGTGCATGTCATGAATGTGGCGGTATGCTAAGCAGAATGTGGTGTTATGCTAACACACTCCCACTGGATGGTTTGGCAACTGTGACAATAATCAGGTCGTCACCTTTGGGAACTTACTCCCTGCTGGTTGGTCTTTAAAATGGAGACAAAATGGCGAGTGTCAAATCACAAGAATATAGCTATGGGCAGGTAGCAAATGCAAGTTTGTTAGCTTAAGGTTTTTGTTTTCTCTGCTGAGTCTAATGGATTTTGCTGTGTATTTCAAACAGTAAGTTTGCTGTTATGTCTTTTTAGACTATGTCCACACAACTATGTTTTAGTTTTAAAACACCGTTTTCAAACAAAAACAATCTCTGTTCAGATGAGTATTTGTCCGTATCAGAAACAATCTCGGTCTACACTATCACACCTGGAAGCTCATGCATACCTGAGCATTCATGTGCACTGGGCATTTAAACAGGAAGCAGATTGTCATCTCTGCGGTTGATTAGTTGCATAAAATACTATAAACGAGGAACAGCAATGACAATTGCAATTGTGTTAAAATGCAGAATTTAACTGAACAACAGCTGCTACCAAAGACGACAAGGTCAATAACACTTGTATTTCAATAATCTGTGTTGTATTCACCACTGGTACTCGAGGCAGATTAGACCCAATCAGGAGCAACCGTGGGTGTGTATGTCATCGATTCTAAAGGTCTCAGTCCAGACTGCAATGCAACACCTGAGTTTTCAAACCAAAAGGCATCGAGCGGTGTTTCCAAAAGCCTCTGTTTTCGTAGGTGAAAATGTAGCAAAAGAGATGTGTTTTAAAACGAAAACGTAGTAGTGTGGACATAGCCTTAATCGTCAACAAATCCAATGTGCAGATCCAAACCAACAATGTGTTAGTTCATCTCTCAACACTTTCGCCCATGTCTCAGGCTCTACACTTCAACTCATCTATAAAATGCCTAATATATTTTTTTAAGAAAACAGCTGGACACTCGTTTTCATCAAACAAACAGGAGAAAACAGTGCATTCTTTGGGGACTATTTTCAGTGGCGGATTAATCCACATTGGCTGCTTTAGTGAGTATTTCGGGGCAGCGGGATAGTGGTACAGTGTATGTGTTCATGTTAATGAAGGAACATGTCACCCAGTGCAACAGTGAGACTCTGATGTGTTTGTGGAAACAGTGGAGCTCTGTGGCTCTCAGAGGAAGAAGATACAGGTGTCAGGACGTATGCAGTATTGATCTGATTCTGCACATGAGATTTAATGACATCACCAGAGATGGACATAAAATGCGCTTCTTGTTCTGCCTTCTCAAAAGCACTGATGTCATTTAACAATTTATTTAAAACGTTGCCAGTTTTACGTTGTTGAGGAAATCCTTCTCTCAACACATCAGTCTGTAAAAATGTGCTTTCATTTATTTAAGTTATTCTATAGTCTGAGATAAAAGAAAAACAAAACAGCCCTAAAAACCCCACAATAATAATCAGACCATAACTTGCAAAGCTTTACATTTAAAACATGTAAGCAAATTGACATTATTAAATGACTTTGATTGAATGAATAATTTAAATGAATTCACGTCACAGAGAGATGTTTAAATTCCAAAAACTACATCAACAAAATGAAGCCAGCAATTTTCCAGGTTCCATGTCTGAACAGGTTTATAACCTGCAGAATTTCAGTCAATCAAGTCTTCGCTTACTTTGGCCGGAGACTTCAGTCGTCCTACATCTAGCACTCTGCACCATGTAGCTTGTATAAGGACATTATCTGGGAATTGAAGCCCACAGTTATAAATGGGAGTGGCAGTGAGTTGATGGCTATCCAACCTCAGCATAACGTGTTTCTGGAACTAAAGCTAACATCACAGCTTGCACAATGACAAATAGTTGACGAAGGTTTATCACTTTTGTTTTTCAGAATGCTGTCTTGAACCATTGTACAGATGTAGAAAAAGTGGGATCCTCCAGTCCTTTAGATGCCTGGGACCTGTTCATGTCTTCTAAGAAAAAGCGGAAAGGCATGGTGTTCCATCACGAAGGGGCAACCACCCCTGCAGCAACACCTGCAGCCGAACATCCACCTGCATGCTTTGTTGTTCCTAAACCAGGGAAGGCAAGTGAAGGCGGGATGGAACAAAGCACCTGTGTAACCAATGAAGAAGTAGACATGGTGGGTAAACCCAATATGTGCCCATCAAAGGAAGCCATCAGGACTTCTGGTGGACTTCCTGCTTTGAAACATCCAACAAGTTCAAACCCTCATTCAGACAACCTATCACCTGATAGCAGCTGCAAAGGCATCAGAGTGACACTGGACAACAACAGCATGTGGAACGAGTTCTTCAGATGCAAAACGGAGATGATTCTGACTAAACAAGGCAGCAGGATGTTCCCCTACTGCCGCTTTCGCATCTCTGGCTTGCAGCCATCTAGGAAGTACTCTTTGATTATGGACATTCAACCTTTAGACAACAGTCATTACAAGTGGACCGGCAAGAACTGGCAAGTCGCTGGGAAAGCAGAGTGTCATGTTAAGAGACAACCATTCGCTCATCCAGAGTCCCCATCAACTGGTCAACACTGGATGCAGAATCCAGTGTCCTTTTATAAGCTGAAGCTCACAAACAACATCTCAGACCAAGAGGGGAACACCATCCTGCATCCAATGCACCGCTACCTGCCACGACTGCATGTAGTCCAAACTGACAAAGCTGCTAAAGACATAAAGCTAAATGGTCCTAGTGTCGTCACATTCACTTTCCCCCAGACTGAGTTTATCGCAGTAACTGCTTACCAGAACTCACAGTTTGCTCAGCTCAAGGTCGACTACAACCCATTTGCTAAAGGACTGAAGGAGGATGTTTCCACTTCATGGGGCATGAAGTTGAAACTTAACTCTGGTAAAGACTCACACAAAGATGGAGGCACAATGACCAACGAGCAACATCCTGTGAAGAAGAGCTTGAAGTCTTTGCTCGCAAATCATAAACCTAGAAGCTCAAAAGCAGCAGACTCAAAACCTTCAGTGTCAAGTGACCTCCAGAAAAATTCCACTACAAACAAAGATCAGTCGCCTGCCAAGGTTCCAGATGAAAGTTTGTGGTAAGAGTTCCACTTTGATAGAGAAGATGACGTGCTCTTCAAATTTTTTGTACCAAGGTTTGCAAGAGAGTACAAGGATGAATATCAGATTCTTCTAAATGTCCATCTGCATGTTCCAGAATATATTAAAATATTGTTTCATGGCAATGCACCTTACAACCTGATGGTGTTTTGGTAGTTACTGCATGTCTTGTGCTTCCTTTACCCTTCACCAAATGTGGCGACATCTTAAACCTTCTACACCTATGTTGGTTTCACATGGGTTTGGATTAGTGTCTCACCAGTTATCTCTAAGATTTTGCACTAGAATGGGTATCTTTGCCTTTCCCCTTTACACACATGCGTATGCTTGCAGGTTTAGTAATGGGCATATAGTTTACATATTACGCTATGATTGGACTGTTATTTTCTCCTGTTGACATATTAATGGGGCAGAACAAAGAAGCTCATTTGCCAAATGATGTTTCTCATCTACTGCAACAATTGGCTTTTGCAGTCACTTCATAGTTGAGTTGGAGATAACAACTCAACTGCTGCTAATAGCTCTGCCTCATGTTCCATTCTGGGTTGTCGCTCCTGCACATCAGAGATCATTGGCATGAAGTTGAACCTTTCTCAACTTCTCCAGGTCATGCTTGAATGAATTGTTAGAGGACGCGTTAAGATATTTCCAGAGGTTCTGTTAATGATGAATGGCAGGCTGTTGTGCCTGCAGTGTTGAAGACCTTATGTGTGAATGGGGGATGGTACATAAGTTGTAACAACAAATATTAGCGAGATGCGTGAAGCTTGGCTGTGATTGGCTAATGTGCGTATAAATTTGCAGCACCAGCCAATTATGACACTTATTTGTTGTATGTTGTTATTCAAATGTCATGGTTCAGTTGTACAGTATATCATAAGTGACATGTTTAATAATACCGACGTCACTAATGTGATGTTTTTATTTCTTGAATTCCTTCAGCAGCAGTTCACGTCCAGCTCAGAAGTTATTTTCTGAACTTATTCGGGAGGCTCACGTTTCACTACACCGCTGTAACCTGGAGGAGCTGGGCATCGATAACAGCACCACTCATAGAACTGAGCTAACAAACACTAAAACCACAGCTTTGAAAAACAGCAGAGACGTTTGCAAGAAAGACAATGTATCTGGAAAAACACATAGTGAAACATCACCGGAAAAGAAGAGTGAAACTCCCTTAACAAGGAGGAAAATTAAGGGTGACAAGGGCGTTTTGAATTCACTGGATTTCAAGGACAATGTTAGGACAGATTATTCTGAGGTCAGTAAGGTTGTTGCTGCTCCAGTGGTGTCCCAGAATTCCTCTGTGGACTCAGATCACCAACCTAAATCTGAAGCTCCATCAGAGATGAGTGTAAAGCAGCATAAACGTCCAGCGCCCCTACCTCTGCCTGCCCTTGCACTTTTTTTGAAGCAACATTCAACAAAATCTAAAAAGGCCAAAAGCAAGCCGGACTCTCCTCCCCCAGCACTCCCTTCTGAACCTCTGTCTGGATCACAGAGTTCTGCTGCAGCCTCTGCATGTCTGCCTTCTGATCATGCCAGTAATGCAGCTGGTCCCTCGAAGTATCTTACCGATGATTTCACAAAATCAGACAATCAGACCTCTGGACATACGGTTGCAGAGGTTCATCCAGGTAAAATGGGGTTTAATGTCACTGGACAAGCAGTTGAAACGGCCCTTCAGCCTTCTGGTCCGTCATGTCCAGGTGCTGTTCTTACTCCAGAGCCAAAGGGACCAAGAAATGATGAGTGCATGGTCCCCATTTCAGTTGCAGAAAGCCCAGGCTCAGACCTGGCAGTACCAGATGGTACTTTAGTGTTACCCAACTCAGATCAGCCATTTTGTACTTTTGGGACATCTACATCTACCATTTCCTCAACTCTTGCTACCTCGTCTTCATCTCCCATTTTGTCACCAGCCCTTGACACAGTGTTACCTGCCCTGAACTCACCACAAACACCAACCATCACTGAGTCTTCCACACTACCTTCTGACCCCCCCACCACAAATAGTTTGCTTCCTGACCCAGAGTGTTGTTCTTTTGGTTTTGAGCCTTTGTCACCAACATGCTCTCCAGAACCTTTACCTCCCCTGCCCACCTCGTTAACTTTACAACTCGACTGCAGTACTTCTGAACTGACTCCAAAAGCAGTACCTCCCGAAGAGTTACCGCCAAGTGAACACTCTGCTGCATCTGTATTCAAATGGCATACAGTGTTACCTCCACCTGAGCCGTACATAGACGATTCATTCACAACATTTCAGACCACATCACAGACGCTTCCTTTAGTGTCTATTGCGTCGCCTCTGTTGCCTTCCCCGACTCCCTCCCATGCTGAACCACAGACTCTTGACATGTCCGTATCCACTCCTCCCCGCAGTCCACCATCACTTCAAGAGAACGAACAGTCGCTGCCCTTCCCAGCAGAACTGTCCCCCCTTGCTCTCCAGTTGCCACTGTCTCCAACCTTTTCGTCATTAGATGGAGACGGATTATCACCCACGCCTTCAATTGCAGACCTCGTGCACTTTTTCTCCACCGATGATGACCTCGCGATGGGGGTGGAGTTTTCAAACACTGAGGCAGTGGCTGTTACCTGCTCACCTCCTACTACAGTAGAGGCAAATGCACAGGAGCCTTCTCAGCAAGTGCAGCCAGTCCCAGCTAACAAACCCTGCAAGCGCAAGAAGAAGTCCCGGCGGCGAAAGCTTGCCCAGATGAATAAGGATCTGAAAGTTGATGAGTCCACCTATACAAGCATGCAGCCTAACCTGGAGGAAGTGGAGGAGCAGTTATTTATCTCATTCACGTCAAAGGTAAAGCTTAAGTTGTTATGTCTCAAAGATTTGTCCATAGCACAATATGTTTCCCAGGATGTTTTCTGTATTTTTAAATAAAGGGAACTTGAATCTGGAACGGAAACCATGTAGCTCAAGTCCAAAACACACCACTGTAATGTGACAGTTGTTCCAAGTAAACAATCTCACCAGAGTTAGCAGGGAGTATGTCATGACGGGTGGACTAAGCATGTAAAAAAGAACACCACTGGTTAATATACCACAGTTGATACTGAACATTTTATGGCTAGTACTGACTTGTCACATCCAGGCTCCTGTGCCTTGACTTTTTTTCTTGTCAGGTAGTACCTTCTCTTCATCTGTGGTTTTCTAGCTTTCACAGTGGGCGGAGAGAAGTTTTTGATGTAGAAAGTTAGCAATAGCTCAATAAACAGCTGTCAGATAATTAATAAAGACAATATTAAGAGTACATTTCCAAGTTGTTTTCAGCTGAAGATATTGGCTCTTGACTCTTGAATCAAGATCAGTTTATTTTCTGCGTTATTATTAAATTGTGCTTTATCTGCTGATGTGTCCAATGATTCAAATGTAATGATGCAGTAATAGTGGTGTGTCTTAGACCATGTCAGGATAAATGGATGTGGTGGTGTGATACTGATACTACATACTAGAGATTGTGGGACTTATACCAAATGGTTGAAAATATTAAGACTTCTGCTAAGTATTTCAACAGTGTGAAGCAGGTTGAGGAGGAGGATCTCATCATTACTGTCAGAAAACCTAAAGCTAAACAGCTGTTGAGCTTCTTTGTTACTGTGTTGAGCTGTTGGAGTCATCTCAGTTGGGCGTCTACTTCACTGAATCATCTCCATCTTTAGACAGTGCATGTGACTGTGGACTGATGAAGATCTGAACTCTTTGAGATGACTTAGTGACCCTTCAACAAGTCTCCTTCATCCTCAGGCTACGTCCACACTACTACATTAAATGCCTCCCGTCCACACGACTCCGGAGTTTTCAAGCACTGAAAACGGAGACTTTTGCAAACCTCGCTGGACATGTTTTATTTTGACAACTCTGGAGTTGTGTTGCAGTCTGGATGGACGACACAGACACCCATGGTCGCTCCTAATTGGGCCTTATCAGCTTCACCACCGGTGAATACAAGATGATAATGAAATACAAGTGTTACTGACCTTGTTTTTTCTAGCAGCTCTTGTTTAGGTAAATTCTGCATTTCAACACTGCAGCTATCTTTACTGTTCCTTGCTCATTGTATTTTATGCAACTGATCAACAATCTGCTTCCTGTTGACACCGGCTCGCATATGCTCAGTGTACGTGATTGCTCATGTATGTGTGTGGTAGTATGGACGGAGATCGTTTCTGATATGGAGCTAAAACGCTCATCTGGACAGATATCAATTTCGTTAGAAAACACTGTTTTAAAATGAAAATGTAGTAATGTGGACGTAGCCTCAGTCTCTGAGATCTTTGTGAGGCCTGGTTCACATCAGCTGATCTGGTTTCACTGACTGACTCCAGGTCTGTTAACTCCTGACTCCAGTTAGCTCCTGTACTTCACTCTCCTGTAGGGGGCTGTAGAAGGACTGCCGACTGTTGATAACATCGTGTCTGACTTTAATATAACTTGTATACAGGCAATTAAAAACCAAACCTCATATTTCAGGAGGCCCTCAAACTTCACATTGCAGACTCCTCTGAAGAAACGAACACACAACCTCAGACGACACCTGAAGGTCATGTGACGCAACCTCAGACGACGACAACACCTGAAGGTCATGTGACACGACCTCAGACGCCATCTGAAGGTCACCTGACACAAACCCAGACACCACCTGAAGGGCATCTGATGACTCAGACACCACCTGAAGGTCACCTGATACAACCTCAGACGACACCTGAGAACGGTGACATCACGTTTATCTTGTTATTACAGCCAGATCATGTTTATTTGTTAGATGAAGGATGTGAGTTCAATTCAAGTGTGTTCAGTACAGAGAGGTCAGGGACATGGTTAGCCTAGCTCAGCATAAAGTTTGGAGGCGGGGGGAAACTGCTAGCCTAGCTCTGTCAACAGAGAAAAACAAATCTGTCAACCAACAATTTTAGGTGGTTTATTTGACTTAAACCATGTTTATATTAACAAGTGACTAAATCTGATCCTGAAAGGGATTACAGGCTAACTCTGAGCTAACAGGATCTACAGGCTAGCTATGAGCTAACAGGGACTACAGGCTAACTATGAGTTAGCAGGAACTACATGCTAACTTTGAGATAACGGGAACTACTAGCTAACTCTGAGCTAACCAAGACTATAAGTTAACTTTAAGTTAACAGGAACTAGAAAGTTATTCTCAGACGATGGAGCCTAAAAGCTAACTCAAAGCTAAAAGGAACCAGAAGCTGTCTTTAAGCTACTTTGAAGTAGCTAACTCTAACAGAACCTAGAAGCTAACCCTTACAGGAACTACAAGCAACAACTACAAGCTACAAGAAACTAAATGCTAACTCACTTAAAAAACACGTGACCTAGAGACTAACTTTAAACTACCTTAAACTTGAAGCTAACTCTGAGCTAACGAAAAACTAACTTGCAGGTTAACAAAAATGAGTAGCAAACAGGACCTAGAAATGAACATTTCCTAATGCTTAGGTGACAGGAACCAGGCTAAAGTCCTGGCTATTATTGCTACAGACAGCTACCATTACACAAATTATAACTGTTTGTAGCTGGCATAACATCAACTACCTGTAACATTGATTATGCTATCTGTCTATGCTTGCTATCAGTTTACCCCTTTATTCATTTTGCCAAGCTAGGCTTACCACATCTTGGACGTTGCAACAAGCTCAGATATGTTTATTTACAGCAAATGAGACGTGAGTGTGAGTTTAATGAAACTGTGTTGATGTCCAGCAGAGAGTCAGGAGCAGAGGATCTCAGTCTGTGAAAAGACTCTCCTCAGAGACCTGAAGCTGATGAAACACAAACAGGTCATTCACCCTGTGCTGCAGGAAGGTTCGTATCAGCTTGCTAATGTTCGAAAATAACATCTAAAGTTCCTCAGGGAGGCGCAGCAGAGCTTGGGGGGGGGGGCAAAGACACTGTGAGGAATTAATGATGTCAAACATGGTCCTCCTCAGAGTTCTGAATCAGACTTGAACCACATGTTGATCTGATTCAGTGTGACTTCACTTCCTGAGGATGTGATTATCTCTGATGTCCCTCCAGAATAAAGCTCCAGAGAAAATCAGAATCCTTTATTGACCTCCAGGGGGACATTAGGTTAAAGTACAGTTGCTTCATCAGCAAAGAATAGAGAATAGGAAGTAGATTTTTAAGATAAAATATAAATATGAAATATACATAAAAATGTCCTTTATATTGTGATATATAAATTAAAAAAATAGAAATATGTAAGAATATGAGTTTAAAATTGCACTTTTTTTGAAAGTGTCAGAATTGCAGTTAGTAATATATATATATATATATATAGTAAGTATAAATAAATAAGTTATTAAGTAAAACACAGACTGCAGAACTTCATTGAGAATCCTCCTGTTTTTAAGTTTCCTTCAGTATCACAGTGATCCAGTGATAATCGTCTGAGCATCATGATACACTGCAGACAGGAGCTGATCACAGCTGATCAGTGGGCTTGAAAACAGAACAGCAACAATACCACAGATTATGTGATGGGTTAATTGTTTCTGTGGTTGTACTGGTTCATAAACAGGCCAGTGTGTTGGTGTCAGGATATTTCCATCAGATCAGCAGAAACATATTTGACTCCCTCCATTTTCACACCAAAGTCAAATTTCAGTCTGAGCTGATAAACCGCAGCAGAAATAAAACCTCAGAGATCCAGTGTGAGGATGTGATGACAGGAGGAAACAGGAGGTCTCTGTGGCTCCGAACAGGGACTTCAAGTAGCAACAGTTGAAGCGCCGGCTACGGCGCCCATATACATTCCAATGTGTTGCCATAGTAATGGAAATCAAAGATCGCTAAGCAAGATTTAACTCTTAACAGCAGCTTACTTCACTTCTTCAGGGAACAGAGGTCTCTCTGAACGCTGCTACAACACGTCTCTTAGAATGACCTGAGAGCTCTTGATATTTGCTTTAGAGACGATTTAACATCAGATGAGGAGTTTGAATAAATCTGTCACTTCAGCACCACGGACAGCGTCATGGTTTCATCAATACACAGCACAGTGGGGTTGGAGAGGAAGGATGGAGGTTAACAACAGTCTGTCTGACATGTCTATGAATAAACTGTAAAAAATCTGTCAAATTATCACATGTCTTTAAGAAATATTCTCTTAATCCATAAAACTACTAATGGTGTAATTGAATATAAACAAAGTAGGAAGTAGGAAGGGGCGACATAGAATCGACGCCCTCGCATCACGCCGTAGCCGTTCCTTCAACCGTCACTGCTTAAAGTCCCTATTATTACTGTGGGAGGAGGCGGGCCTTAGAGAAACGCACAAAGTGACAGCTGCTCCGTGTTATCGTCCTTTTAAACTCAGTGGGTCTGAAGATGAACCTGCTGGATTCCACTCTGGCCATTGACCTGCAGTACCTGGGAGTCCGTCTGCCCATCCCCCCTCCCGGAGTCTCTCTGGAGCCGCTGACCCAGGAGCTGCCGCCGTCTCAGGGTTCGTACCTTCACACTGACCTGAGTCAGGTTTGCATGAAGCTGCAGATCCTGCCTCTGATTGGCAACTTCAATATTGAGATTTTTAAATATAATAATATTTAATATAATTTAATACTGTAACTGGACCAGACTCAAAACTGGGTCATCCATGTGTCAGTAAATGTTCTAAGTCACGGGTTTAGTTTAGTTTTTATTATTAGTTTCCATGACAACGTTTTACTGCTGCAGCTGACAGTGATCATTCATCTTATTGATTAATCAGTTGATCAGCTGGTCTGTGAATCAGCAGGAGAACAAAACCCCAAGTACACAGTTTAATGTGATGTCAGATCAAAAAGAAACAGAATGAATGGGTTATTAAAATGTTTTCTGTTGATTGACTAATTGACTAATTGAGTGACAGTTGCAGATCTTTTTTATTCTGTTGTATTTTTTAACCTCCATCAGCTCTGACTCGTCTCCTCTCTGCTGTTTTCAGGTGCTTCTGCAGCGTTTGTGTCCAGAACTGGAAAAACCACAGATGTGACTCAGATTAAAGGCTGGAGAGAGAAATTCAGTCCATCAGAGGCTCCGCCCACTCCCTCCTCAGCCAGACCTGAAGGTAACCACGTGATGTGGACCATGATCTGCTTCTTTGTGCTCTAATAATTTAATCAGTATATTTTGTGAATAATGTGACTAACAGCAGGATCTTCTCAGCTGTGACCAGAGGCGTCATGTTTTCCTGTTTTCATGTTGTCTGTTCGTACAGAGGGAAGAAGAAGTTAAAATCTGTAACTTAGATGAAGATCAGATCATATTTAGGACAAACACAGTCTGTTTTAACTAGTAACACTAATCGTTGCGTTGAAAACATGATTCAAACTTTCACAGAGAAGCTGAAACAGTGAGTGAACCTTGACTACTGATATGAACAGAAGTTAAGTCAGGAGTTATCAGACCTGGGACCAGATGCATAAATGATGCGTAGACACAAAAAACATGTGTACGCCATTTTATAAACAGAGTCTTTACTCCTTCCTTTGACCATGTGAACACACGGTTTTCCAAAATGATCCAAGTTACAGTGAAAATACAAAATAAGCCGAGACACGTAGTTGAAACATGAAAACAGAAATAATTGTGTTTGTGTTCAATGTTGTGTTTGGTGTCCTGCAGCTGGTCCCAGTTCAGATCTGCCGAAGAAGAACCTGTCGGCTTTCTGCAGCGACATGTTGGACGAGTACCTGGAGAACGAGGGGAAGCTGATCGACGAGCGAGCCGCCAGCTTCTCTCAGCCTCTGGTGGAGCCGGTGGTCTACGAGCTCCCCACCAGGAGCACCAGCTACGTCCGGACCCTGGACAGCGTCCTGAAGAAACATGGCGTCAGCTCCCCCACCTCAGACCTCATATCTGGATTCGTCCCCCCCTCCAAGAGACCCAAACTGTCCCTCAAAGAGATGAAGGCCTCCAGGAAGGGAGAGAGGAAACAGAGAGGTCCTAAACAGACCAGACTCAGACCAGAACCTGCAGCTGGTCCAGTTTCAACACCTGAGCCCGGTCCAGCTGAACCAAACCTAGTCCCTAAACTGCCTGCAGTCCCGACCCCAGCTGTGTCCCCCCCATCAAAGCTCATCACTGAACCTCATAAGTCCAGGAGAAACCAGCTCAAGGTTCAATTGGATCACACAGAACCCTTAACTCTCTCCCCTCAGACCCCCACCTTCAAGAGGAGGAGGAAACTCAAACCCAAGACCTCATCCCAGACTCTCAGCCCCCCCAGGTCCACGCAGCCCCCGCAGGACATCTCGGAGGACCTGGCTCCTCTGGAGTCGGACTCTGAGCTGGGGACCGGAGCTGATCCGGGTGATGAAGCCCACAAGGACAGCGGACCTGTGATGACCCGAGCTCTGCTGAGACAGAAAGACCTGGAGGACGGGGTGGTGTGGGAGGGCCGACCCAGGACCAGCATCACCGAGGAGAGGGCCGCCATCGCTCTGACATCACTCTTCACACTGATGGTAGGACATCACTGACACACATTATCACATGATCATAATTAATCAATGATTCGTCATTAATTCTTCAGTGATTGGATAATGATAGGGTAATTAATTGGTTCGGACTCATCAATGATTCATTATTAGTCAATGACTCATCAATAATTTGCCCCCCCTTCAGGGTTTTGTCAGCGAGAACCCCACTGCTCCCCTCCAGCTGATCCGGAGACGAGCCCCCCCCTGTCTGAACGAGTTCTGCAGGCTGGGCTGCGTCTGCTCCAGTCTGTCCCACGTCTCCAGGATCAGTCACTGCGGCCGCCCCCCCTGCATGTTCGGCTGCAGCTGCCTCAAACAGAAGGTGGTCCTCCTCAAGAACCTGGACGGGTCCGACTCCAGCCCCTCCCAGCACGGAACCACCAGGAAGAGGAGGAGGAGGAGGAGGATGAAGATGGCCTACGGTAAGTCGGAGTGGAAAGAGACTGGAGTCTGGGGGATCATGGGTAGTGTAGTTTTTAAAATGCTCAGTAAAAAAAAATTAACAGTAAGCTGCTCTACAGGAGTCTGTGTGTGCGCGCGTGTGTGCACGTGTGTGTGTGTTTGTGCGTGCGTGTGTGTGTATGACGATGTCACCTGTCACTTCCTGTCCTGTGTGACTGTAGTTCTGAAGGAGGCGGACAGCGTTTCCCAGCCTGCCGAGCGGGTCCGGATTCTGTGGAAGAGGGACGGCAGAGACTCAGATCCAGATCCGATCCACGTCCCTGAAGCAGCCACCCCGCCCCCCGCCACTGTAAGACTGTCATTTACAGTCATTCAGTCACGTAGATCTGTGAAGTGTAGAAGCTGTAACAGACATTAAAGGGCTGCTCCACCCAAATAACAGAGGACACATTGAACCCGGGTGGAGCCTCACACACTGGACTCTTTGACCAAGGTGTGTGTGTGTGTGTGTGTGTGTGTGTGTGTGTTTCCAGGAGAGCAGAGAGAGTAACAGCAGCTGTGCCAGGGTCAGAGGTTACAGAGGAAAGAGGAGGAGCCAGAAACAGAAGGTGAGGGCGGGGTTATACAGAACAGCTGCTGATTCGTTGTGTTGTTGATCTGAAGTGTTTGTGTCTCCGTCCACATTGAGGACCAGCTGGATCCAGTTCTCACACACACACACACACACACACACACACACACACACACACACACACACACCATGCACAATGTTTGACTGTCTGATACTTTTCCTCCAGGAGGCGACTAAAGATGTGAAGTCTAAATCTGTCCGGCTGAAATCTCTGAGACAGAAAGACCCAACACTGAAGACAAAGACCAGACCCTCCAGTCCCCCTCCAGGTAGGTTTACTGACACCCCCTTCTCTTCCGTCGTCCAGCCTCCCTGTGCTGGTGCTGTGGTTGTTTTGTCTCTTTGTTGTCTTCTGTCTGAACTCCGTCACTTTCAAACAACAAATATTGACAGTCCATACGAGTCCAGGTCTCATCAACTGACCTGGTGGAGCGGGTTGCTGGTTTGAGTCCTGTCCACACGTTGTAAAAAACAATAATAATGATAATAAATAAATAAGATTGTTATGTTTCTTATCTGTGACTGGTCTGACTTTGAAAACATTGATGTGCAACATATCAGCTGATTCTCTGCTCGTCCTATTGGCTGAGCTTCATTTGTATCAGATGAAGCATCATACGATCAAACAGGAAACAGAGTCATGTGACAGAAACCCGGAGACTCAGGTTTTGTGTTTTTCCTCAGCAGGTGAACCAGCTCAACCGACTCCCTCCAGTCCTCCCATTCCTCCCAGTGCTACCAGTCCTCCCGCGGAGCCGACCCCCAAGCCATCGAAGCGTCTCATCATCCTGGCGGAGTGTAAGTGGGTGAGCGACGCAGACAGAAACTACGTGCTGAAGAAGCTGTGCGAGGCGATGGCTCAGGACCGGCTGGACGGTCCCTTCTGGATCAGAAAGTACCTCATCAGTCCCATCAGCCAGACGGTGGAGCAGAGCGGCGCCGACCACTGCATCCAGTACAAAATCCACATCTCCAGACCCAGAGTGGAGCGGGAGAGTCCAGCTGCACCGCCGAGAGCAGGACCAGGAACCCAGAGCAAGAAGAAACCACAACAACCACAGGTCTGAAAGAATTCACACTGTTTCCTCACAACAGCTGAGAACCATGTCCCACCGGAGGGAAATCAATCAGCCGATATCCGATAATCAATCAATTGCTGATGTCGTTGTTGTTGTCTGTTTATATCATAGTCAGATGAGATACAGGCCTCCACTTGCTGCTGCAGCTGCTTCAGAGTAAAAGCCTGAATCACTATTTTATCTTTTATTGTGTAGGAGGTTTGATTATTAATTGTTGATTTTATATTTCCCTACAGCAGCTATAATATTATTTACTGAGTATCACAACAAATAAACAGTTTGCATATTAAATGAAACCATGTGAGAAGTTCAGAGGTCAAACCCAGAACAGACCCTGACGGCCCGGCTTCAAAGATAACGATGTGAACACGCTGTGTCTTGAACGTCTTGTGTTTCTCTCTAGAACCTGAAACAGGTGACATGTGAGGCGGAGCCTCTGCAGGAACATCAGCAGGAGGTGATGGAGGAGGCGGAGCCTCTGGAGGACTGGCAGCGGCAGGTGGAGGAAGGTGACATCCCAGAGGAGGGATCAACACCTCTGCAGGTGGATAATAGGAGGGGGAGGGGGAGGGGTGGATGGAGAAAGAGAACAAAGGCAGAGAGAAAAAGAAGAGAGAGGAAGAGGATGAAGAAGAAGAAGATGGTCAGCATGGCGCTGCCCTTCCTAACAGGGATCTCCCCCGCCGGATTTCTCTCAGCCAATAGGAAACAGCCGGGAGGGACTGACCACCTGGTCCAGGTAAGAACTCCATATATGGTCGTGACTGCAGAAGTTCAGTGTCTTTACTAACGAGCAGATATTAACAAACTAAACAAGCTGTCACTTAGAAACCTCCTGATCCGTTCTCTGTGGTTCTGGTCTCAGGTCAACGGGAAGCTCTATCCTCTGGCTAAGATCCAGCTGGGGAAGATGGGGGCGCTCCATCCGGCAAACCGTCTGGCGGCTTATCTGACCGGCCGGGTGGGGTCCAACAGGAAGCCACAAGGTCCTTCTTCATCCTCCTCATCCTCTTCTCAACCTCCCCACACCCAGAGTTCAGGACCGACCCCTCAGACCGCCCTCTCGACCTCTAACCTCACTGCCAGCGCCACCGCTAAACCCCCCCGACCAGTCACCCTAGTCACCCTGCCGACCCCCGCCACAGGTGAGACTCGGACCAAAACCACCGGGTCCAGGTGTGTTTGTGTGTTAGTGAGTGAATGTGATCCAGACTCGACCTGACTCCTGCAGGTTTGAGTTTTTAGACGTATGAGCCTCAGGTGTGAGTTTATTAGGTACACCTGAGTCTCCTTCCTGAAGGTTGATGTTCAGTGTGTGTCTCAACTGATTCACAGGTGAGACACACACCTGCTCATCATGTTGTGACCCTTCAGATTCACCTCGTGATCCTTGCTGGGTTCTGGTCCTCAGTTTGACCCCCTGCTGTTTCTGTTCCAGACTCTCAGGTGAGCAGGTCTGTGGTTCAACCTGTGAACCCGCCTCTGGGCTTGGCGGCTCCTGAAGGCTCTCGGCTGCTGATCCAGGTCCCGGCCCCCCCCCCCTCCTCCGGTCAGAGGATGGTTCTGCAGCTGGTCCAGACGGCGTCAGGTGTCCAGTATTACCGCAGACCAGACGGTAAACTGATTCAGCTGATTCCCATCAGCCAGATGAGACCAATCAACCCAAAACCACCTGTGACAGGTGAGTCTGAGCGACCAATCAGGGACAGCCTTCAATCTGCAGGGAGTGGTTCAGACTTTGAGCAGACAGAGCTGTTGAGAGATAAGAGTTTAAACTCCACACCACATGACGGTGGGTGTGAAGAACATCTTATCAATGATCAATTGGTCAGTTTGGTCTGAGGTGACATCACCGACCAACAGAAACACAGAGAACCTAGAACATCAAGTTCTTCATTTGTTTGTTCATCCTCAACTGTCAGTGATGATCTCACTCTCTCTCTGTCTCCTCCCCCTCAGGTCCATCAGGAACCATAAGCTCCCCCTCCCCCCTGTCCGGCCTCAAGTCCTTCTCTGTGCCCCCCCTCCCCGCCCCCCTCTGCCCCGGCTCTGGCTTCCTGTCTCAGAAGGGGACGTGCACCTTTAAAATCATCCCCTCCGGCTCCAACAAGGAGCCGATCATCGTCACCTGCCCTAAACTTCCCTCCCAGCCCCCCTCCAAAGTTGTGAAGGCAGCTGGCTCCTTCACCCTCCTCCAGCCTGGACTCCACCCCCCCGCCACCCCAGTGGACCTCATCTCCCTCAAACCCTCCGCAGGTCAGGGGGCGGAGCTCGGGGTCAAAACGGTGGCAGTGTCTGCGGCTCCTGTGGGTCCTGGTGGGATGTTGGTCCCTCAGAAACCTGCTTCACCTCAGACTGCCCCCCCTTCCCAGAGCCCCACAGAGACCCACAGAACCCCGCCCCCCCCGCCTCCTTCTCCAGGGTCAGAGGTCAAACCTGTACCCCCATCGCACCCCCCTGCTGAGCCTGAGCCGGCCTGCGACCTGGTGGACCTGGACATCATATGTGTGGACGACTATGATGACGCGGGCCTCGTTACCACGGAAACGAGGTCGACAGAGGTGGTGGACCTGGTCGGGACGTCGAGCGGAGAGACAGAAAACTCGTCCGACTTCGAAGACGAGTTGTCCAGCGAAGAGGAGAAGACAGGAGGAGGAGAGAGGAAAAAGCACGTAAGAGTATGTCAACGTTTCTACCTGAGTTCAACCACAGGTGACGGGGGTGTGACATCACTTCCTGATGATGTCATGATATCTGATGTCCCTCCACAATAAAGCTCCAGAGAAACAGAGGCTGTTGAACTTCATTAAGAATCCTCCTGTTTGAACACAGCTGATCACATCAGTGTGCGTCCTCAGTGTATTTGATGTGTGTGTGTGTGTGTGTGTGTGTGTGTGTGTGTGTGTGTGTGTGTGTGTGTGTGTGTGTGTGTGTGTGTGTGCGCACAGCGACACATTCACAACGTGTTGGAGAGGAGGCGTCGGGGGAGGATGCTGCATTTGTTTCAGGGTCTGAGGAGGGAGGTGGGACTGAACTACAACAAGACCTCCAAGATCTCCACCCTGAACAAGGTCAGACTGTTTACACTGATCAGCTGATCACACGCTTCTTCCTCTCCTCCCCCTCCCCCCTCCTGACCTTTTCAGTCCCGTCATCAGACCGTTAACTAGCTAACAGCTAGTTAACAAGCTAGTTAGCGTGAGGAGGAACTAACAGGTGTGTCTGTGCTGCAGGCGGTGCAGCTGATCCAGGAGCTGAGGACCACTGAGTCTGATCTGCAGAAGAAGAAGAGGAGGCTGATGAAGAGGAGGGAGGAGTACCTCTCCACCCTGGTTCCACCTACAGGTATGAACTGATTATAATACTGTAACCCCACCCACTCACAGCAGAGACACACCCCCCACAGTCTGACCCAGGTCAGTCACCAGAGACAAGGATCCCGAGGTTCTCCTGGTGGAAAAGGTCTGTTCTCTCATGCGATCATGTGATCACAGCTTCAGGAAAATAAAACATGACGACGACATAAATAAACGCAGGGCTATCACTCTTCATCAGACAGGATGATGATGATGAGGATGATGATGATGAAGACGCTCTGCTGTGGGATGAGCACACAGTGACCAGGATGTGACCCGTGGTGCGTCAGAGCGGTCACTAACACGGCGTGTGTGTTGTGTGTTTGTTCAGATAAGAGCAGAGAGTCCGGGACCGGGACTCTGACCAGACCCGGTCTGGTGGTGGTGGATCTGTCGGACCAGACGGACGAGCTGACGGAAAACTCGTCTGACGAGGACAGAGCGGACAGGACAGACACTGTGGTGAGAAACGGTTCAGTCCCACCTGTCGGCAGGTGTTAAGGTGACGTGTTACCTGACGTCTCTGTGTTTCCATCAGGAGGAGGGGAAGGCTCGGAACGTTGCCATGGAGACGGTGGAGAACAGTCAGCTGGATGTGGCTGAGTGGATGATGAAAAACTCAGAGTAAGAACTGGCTGAAATACATGATCTGTTTCCATGGAGACATGATTGACTTCATATAGTGACCAGACCAATATTTGTAATTAAGAAATAAAAACAAACTCTGAGTAACAGTAACAAAGAGCTGATCACAGTATTGATCAGGGTATTGATATGAGATCAGAGCAGCTGTATTGATACTGATATATTTGACAGTGTTTATGAGTCAAACAGTTTGTTTTTTCTGTTGCTGCAGACGTATTGATCGATCAGTCTCATGATCTAAGTAGAACCTGGATTCTAGAGCAGTTTTTTAAAAGCAGGTTCTCACAGAGCTTCATGTTAAGAAAAACACACCTGTGAGAATGAACAGGTGAGTGTGAAGTGACTTTTTTTTTTTTATATATCTCTCAACAGAGCTCAGAACGTCACAGCCGCCTTCAGAGCTCTCCGTTCAGCCATGAACAGCAACAGCTCTTCGAAGAGCTTCCTGTTACAACAGGTGAGAACAGGTGAAACAGAACAGATTTGTGTTTGTAGCTCGGATGAAAATCTGATCATATTTTGAAGAAATGAAAACAGAGGTTCACTGACTTCTTCTCTCTGGTCTGAATGTATTTGACTGTGAGCAGCAGGAAGTGACAGTTACAGGTATTATTGACTGTAGTCAACAATGAAGTGACTGTAACTCAACACTTCCACAGTAAAAGCCAGAGTCTGTCGTCACTGGAAGGCTTTTATTGTGAAGCAGCTGAGTCCAGGTGTAACAGTTGTTCTGTGTTTCAGGCTCGTCATCAGATCCAGACTCTGCAGACTGAGATGCAAAGACTGAGGTCTGTGAAGATCCTTCTGAACCAGCAGAGAAACTCCTACATCAGACGCATCTCCCAAAGATCAGGTGAGGAACCAGGTGATGGCGATGGTGGGGATGTCTTCAGGTTTTCTGGAGCTGTGTGTCGTGAGCTCAGATGTCAGTGACGTTCAGGTCAGGTCTGCGTGTCGGCAGAGATGCAACCTGCAGGTGTAGTTGTAACCTGTAGGTGTGTTGGTGGCTGCAGGTAAAAGTGAGCAGACAGTCCTGAGGAAGCTGCAGTACCTGTCGTCCAAACAGAAGATGATGGAGGAGCAGGAGAGACACCGAGCAGCTAACGCAGGGGGCGGGGCCTCTGATCCTCCAACAGGAGACGCTTCTGATGACGACATCATAATCATGTCTACCTACTCGCAGCAGCAGACTCCACAAGCTCCTCCCACTCTTGTTTCCGCCCCACCCACCATCACACCTGTCCAGATGTCTCAGAGGACCCTGCAGGTGTCCAAGCCCATCCTGGCTTCTCCTGCTGTATCCCAGAATGCACCTGTTGTGAGGGACCGGCCGAGGACGATCCCTAACATCCTGTCCCGCAGTAAAAATCCAGCTCCATCGTCTCTGCTCAAAAAGACTGTGGAGGGTAAGATTCAAAGATGGAGATATATCGATAGATTATTGATTGATCAGCTGATTTTTAACTCAGTTACTTACACAAGTCTCACATATACACTGTCTCGCTGTCAGACAAAGTATCTCACTAACTAATAGTAAGTGAGGAGGTTAGTTAGTTGGTCAGTAAGTGAGTGAGTTAGTTAGTTGGTTAGTGGGTGAGTTAGTTGGTTAGTGAGTGAGTTAGTTTGTCAGTAAGTTAGTTAATTGGTGTTTAAGTGAGTTACTTGGTCAGAGAGTTAGTTGGTCAGCAAGTGACTTAGTCAGGTAGTTGGTTAGTGAGTGAGTTAGTTGGTCTGTAATTGAGTTAGTTGGTCAGTGAGTTATCTAATTGATAATCAGACAAAGTATCTCACTAACTAATTAACAGGTTAGAGAGTTAAAAGTAAGTGAGTTAGTTAGTTGATCAGTAAGTGAATTAATTGGTCAGTGAGTTAGTTTGTCAGTGAGTTAGTTAATTGGTCAGTAAGTGAGTTAGTTTGTCAGTGAGTTAGTTAATTGGTCAGTAAGTGAGTTAGTTTGTCAGTGAGTTAGTTAATTGGTTAGTAAGTGAGTTAGTTTGTCAGTGTTACAGCTCAGCAACAGAATCATGAACTTACATTAAGACACTTGACTGTTACTAATGTCAGTAGTGTGAGCATTCGTCATTTTACGTAATTTTAAGTTATTTTACAGTAATTTACATCATCGTACATCATTTTACGATTACTTACGTTATCTTATTTATTTTATGGTATTTTACCTTTGACATCCTGTTGTCATTGTGATCAACACCTGTGTGTCTGTACAGGCGAAGCAACGTCCGTTCAGTCTCTCGTACCGACTCTGTCTCTGGTTGGTGCGACGTTGCCAGGACAACCGGTCCTGACCCTGAGCCCGCTGATGTCGGGACCAACGGTTCTGCAGACGGGTTCTACACCAGGTACTGACTGACCAATCACTCTGCTCTCTGCCTCAACATGCTTTAATTTTGAAAGTAAAATGTGGACTCTTCCTGTCTGTAGGTGTGGCCTCAGTCACCCTCAACATCCCCAGTCTGGCCAATCAGCAGATCCATCTCACCTCACAGCCCCACCCCACAACCGGTAAGATCTACAGCAGCTCCGTCCCCCTCACCGTTACTAACTTAACAGGTAACTAACTAACTGATTCACTCACTCACTGACTAACTAAACTAACTAACCTTACAGATAACTAACTTATTACCTAAAATGACAAAATACCTAACTCGCTAACTCAATAACTAACCAACTGAATAGTAGTTGACTAAATGACTCAACAGCATAACTCACAACTGACTCTTACCAACTAACAAACAAACTAACAAAACTAACTTTCTGACAAAATAACTAACCAACTACTTTAACTAGCTAACTCACTCATTTATTGAGTCGTTTATTTACGAACAGACTGACTCACAAACTGCCTGACACAATAACTAGCTCACTGACTGACTGACTGACTGACTTAAGTACTTACTAGGACATAGACTCACCACCTTCACTGTCTAACTCACCTACTACATTACTAACTAATTAACAGACTAACCAACTACACTGACTAAATAACTGAGTTACAAACTGACCCACTAATTTACTGACTAAATAAGTAACCAACTAACCGACTACACAGACTGACTGACTGATTGACTGATTGAATAACTAACTATATTGAATAAGTAACTCGCTCACCAGCTCACTGACTGACTGAATAACTAACCAACCACTCAGCTTATAACTAAGTGAATGAGTAACTAACTGTAATAACTAACTCACTCTCGTTAACTAAATAACTAACTGTTCAAGATTAACTCGTCTAAACTGTTTCTATTGTTTACAGCCTCAAACTTGAACAACCTGCTGCACCTGGTTCAACCAGCAACTAAACAACAACAACAACAGCTGGTCCCAGCAGGTGAACCCACCCCTCCTCCTCCCCTGGTGGTCTCTGCTGGACCTGACCTCTCCTCAGACCAGATCAAGGACCAGGACCAGGACCAGGCTCCATCTCAGACTGACACCAGACCTGAGTCCTCCTCGTCGTCGTCTCCACCCTCCACCCCGGCCCCGTTGTCCTCGCTGTGCCCAGGTCTGAGCGCTGATCATCGGGTTGGGCTCAGCGTGGGGGGGCCTCTGGGTCCAGGGACCAGAGGGGACGGTGAGACCGAGAGTCTGACGTCCCTCCTCAACGAGATCGTCTTCCTCAACCAGCAGACTGTCTCCACGGCAATAACAGCGGGGGTTTTGTCTGAGACTGATGCCACAGTGGGTGGAGCCAATGAACAGGGCCACGCCCGCAGCCCCTGGGCCCTGCAGCCAGACCCTGACCCTGACTACACTGTTACCATGGAGACGGAGGAGCCGGGGCTTCAGGGACACGCAGAGACGACGCATGTCGGACCTCAGACCGGACTGGCCAACGAGAACACTAAAGGTGGTGTCCTGGCTCCGCCCCCTCTGCTGCAAATGAAAGTGGGTGGAGTCAAAGTGGCAGAACCCGCCAGCAGTGACGGAGCAGCAGCAGCAGGGAGAAGCGGGGGAGGGGTGAGGATGGAGGAAGGCGTGGCCTGGAGGCCAATGCCGAGGCTTGTTCCTCTGGGGCTGAGAGGAAACCTGCCCAGCTGACATCACACCGCCTGACTGATGATGTCACAGCAGGTTCAGGCTCTCATTGGTCAACAGTCAGAGAACGCTCTCTTTTTGGCTCTGGCTGTTTGAGATGTTTAATTCCTGAGAATTGTCTAATGATTTCCTCTAAAACAGAAACACCACACATCTGACAGCCAATCAGAAGCCCTGCTGTTGCCTTGACAACCAGTCAAACCTTTCATTGATGTTTACAGATGATCTGAGATTTTGTTTAGTTTGTTTGTCTTTTATTTATTTTGTTTTTCTGAACTTAAACTTGTCAAGGCAGCAACACGCAACCAGAGCCACTGTGTGGGCAACAGTTGCCAGGTAACAGTTGCCGGGTAACTGTTGCTGTGGATGTTGCTTTTTAGTTTCATGGTTTCATGATTGTTGCCAGAGCAGGATCATAAATCAGACACATGTTCATGTAATGTAGTGCCTCTCTGATATCCAAAGATGTGTGTGTGTGTGTGTGTGTGTGTGTGTGTGTGTGTGTGTGTGTGTGTGTGTGTGTAGACGTCAGTAATGTAAACCCAGCAGCCTCTTCTCTGCAGACTCAACAGAAGCTTCCTGAAAGTGTGTGTGTGTGTCTGTGTGTGTATGTGTGTGTGTGTGTAAGTCTGTAAGTCTGTGTGTGTGTGTGTGTGTGTGTGTGAGAGAGACATCACACTGAAAACACACCTTTGAGAATGAGGTGGAGATATTTGGAGAAAAGAGTCGTAGTGTTGTGATTCAGTTTCTTCCTTGTGACATCATCATGTGATTTCATGATACTGCAGCTCAGGGTTATTTTCATTATTGATCACTGATCGTTATTTGATCAGTAAATGTCAGATATCGTCCAACAGTCCTCAGCAAAACTGCAGGAGGCAGGTGACAACTAAACCTGAAACTCAGAATGAAGAAGAATCAAGTTGCTCTGATTGGACGGAACCGAACTGCAAAATGTAAATACATTTAAAACATATTGAAATATTTAAGTTTGAAACCATCACTGAATAAATTTGCTTTGAAAACTTTAGAGTCAAAACAACTTTATTCAGGTCACTCAAATGTTTTTCTTTCATTTTTGATCAAACTGATAAAAAAAACCAAGTTACTGAAATTGGACGTGTGAATTTTAATCCAGTCGAGTGAGTGACGCTCAAACAAAGAGGAGAAACATCAAGACGTTTGCATGTGAAATTAAACTTAAACTTTATTCTAGAAATGTATTCCTCAAAGTCTGAACTCTAATCTCCCTCCATGTTGTTTGTGTGGAGCAGCTGTGAGATGAAGCCAAACACTTTGTGTAGTCGCATTTGATTCATTTCAGTTTTCTAACAGGACGCAGAAAAACCTCATGTCAGGAGGAAATATTCAGTCACTGGACAAAGAAACAAACTGATTTATTAAAACAAGTTTCTTCATATTTTAATAAAAACACTAAGAGTCTCAACAGGAAACAGCGGCTGGTGTCTCACCTGGACTCACCTGGACTCACCCTCACCTGCTCAGTGTTCACGCGGCACCACAGGACAGTGAAAGCATCAGTGTGGTGTTTTGTGTCAGACGACTGTTTTCAGATGAAGCTGCTTCTTTGTGTTGAACCGGTTGATGTTTGTACAGTTGTGTACAGTTGTGCCGTTTGTTTTTTTTACATTTGTATTTTTGTACGCATTAGACAAACGTTCTGATGTAAATATAAGTTGTCTGAACACAGACGTCTCACAGTACTGCACCACGAGTATAAATAAAGTTTGAATATGGACTCTGACTCCAGGTTTGATTCTCTAAATAACAAGTAACATTTATATTTAATCTTTATTTATTATTAATCTATATATTTATTTAATCTTAAAAGCTGAAGAGTTTTATTCTGAAACACTGAAACTAAGGAAGGTCTTTCTTTTACAGGACTTCACCTGAACACATCAGCTAGTAGACTTTTATATTAAGCAGGAAGAGTGTTGCTTTTAATATATATATATATATATATATATATATATATATATATATATGAAACTGAATACCAGAGTGTGAAATTTAATCCCAACTGAATTTATAGCATTGGAATAATTTACTCTGAAAACCATCTGTCTGAATCAATGTCTTGAATTTTCTTCAAAATAAATGTTGTGAAGTTTTTTCTTTTCTTTTCTTTTCTTTTCTTTCAGGATTAGTATATTCAGAAAATAAATGTGTCCAATAATCCAAAATCTATATACAGGCTGCTCAGATTCATTTATAATTTTATTTTTATTCAGATCTTTAAATTCAATTTAGAAAATAAAGTTGGTCAAACTAAATTTCAGAATTTTAAACATGAAAAAACCACCAGAGTGAGATAAAGATCCTGGTCCCAGTTTGTGGTCTTCATAACCTTCATAACTCATTTTTCTTTTTACAGAGAAAATCTGTTTATTTGACTCCTGAAACACCTGGAAATAGTTTGTTATTTCACAGGTAAGAACAATAATAATCACAGCAGCAGGTGGAGACTCCTGTTTCCTTCCACAGAGGGAAGAAGATCAATCAGCCAAAATTCAACCTGTGAGCAGCAATGAGCAGATCTTCATCTCACATCTGTGTCTCCATCTCACATCTGTGTTTTCATCACACACCTGTGTCTTCATAACACACCTGTGTCTTCATCACACACCTGTGTCTTCATCTGAGCTTGTAAAACTGTCAGTTAACGTGTCGTTCTCTGTAATTAGAAGAGTTTAATTAAAAATGGAAAAGCTGAAGTATTCTTTAAAAGCTGTCAGCCCGAACTCCTGGTAGTTTTATCTTGAAAACCCAGGCCGGAAGTGTCAGTGAGGTTGCCGCATGCGGTCTTGACGCCGGCGGTGCGTCAGGCTCAGTCCGGTCTGGCTCTTGTGGAATCCGCTGTGTCTCTCGGTTCTTCGCTGCGGCGGAGAAATAAGATGCGGAGCAGCGGCGGAACCGGAGCCCGTGACCCGGATCAGTCCAGAACCAGAGCCAGGCTAGCTGAATCCTCCGGCCCGGCACGGCTCGGCTCGCAGACGGCATGACCGCAGTAGCGGCAGCGGTGGAGGAGAGAGCGACAGAGACAGACTCCAGCCGCTGATAGAGGCAGCTAGCCGGGCAGCTAACAGCGCGATGACCGCGGAGGGAAGCGGCACGATCCGCAGCCGCATCAAGAACCTGCTGCGCTCCCCGTCCATCAAACTGAGGAGGAGGAGCGGCGCGGCGCGGCACAAAGAGGACCTCAGCGACAAGGTGCAGTAGACGCGCGCGCACATGCACGCGGCAGATTTTATCTATGTTCTGTGTAATGAGCTCATTAAATCACTGATATTGACTACGTTTAATCAGTGATTATTGTTTTCATATTGGCCCCATTAACCGTAACAGCGTCACGTATCGGCTGGAACAACGTTCCTACTATTGTTTTTATTATCGTTTAATAACAGTAACATGATGTAGTGATGCAGGACACAGCTGGACGTTATTCTGTCCTCACCTTCAGAATAAAAGTCCTCACTTTACTGACGTCCTCTCTTTCTAAAAATGTCCTCTTTTCTCCCATAATGTCCTTATTTTATTGAAGACCTTGATTTAAAAAAAAAAAAAAGTCAAATAACCTCCTGACTTTGTCCTTTGTCCACACATGTCCTCCAACACTGTCCTCACTCTCTAACACTGTCCTCACTCTCTAACATTGTCCTCACTCTCTTCCTCTGTCCTCACTCTCTTCCTCTGTCCTCAGTCTCTTCCTCTGTCCTCACTCTCTTCCTCTGTCCTCACTCTTTAACATTGTCCTCAGTCTCTTCCTCTGTCCTCACTCTCTTCCTCTGTCCTCAGTCTCTTCCTCTGTCCTCACTCTCTTTTAAATCAAGGTCTTCAATAAAATAAAGGACATATGGCGAAGAAAAGAGGACATTTTTAGAATGGACGAGGACGCAGCTAAGTGAGGACTTTATTCTTGAAGGTGAGGACAGAATAATGTCAGCTGTGTCCGATCACCACACACGTTCTACTTAGA
>NW_019175066.1:410707-420707 GCF_002260705.1 Seriola dumerili
TTTCACCCACGGCAAGCGATAAGCCAACAGCTTCCGGTCCGGGTTTCGCCAGCGCCAGCGCATTCGGTTCCCTCGGAAGCTGTTATACCAACAGCAGCCTTCTCCAAGCGTCACCTGAGAGGACAAAGGTCAGAGGTCATTGGTTATAGTACAGTAATACGTAGCAGCAAACATCCACTTGTCAGTTTGTTTTATTAGTGTTGGTACATTACTATATAATAAACAGGATTAAATTAAGAGCTCCATCACCAACACCCCAATCGTTTCGTATCTTTTAAAATTACACTTTGCAGTTCCCTCACATTGGAACCCACTTCTAACAACCTCAGCCTTCCTGTCCCCCAATTAGTGACAGATCATTGCTCACATCTCAATAAGTCCCCCTTTGTGCATGTGGACTCGTTGGCCTTTATTACACTCGTTACCTGTTTGTTTACCTGTCCCTCATGCCCCAACCTTTAAAGCCTGTCTTTTCTTCATTTTGTTTCTAATTAACAAGTAACTCCTGTGCCTCCCTTTGGCTGCTCCCCTCAGCCCATGACAGAGCGGATGTATCTTCTTCAGTGCAGGAAGCAAAGCCGGGCTCAGAAGCCACAGGACAGGAGAGTCTGATCTCAGCACGAACACTCTGTTCGGTTTGAGTCCAAAACCCACATGGGGTTTGTTGACTAAGTAGAAGCAAAAACTTTTAACTGAAGCCCTGCATTTTACCCTTAGTGACCTTTTCTACCAGGCTACACACACTCACTTCGAGATGTCTCACATGCTTGCTGAACGTGCCCCTCAGGGACCACTGGATTTCCTACTCGGGATCATATCGCGAGTCTCCCGTTCCAATCAGCCTCGGCTCCGTTCTTGCACCTCATACTCCAGAGCTTCCTATCCTACACCAGGACTGAAACCGTCATTGACTCCATTCCTATCCGACTTGAAAGTTTCTGCCTCCTTCTCACAGGGCTGTTACGCGTGTTTCAGCATTGTAAATCGAGCCGCCTCTCATTGCCTCGAATATGCACGGTATAGATGGCTAACGCTAACAACATTCAAAACTTACAACTACTGAGTCTTTGTAACTGTGCCTTGTGTGTGTTTGTCGTTGTGTAAGTTGTGTGTGCGTGTGGTCTGTGTGGTGTTGATGTCGTGTGCTGTGTGTGTACTCTCACATGACTCTTCCCTCCCCTATCTGCCAACATCAACTCTCATTCATGTTCATTCACTCGTTAATCTTCTGCAGCTGTAGTGTTTGTCTGATGCGACCTGAGCATCTCGACATTCAACGGGATTAGAAACAAGGAACTACAGTTAGCCAGAATAGAAACAGCAATAGCAGCTAGCTCGAATTTAAGAACAGAATAGAAAATATAAATCAAATAGAATATATCATCAGTCTGAACCCATCTTGTAAGAACAGTCGTTACAAATGTTTTTTTTTACCAGATCAGCATTCTAACAACCTTCTCGACCCTGCGACAGCACTCAGTCTATGCAGTGTTTTATCCCTCAGTCACTTCCTGTTTCTTCTTAGTTTGGATTTCGCAATTCTTCTGAGGTTTGTCGGTCACGATTAAGTCAAACTGATGAAACTACATTAGGAGATCAGATCATCAGACTGATCTTTATCTAAAGTCGTTCTCTCCAGCGATTCACACTCACTCCACACATAGTATCACTGACTCAGCAATAGAGGAAACAACTATCGTTCCTGTTTCATCTGGCAGCTCCAGCCACTGTGCGGCTTCTACGATAACTCAGGTTGGATATTTACTTTTTATCAGCTTGATCATGTAAAGCAAACATAACAACAACAACAACAACAACAACAGCATCAGGGAGGGTTTAGTTGAACAAGTCGAGCGTGAGAGAGCGTGCGTGGCTGCCACGACATGCATAGTTTATCAGTTTAACATTTTAAAGTAAAATTTCCTCATCTGATCACCTGGTCTCTCCCCCCCCCCCCCCGCTACCTGTGTGCCTCCACTGCGTAGTGCCGATAGTTAGGGGGTGTGATGTGGAGCATCCTGTCCTACTACACAATCTTTAAACCTCAACCGCTGTTGGTTCTATATGCCAAACAACAGACAGGCCAGTGGCAGGATCTCACTCGGAGCCTGACCGCTGTCTACGCTCTCCCAGACGTCATAACGGGACCAGCAGCTCCTGTTTGGCTCACGCTTCACTTAAACAGAGGCGCTCGTCGATAACATACTACGCCGGAAGTGAAGCTGGTTTCACTCACCAGAGAATAAACATGAACTCATCTCAAGCTCTCCTCGAGGAACCTCTTCAACAAACGCTTTCAACACTAGTTTGTGCTCGAAATACTCCATAAATTCACAAAAAAAAACAAGAGTCTCTATTAATTAAACTAGAAGGAAAAGAATGCCTTCTCTGTCTCTCTCTCCACTCAGATTTACCTTGTGCTCTTTTTGTGGTTCCCTCGACCCTCAGGTTGGATAACCACGACACTTCCGAGCACAAGAAACACACCGAGGGACTATTGGGGCTATTGTTACATAACACACACACACCCACACACCACACACACACACACACACAACACACACACACAAACACACACACAACACACACCACACAAACTTGACCTACACAGATTTTTGAATGTGGACAGACGGTATAGCCCTGCAGGAACACATGGACGGACCAACCGGACAGACCGACGCTTCTATGTGCGTATCTGTTACTTCTGTTTCCACCCTGAACTTCCTAGGTCTACAGTCAGACCAGGTTAACCCAAGCCTTTCTGACGACGTCCTCAGGTGTTCTGGTTTCTTGCAGGTGTGAGAAACCTTGAGGTGAGGTACGAGGACTCTGGGGCGTTAGTGGATCCGATTAAGTTTCAGTCTGAAACACGAAGACCAAATAGATCTGGATCCTATTACTTGTGTTTGACCGTGAGTCAGCTGTCAACCACTGCCTGATCACGTCTGATCACTGATACCTACTTGAATCCACACAGCTGGAACCCTTATTTGAATGTCATTAATTCAGACTTGATTAAATAACACTTCCAGTTTCGTGTTTGGTTTTGCTGTTACTAGGAAGTCGGACTTTCGACGCTTGTTTACTGTCTTCTGTATCAACAACGATTACTGCAGACTCGATTGCATCATCAAGATTATCATTATTCATCAGGCCAACCACTGGATGTTATTAATTTTTATTTATTGTTACTCAAATGATTTCATTCGACTTATAGATGAATTTATAATTCGATAGATAATATTAATGATGTGTCAGGTTTCAGCTAGGTTCATTCTGCATCAAATTCTGAGTCTGGGATTCTTGAAAATGCAGGCTGATCTGTCGTCTTTATGTTTCCAGCATGAAAGAGACAAACTGAAACACACAGAGAGCATCTGCTGCGTGCTCTTCAGTGTGTGGTGTGTTGTCGGTGCTTGCGTTGGTGTGCTGTGTTGTGTTGGGAATAATGCTAACACACAGATATGAAGAGCAGTCAGCTTTGTTAGTCGGTGGTTGGGTGATGTGTGTGTGTGTTCGTGTATGTGTGGCGTGAGCTGCAATGTGAAGCTGAAACACTACTTAATAGAACTGCTATTTAGGTGAAAGTTCGTCTGTCCATTCGACTGTAGTCATGTAACAAGAGAAACCTGACAGTGACAGAAGAGACACGATGAATGACGTCTCAGAGACGATCGGACAGAGGAAGAGACTGAGGACAAGGAATGAGTATCTGGAGGACAGATGGAAAGCAATGAGGAAGAGGTAGAGACTGAGGACAAGAAAGGACTGAGGACGAGAATGAGACTAGACAGAGAGGAATGTGAGGACAGCAGGAAGAGAGTGAGGACAGAGGAAAGAGACTGAGGACAGAGGAATGAGACGTGAGGACAGAGGAAGAGGATGAGGACAAATGTTAAGAGGATGAGGACAGTGATTAGAGAGTGAGGACAGAGAAGAGACTGAGGACAGTACGGAAGAGAAGTGCAGGACAGAGGAAAAAAAAAAGTCAAATAACCTCCTGACTTTGTCCTTTGTCCACACATGTCCTCCAACACTGTCCTCACTCTCTAACACTGTCCTCACTCTCTAACATTGTCCTCACTCTCTAACTCTGTCCTCAGTCTCTTCCTCTGTCCTCAGTCTCTTCCTCTGTCCTCACTCTCTTCCTCTGTCCTCACTCTCTTCCTCTGTCCTCAGTCTCTTCCTCTGTCCTCAGTCTCTTCCTCTGTCCTCAGTCTCTTCCTCTGTCCTCGTCTCTGAGACGTCTTCATCGTGTCTCTTCTGTCACTGTGGTGTTTCCTGTTACAGTCGATGGAAAAGAGCTTCACATAAATACAGTTCTATTATAAGTGTTTCAGCTTCACTGCAGGCTGCACACACACACACACACACACACACACACATACACACACACACACACACACAAGCTGCTGCTTTCATTCTGCTGTGTTAGCATATTCCACACACACACACACACACACACACACACACACACACTGAGGCACGCAGCAGATCTCTGCTGTGTTTTCAGTTTGTTCTCTTCAGCTGGAAACAATAAAGAACCAGATCAGCTGCATTTTCAGATCCCAGATCAGATTTGATGAGAAATGAACCTGAGCTGAAACATGACATCATCATTATAATTAATCTATAATCAATTATTAATTCATCTATAATCAATGAATCATTTGATACCAGAAAATAAAAATAATAACATCCAGGGTTGGACCTGTGAATAATGATAATCTTGATGATTGATCGATCTGCAGATCGTTTGTTGGATGAAACACGAGACAGTAAACAAGCGTCAAAGATCCACTTCCTGTAACAGAAACAAACAGGAAACTGATGTTTTTAATCAGCTGATTAATGAATTAATGTTCCAGCTGTGTGATCAGTAGGTGATCAGCAGGTGATCAGCAGGTGATCAGCTGACTCACAGGTCAACACAAGTATGGATCCAGATCTATTTGGTCTCTGTTCAGACTGAAACTGATCTGGATCCAAACAACGACCCAGAGTCCTCTGTCCTCCCTCAGGTCTCACACCTGCAGAACCCAGAACACCTGAGGACGTCTGTCAGAGGCTGGGTTACCTGGTCTGACTGTAGACCTGAAGGTTCAGTGAAACAGAAGTAACAGACGCACTGAGCGTCCGGTCTGTCCGGTTGGTCCTGTCCATGTGTTCCTGCAGGGCTTCCGTCTGTCACATTCAAAATCTGTGTGTGTGTGTGTGTGTGTGTGTGTGTGTGTGTGTGTGTGTGTGTGTGTGTGTGTGTGTGTGTGTGTGTGTGTGTGTTATGTAAACAATAGCCCATAGTCCTCGTGTGTTTCTTGTGCTCGGAGGTCGTGGTTTCCAACCTGAGGGTCAGGAACCACAAAAAGGTCACAAGGTAAATCTGAGGGAAAAAGAGAGAGACAGAAACATTCTTCCTTCTAGTTTATTCTAGAGACTCTTGTTTTTTTTGTGAATTTATGGAGTTCGACACAAACTGAGTTGAAGCGTTTGTTGGAGGTTCCTCAGTCTGACGCTGGACGGATGAATTCATGTTAATTCTCTGGAGTGAAACCAGCTCTCCGGCGTCACGACGAGCGGCCTCTGTTTAATGAAGCGTGACCAAACAGGAGCTGCTGGTCCCGTGACGTCTGGGAAGAGCGACAGCGTCAGGCTCCGGTGGATCCTGCTGCCTGTCCTGTTTGTTGGCATAAGAACCACAGCGTTGAGTAAAGATTGTGTAGTAGTGACAGGATGCTCCACTCCACCCCCTCACACAGGTGAGCGGAGACGCAGGTGATCAGATGAGAAAACTTTAAAAATGTTAAACTGATAAACTACATGTTCGTCCAGAAGGAGTTTATGGTGACTTGTTCACAAACCCTCCCTGCTGCTGTTGTTGTTGTTGTTGTTGTTGTTTACATGATCAGCTGATAAAAGTAAATATCAACTGGTTATCGTAGAAGCCGACAGTGGCTGGAGCTCCAGATGAAACAGGAAGTAGTTGTTTCTCCTGAGGGTCTGTGAGTCAGTGATACAGTGTGAGTGAGTGTGAATGTGAGAGACGACTGTTAGATAAAGTCAGCTGATGATTCATCCTGATGTGTTTCATCAGTTTGACTTTAATGTGACACAAACTCAGAGAATGGAAATCCAAATAGAAGAACAGGAAGTGACTGAGGGATAAAACACTGAATGACTGAGTGTGTCGCAGGTCGAGAAGGTTGTTGATGCTGCTGTAAAAACATTTGTAACCTGTTCTTCAAGATGGGTTCAAACTATTCTGTTCTATTCTATTTGATTATCTTCTATTCTGTTCTATTCTATTCTACTCTATTCTGTTCTATTCTGCTCTGTTCTGTTCTATCCCGTTGAAGTGTGCTCAGTCTCATCAGACAAACACTCAGCTCAGAGATTAAACGAGTGAAAACATGAATAGAGTTTGTTGCAGAAGGAGGGAGAGTCATGTGAGAGGACACACACACACACACACACACACACACACACACACACACACACACACACACACACACACATGCACAGTACAGACTCAGTGTTGTAGTTTGATGTTGTTAGCTTAGCATCTAACTGCACAGCACAGCAATGAAGGCGGCTGATTACATGCTAACACGCTAACAGCCCTGAGGAGAGAAAACTTTCAGTCGGATAGGAAGTGAGTCAAGTTCAGTCTGGTGTAGAGGCTGAGACACTGATGGACTAAGCAACAATCTGATTGGACGGGAGACTCGTTATGCTCGAGTGGAAATCCAGTGTCCTGAGGGCACGTTAGCAGCATGGAGCATGAAGTGAGTGTGTGTGCTGTAAAAAGGTCACTGTAAAATCAGGCTCAGTTAAAGTTTCTTCTCGTCAACAAACCCCATGTTTGGACTCAAACCGACAGAGTGTTCGTGCTGAGTCAGACTCTCCTGTCTGTGGCTCTGAGCCGGCTGCTTCCTGCACTGATACACCGCTCTGTCATGGCTGAGGGGAGCAGCACAGGGAGGACAGGAGTTACTTTAATAGAACAAATGAAGAAGACAGGCTTAAAGGTGGGCTGGGACAGGTAACAACAGGTAACAGGTAATAAAGGCACGAGTCCACAGCACAAAGGGGGACTTATTGAGATGTGAGCAATGATCTGTCCACTAATGGGGGACAGGGGCTGAGGTTGTAGAAGTGGTTCCATGTGAGGGAACTCAAAGTGTATTTAAAAGATACGAACGATTGGGGTGTTGGTGATGGAGCTCTTAAGTTTAATCCTGTTATTATATAGTATGTACCACACTAATAACAAACTGACAAGTGGATGTTGATGCTACCAGTGTCTGACTATAACCAATGACCTCTGACCTTTGTCCTCCAGGTGACCTTGGAGAAGGTGCTTGGTATAACAGCTCCAGGGAACCGAGCGCTGGCCTGCGACCCCCGGACCGGACTGTTGGCTTATCCTGCTGGGTGAGTACCACCGATCCTGTCACTACCCAGTGAAATCAGCTGAAGTGGAATGTAATCACTGAAAACAGCTGGACCAAACTAAACAAGTCGAAGCATCTGTTGAAGTTTAACATTAAATGTGTGATAGATGGAAAAAATACAGAATAAAAGTGTGCGAAGTGCTGAAATGACCTGAAGTGTGCTGAGAAGAGTTGAACTTTTAGTGGAAGTGTACACCCTGAAAGAGTTAACATTTGACTTTCAGTTGAAGCGTATTCAGTAAAAGCAGTGGAAATGTTAGATATTGAAATAGGCTAAAATCTACTAAAAGGAGTTGAAGTGGAAACTGAAGGAAGGTAAAATGTGAGTTAGAATGGAATCAGTGAAAGGACTGGACTCTCAGTTGAACTGTGGTCAATGAAAGCAGTGGAAGTGTTAGATGAGCTAAAATGTACCAAAAGGAGTTGAAGTGGAAACTGAAGGAAGTCCAAGTGTGAGCTAGAATTGAGTCAGTGAAAGTATAAATCTGAGAGCAGTTGAAGTTTGAGTGGTGAAATGAGATGAAGTGGAGGCCACTGTTGAAGTCTGTTGGCTGAAGGGAATTAAAGTGTACAATATGGCGAGTAGTAGTGAGTAGTGTGTGTGTGGATTACCTGAACTCGAACACAAAGGAACAACAAACACATTGAAATAAATATGTAATTGTTCTCAGCTAAACCTGTCGTCTCCCATAGCAATGTCAACACTGTGTCTGGTTGGTGTTTGTGTTGGTATCGGTTACTAGTAAAACTAACCTGTTACCTAACGTTAACCCATTAAGGTGACAAAGTACATTTTTTGAATTTATTATTATATGTTACTTTAGCCACCATGTTTTATACTGGTGTTAGTTCAGTCGAGGTATCATTCAACAAACTCTCTTAGCTGGCTAACGTAACTTAATTCAGTACACAACGATCTACGTAGGTTAGCAAGGTTAGCGATGTCGTTAGTTGTGAGAAACGCTCCATTAGTTATATGATCCTGTGATATATTTAATCGATATTACTCTGTAGAGTCCATGTGTTGTATAATGATGTGAGCACTGAGAGTTGCTGTGTGTTTACAGTCGATCTGATTGTCTTCACACAGAGGATTAAACTCTGTGTCTGACTGCTAAAGACTTTAAAGGCTAACGACATGATCAGATTATCAGATTAAACAGGCAACACACACACACATACATACAGAGCGGTCCATGAGGATCCATGGTACTGATACTTACCACGAGACACCCGTCTGCTGCCGGTCTTTCTTTGAAGGGTTCTTCCCTGAACGAGGCACTGAATCCACAACTATCTCATTAACTCTAACTCATTTCATTTACTTTCTCAGGCGTCTGTCACATGTGGTGTAAAACGTAGGGGTGCCTCAGAGGGATTTAGGGTTCTTGACAAAGTGTTTGGGGGTCACATGGGTCTCTGGAGGTTCCTGGAGTTGTTGAGGAGTGAATGAAGGCCGAATCTATGGTCTTTGAGTGGGTTCTGGGAGTCTGTGTTTGTGTTTCAGGGGTGTTTCAGAGAGCGATGGTGAAGGATGTTAAGGGCATTTGAAGGGACATCATTGGTTTGTCAAGGGTACCAAAGGGGGTTGTAGAAGTCTTGAAGTTTCTGGGCTTATTCAAGACTTCCTGTGACCTTTAGGGGTTCACATCAGCCTGAGTTTGGTCAGCAGTTCTTTTAGCAGTCTCTGTGTTTGTTGTCAAGGATTGTTTCAGAGGCTCTAGGCGTTCTTCAGAGAGTTTTTGTGGTCTTTAAAGGCAGCACATGGCCTGACGGGTTCCTAAGAGTTATTGGGCCTCAGCGGTCTTTGAGGGGATGGGGTCCAAGGGTGTTTTGGACAGTCCAAGGATCCCATATTAGAATTTTCAGCAGCTCTTGAAGAGTTGTAGTGGTCTTGAGGTGGTCACTTGGGCCGGACAGAAGTTTCAGGAGTTCTTCAGGTATGCTCTTTAGTTTTTGAGGAAATTTCAGGGGTGTTTTGGGGGGTCCAGGATCACTTGGGGGTTCATGGAGTTCTCTAAGGGTGTCCGGTGGTCTTCGAGGATGTTTCAGGACTGTTTTAGGGGGTTTGAGATGTTTCTTCTGAAGGATTTACTTAAGGGTTCTTGAAAGGGTTTGGGGATCTTTAAAGGCTCTGCAGTCTAGGGTTGATTTTACTGTTGCTGAGCTGATCTGGACACAACTGGAACCTGGACCTGGACATGAAAGACTGAACTGAGATGTTTGTTTAGATTGTAGACAGACCAGTGAGGTTTTCTGGAAACTGAAGGGTTGCTATGGAGACAAGGAGACGTTTGATGTGTAGATGATGTGGAAATAGAAAGAGGAAGTCAATAGTCATCAGTTTGATAAATCCAGGACCAGGTTTGACTGTGTGTGTGTGTGTGTGTGTGTGTGTGTGTGTGTGTGTGTGTGTGTGCAGGTTTCCAGTCTGCATTAACAAACTCCTCCACAAAGCAGCAACTGACTGAACTGTGTGTGTGGATCAGTGACGTCAGAGGTCGGAGGTCAGACACACAGCTCAGCCTGGCACAGTTTTATTTTCTAGG
>NW_019175066.1:423207-457749 GCF_002260705.1 Seriola dumerili
CCCCACCCACAACACACATCTCACAGGGATGCCTGCACACACACACACACACACACACACACACACACTGCTGTATAAACAGTGTGCAGCTTTAATGAGTCTCTGTTTAGTGACTCAGTTTGTCGGACCTGAACCACTTCCTGCTCAGACTCTGAGACCACAGACTGACCCAGGATCTGGTCTGGTCCTGGTCTCATGTCACATGTTTTTACTTTCACTCCTGTTCAGACAAAGAAGTCAGGATTCTCTAGTTCAAAGACTGAAACCTGAATCAGATCAGTATTTGCTGTGACCCCCTTTGTCTTGTGTGTGTGTGTGTGTGTGTGTGTGTGTGCGCTTGTCTGTCTGCAGGTGTGTTGTCGTCCTCCTGAATCCTCGGAAGAACAAACAGCATCACATCTTCAACAGCTCCAGGTAAAACCTCATCAGCCAATCAGCTGCCAGCTCCAAACAAAAGGTCACATGAGCACATGAACACAAACACATGAACTCATGATGTTGATCTTCATTCAACCATTTTAAAGGAATCCTACTCTGTGCTGTAAACAAAAGATTTAATGTTTTTTTATGTTTGGCTGCCACAACTACAGCTCCCATGAGTCATTGCGGTCAGAGACTTTCTGTGGTTCTGATGTCAAACAGTGACGTTGTCATGTGACCTCTGTGTGTTTACAGGAAGGCCATCACCACGTTGGCCTTTTCTCCAGATGGGAAATATGTTGTCACAGGAGAGGTGAGTCTGCTGCTGGTTTACAGCTGTGTGAACATCTGGATCGGACTGATCGGTTTATTCATGGATCACACTTATTGATTTATATCAATGAAACAGTTTGTCTTTTATCTGCTTCACTGTTTTTATTGTTTCTTTATATATTTTCCTTCACCTGAACGATTAGAAACATTCACAGGTTTCTGCAGAGATGTGTTTACATTTCATTTAAATACAACCCCCCCCCCCCCCCCTCCTCCCCCCTCAGAGCGGTCACATGCCAGCAGTGCGGGTGTGGGAGGTGTCAGAGCGTCTCCAGGTGTCTGAGCTGCAGGAACATAAATATGGCGTCTCCTGCGTGGCGTTCTCTCCCAATGGAAAGTACATCGTCAGTGTGGGATACCAGCACGACATGATGGTGAACGTGTGGAACTGGAAGGTACCTGAGCTGCACTGACACACCTGTCACAGGTGGACTTCACACAGAAATTATGACAAAACTTCACACAAATGTTTAATATTTGATCTGACTCTGGATGAAGCTGAAGCTAGTCCGAGTGGAGGAGGAGGTGATTCTAGTTTTATTGAAGTGTGTATCTACAGATGTGTACCTGTGCAGGTGTGTTAAACACCTTTACTGTGTAGGTTATGTGCAGGTTTTGTTTCATAATCACTTCTTGACTTTAAACATTAAACATTGACAGGGACAGTTTTGTCTCTATTGTTCAAAAGTCAAAGTTAAAATAATGAAAAACATCAGATGATGTTTGTTTACCTGCTGACAGGTGTTGTTGTTGTTGTGTCTGTTTAACAGAAAAACATCGTCGTTGCAGCCAATAAAGTTTCCAGTAAAGTGACGGCCGTCTCCTTCTCAGATGACAGCTCCTACTTTGTTACCGCCGGCAACCGCCATGTCAAATTCTGGTATCTGGACCACGGCAAGACCTCCAAGGTTCACCTGTCAACCACTCACCTGTTGGTCAGAGGACGCTGCACTGTGACTGTGTGTGTTAATCATTCTGTGTGTGTCCAGGTCAACGCCACTGTCCCGCTGCTGGGGCGTTCAGGGCTGCTGGGAGAACTCAGGAACAACTTCTTCAGTGATGTGGCATGTGGGCGGGGCCGACAGGCCTCCTCCACCTTCTGCATCACCTCCTCGGGTCTACTGTGCGAGTTCAACGACCGGCGACTCCTCGACAAGTGGGTGGAGCTCCGGGTGAGTCAGAGCGCTACGTTTACAGAGGTAGAGGTAGAGATATTTCCACGACATCTCCAGCTGCTCAGGTGAGGACGGTCTAGTCCTGAAGGAGGTGTGGTCTGAGGATGATGATGTCAGAAATTGAAGCTCCTGTGCTGCAGGTTCTGATCATGACTGTAGTGATAGATGTGACGCAGTGTCCCAGTGGTCACTGATGGTACTGCAACGACAGAAAAGACGTCAGTTATAAACAGAAGGTGATGACCAGAGGCGACAGTATGACCACACACTCACTGGGCGGTTGTAATATTGTGATATATGACATAATATATGACTTAAAATAATATGAACATAATATAATATATAACAATGTCAGTCAAGTCTCAGATGATTTGTTATTGTGCTTAGGGAGCAGTTTCCTCTGGACTGAATTTTCATATTTCTGTTTAAACGCCCTCTAATGTCCCTGTACTTCCTCCTCCTGCTTCCTCCTTTGTTTCTTCCTCTGTTTCCTCCTTTGCTTCCTCCTCCTGCTTCCTCCTGTGTTTCCTCCTTTGTTTCCTCCTCTGTTTCCTCCTGTATTTCCTTTTCTGTTTCCTCCTTTGTTTCCTCCTCTGCTTCCTCCTGTGTTTCCTCCTTTGTTTCCTCCTCCTGTTAACTTCTCTGCTTCCTCCTCTGTTTCTCCCTGTATTTCCTTTTCTGTTTCCTCCTCTACTTCCTCCTCTGTTTCCTCCTCCTGCTTCCACCTGTGTTTCCTCCTCTGCTTCCTCCTGTGCTTCCTGTCAGAGAGTCGACTCCGCCTCAGTAAGTCGTCATCTCACCTGGAATCAGTCGCTTCAGACGCTCAGACACGCCCACTTTGTTCCTCTCACCTCATTGGTCGATTTTACAGCACGCTGCTGCCACTCATAACCAACTCTACACCTGATTGGCTGAGTGATGTATCACCCTGTTCACCCTCCACACCCCCATTCACAGAGGACCATGAACGCAGCTTTAGTCACCTCCACTGATGTCCAGCAGCTACTCACTGTCTACAGTACTGACTGTAGTACTTACTGTAGTACTGACTGTAGTACTGACTCTGCAGTACTGACTGTAGTACTGACTCTGCAGTACTGGTGGTGGAGGCGGAGCAGCAGCTCAGAAACACCACCGTCTTTGTGTGACCCTCCACCCTCGTACATTCTCTGACTTCATTGACTTTCTCGGTCTTTATTTCAGAGAACAGAGACGAGTTCAGTCCGTTCAGCTGGAGCCTCGTCACGTCTCACATCCTGCCACGAGGCCTGATCAACTTCTGACTTTTATTTTGAAGGCTATACCTTAGCCTCCGATGACAGCTTCCTACAGGAAGGAACATGTAGGAAACACGAAGTAGATAGATAGTCGGACTTTTACACATTTCTGCAGCAGATCTGAGTCGGGGTCAGAGGTCACAGAGAGAGTCATGGCGGTGTCATTATGCGCCTGAGGTCATGTGATGAATGAGGAAACAATCAGAGGAGGCGGAGACTGAGCGTCAATCAGACAGTAGACTGACACAGATCACTCATCAAATTCATTTTCCACTGTCCCAGAGTCTGGACTGAAAGGCTCCCAGGACACGCCCACTCTCATCCACTCACCTCTGTACTTCTACACCTGTGAGGACCGGGGAGGTCTCTGACATCATAGCTTTGACTTCAAGCTCTTTCTAATTAGGGCTGAACAATGTAACTGTGATTATTTTCTATCAATTAAGACCTTTACTGTAGAGCCAGAATCTGTCAGTGTGTTCGAACATTCATTATACACATCATACACATCATACACATCATACACATCATACACATCATATACATCATATACATCATATACATCATACACATCATACACATCATACACATCATACACATCATACACATTATATACATCATACACATTATATACATCATATACATCATACACATCATACACATTATATACATCATACACATCATATACATCATACACATCATACACATTATATACATCATATACATCATATACATCATATACATCATATACATCATATACATCATCATTCAGCCCTGACTCTGACTGAAACCAGCTCTGAGCTCCAGACAAACTCCCCCTGGTCCTCACAAAGATAGAAGCACCAGAGCACGTTCATCCTCATGGTGTCCTCAGTCAAACGTGGTGAGTTCATGATGCTGTGACTCCGACTCACCTGTGTGTCTGTCCACCTGTCTGTCCTCAGACCTCTCAGGCCACCTGTCTGTCCGTCACAGACGAGTTGATCTTCTGTGGGTGTTCTGACGGGACCGTTAGAGCTTTCAGCCCCGTCAACCTGCACTTCCTCTGCACTCTGCCCCGCCCACACTTCCTGGGAGCTGACATTGCCAGTATGGTGGACGCCAGGTAACACACACACCTGACAGATAACACACACCTGTACAGTTGCGTATTAAACTGTGATGTATCATTTGTGATATAATGTAACAGCATTTTATGTTACATGATGTCATATGATGTCACATGATTTATTCTGAGGTCAGCTGAGGAAGTCAACTGGAGGTCAGCTGACCACTGGGTGTGTAAATGGGTTACCATGGAAACCACAGACACATCAGCAGGCTTTTATTTTTAGTTTGCATGAGAACATCCCACAGTCCTGCAGGAAGGAACTCACCCCCCCACCTCCCTTCTTCCACCTCCCCCACAGCCAGCTGTTCTCCTGCAGGTCGGAGGCTCGGTACCCAGACACGGTGGCGGTGACCTATGACCCCACAAACCGCTGGTTGTCCTGCGTCTACAACGACCACAGTGTTTATGTTTGGGACGTCCGAGACCTCAGAGACCCTCGCAGGGCGGGAAAACTTTACTCCGCCCTCTACCACTCCTCCTGTGTGTGGAGTCTGGAGGTCAGTGTGTGTGTGTGTGTGTGTGTGTGTGTTTTCAACTAAAAAGTTATGAATGTGAATTTTAGTGAAACATGTTTGATTTTGGTTTAATCCATTTACAAACCTGAGCACCTGCTGCTGTGTCTCCTGCAGGTGTACCCAGAGGGGGGAGGGGGAGGAGGAGGTGAGGTGCGTTTCCCCCCCGGCTCCTTCCTGTCCTGCTCGTCAGACAACACCATCCGACTGTGGAACTTCGACGGACACAACGTCCTCAACAGGAACATCCTGAGCCACGTACGACAACCAACACCTTAATATTTATATTTACCAGTACACCTGCACACCTGCACACCTGTACACCTGTAACCCTGCACACCTGCACACCTGTACACCTGTACACCTGTACACCTGCACACCTGCACACCTGCACACCTGTACACCTGCACACCTGTACACCTGCACACCTGCACACCTGCACACCTGTACACCTGTACCCCTGTACACCTGCACACCTGCACACCTGCACACCTGTACACCTGTAACCCTGCACACCTGCACACCTGCACACCTGTACACCTGCACACCTGTACACCTGCACACCTGCACACCTGCACACCTGTACACCCTCCTCATCTCACCTGACTCTGACCTCTGACCTCTGACCCCAGGACCTGCAGAAGGTAATTTACGTGGACGATAACGTAACGAGCCTCCTGGACACGGAGAGCATCACAATCGCCGGGGGCAACACAGAGAAGGCGGGGTCATCGGGCTCAGAGGGGCAGCAGACTGACCAGAGCAGGGCGGGCATTAGGACCCTGAGAGTCAGTCCTGATGGACAGCACCTGGCCTCTGGAGACCGCATGGGGGTTCTCAGGTGAGGAGGGGGAGGATTAATCACAGGTTTGAGTCCAGACCAGCAGAGGATACAAGTCACAATGAACCACTGACACTGCTGAGTCATAATAGTGCATGTGTGTGTGTGTGTGTGTGTGTGTGTGTGTGTGTGTGTGTGTGTGTGTGTGTGTGTTGTAGGATCCATGACCTGGACAGTATGGAGGAAATCCTGAATGTTCAGGCTCATGACTCAGAGATCCTCTGCCTGGAGTTCTCCAAAGCAGACACTGGTGAGAAACCACACAGTGTGTTACACAGTATACACACAAGTATACAGTGTTTATTACACACAGTGCAACAACACAACTCATTTACACTATATAACTCAAAATAAAAACAGAATATACACGACTTATAACACAATGGAACACAACAGTTACTTCAGTATATACAAACACACACACGCACACACACACACACACGCACCCACACACACACACACACACACACACACACACACAGCTGTGCTACTGATCCACAGTAAAACCAGTAAACTACACAATAAAACTGTTTCTGTCGACCAGGAAACAACAACACACAGAGAGGAATGCTGAGGCTCATTAACACACACCACACACCACACACACACACACACACACACACACACACACACACACACACACACACACACACACACACACACACACACAGAGTTCTGTTTAACGACAGTGGTGACATCATTACAAGTTACAGTAAACTATTAAGTCAAGATGTTTTCAGAGGACCTTCAAAATAAAAGCAGTGGTGTTAGTGGGCATAATGAATTTACTTTTTCCCACAATTATTTCTTGCTTAAGGTTGAGAAGAAGAATAAAGAACTTTCACTGACTAAAGAAATAATCCACCATTTCTTCTCTTCAGGCCTTAAAGACAAAGTTAAACATAAAGATTAAACTGCTGCTCCAGTTTTTAATCATCATCATCATCGGCTGGATGTATTATCATTATCATGATAATACATCCAGCCGGGTTCATCACTTGTTATTCATCAAACTGAACCAAGATATTAACAAATATTACAAAAAGCACCGAAATAAAACGAACCCATGTGTTCATCGTGTGTGTGCGTTATTCATATGTGTGTGTCTGTCCTGCAGGTCTCCAGTTATTAGCCACGGCCAGTCGGGACCGTCTGATCCACGTCCTGGATGCAGGCAAGGAGTACAGTCTGGTTCAGACTCTGGACGAGCACTCGTCCTCCATCACCGCCGTCAGGTTCGCAGGTCAGTGTCGGTCTGGCGTCCAAGGGCAACATGTACTTCTGCTTTATTTATCTGAGCAAACAATCAGTCAGTTAATCAATTAATTACCTGACAGGAAATTAATCGGTAGCTAGATTAAGTTGTTTTTCATGTAACAACTTTATGGTTCCAGCTGTTTTTCCTTTTTATTTATTTATTTATTTTTTGCACTCTTTATTTTTATTTTGGTATATAACAAGAACATCAACATTGTAAATCGAGAAATTGCATTCCAAATTAACAAACTCCCAATTTCACATCTAACCCCAACACAGAAGAAAGAAAAGACAAATCAAAATAGAAAATAGTTTTGTCAAATATAAAGTTCTGCTTTCTTCTGGTTAAGAATTAAAGAACAATGTTATAAATTAGATAGAATCACATCTCACAGTTGTTTCAGGTTACATCCCTGTTTATAGAGTCATATACAAAATGATCCATTTGTGTGAAATTGTGTCATAATTGCTGTGAAGTCTTGAATAATGGCTAAAAATGACCTTGACCTTTGACCTTTGACTAAAATCTAAAATCTAATCAGTTTGTCCCTGAGTCGAGGTGAATGTTTTTACCAAAAGATCTGTAGGAGACAATGATATTTATGTTTTTGTGAACCATATGATGAACCATTTCCAGCCTTTTACAAAATAAACTTCCTCCATTTTTACCCTGTTTGTGAAATTCTCCATCAGCCTTTTAATTAATTTCATTTATGTTAATAATTTAGACGAACAGACATTGTGAAAGTTTCACAAACCAAACGATCAATTAATGAATCAGGAAACTAATGAGTTTACAGTAAAGATGTTCATCCTCTGACGTCACCTTCTTCCTGTGTCCGACAGCCAATGAGGGGAAGGTGAGGATGATCAGCTGTGGAGCCGATAAAAGCGTCTACTTCCGCACCGCTCAGCAGGTGAGAGCAACACCTGAGTGACATCACCGTCTGTCCACAGCAGGTCACATCTGAAAACGTTTTCTTCTTCTCTGGTCAATGTTGTCGTCCGTTTAGTCTCAGCTGTGACCTCGTCACATACAGACTGAATGAATGATAAATGAATGAATGAATGATGAATAGTTGGTTCAGTGTCTCTGTGTTTTAACTTCATCTTTAATATTGATCTTATGAACTGTGATTACAGGTTATTGATCATTGATTATTACCTTGTTTACACATTATGACCTGGTGTCATCAGTCACCTATGCTTCTAACCTCTTCTCTTGTCTTCTTCTTCTCCTCTTCCTGGCGTGTGGTCAGGTGGAGGGGGGGTTGGAGTTCACTCGGACTCATCACGTTGTCAGGAAGACGACTCTGTACGACATGGACATCGAACCAACCAGGAAGTACGCAGCCGTGGGCTGTCAGGACCGCAGCATCAGGTAACACACACCTGTCTCACACCTGAGAGTGTGTGTGTGTGTCTGTGTGTACTAATCCACCTGCAGCTCAAACAAACATGTCTGCAGCAGGATTACCCAGCAGGCAACAGGAGGAGGATTAGGATTAACGCCATGATGCTGATAAATGTGGCGCAGTGAAAGTACAATAAAAGTAGAAGAAGAACCTGATGGAAGCACTGGAGCAAATATATTCACCTACTGCTCATAGATACAGAATATTACCAAAGACTTTATTGACATTTCTCTTTTTTCTTTTTTGCTCCAGATCTTTAAATATTAATATGTTTATCTGAATCTCATCTAATATTTATTTTCATTATATTTTCCTGCATAATACAGCTGCACAGTTAGTTCGGATAAAAGCAACCACAAAGAAAGTGACTGAAGCAATATGAGAGATTTGTTTCTCTAATAAAGGATCTATCTAATAAGGTCTACAATCAATAATTGCACATGAGACAAGATGTTTATGTATAAAATGTTTTCTCAGAAATAACATTTCGGTATTGATGGAATAAAATCTGTTCAACAGCAGGAAATACACAAACATTACCTGCACCTCAGGTCTCCTCTCAGGCTTTTCTGTAAGATTTTGTCACAGTGTTATTTCATTTCTTTCTTTATGAGGACGACGCACATTAATCAACATTTGTGCAGCTGCAGCTTTTGACAAGATGTTCTCGGGTCTATGAAGTGGCAGCTAAAAATACAAACGTATGACAGTAAGAGACTGAAACGAGCTGCAGGACAGAGTCAGTGTGGAGGCTTTAGGAATGTTTTTTCAAGAGTGATTCCACTGGATAAAAGTAAAGTAAATATACTGCTAACAAGTCTTAACAGCTGTAAACACAGTCTTCACACAGAACGATGGAAGGAGAAAAATCAACATCCAGACAGCTCCAGGCCGACAACACTAATACACACTGTAAACACTTCATTGGTCCTAACCACAGAGTAATGATCCTCCTCCTCTTCCTCCTCCTCCTGCAGGATCTTTAACATCAGCAATGGAAAACAGAAGAAGTTGTATAAAGGCTCTCTGGGAGAGGATGGCACTCTCATTAAGGTAGGTCACTACTAAGACCAGTCTAGCATTACCATGGTGATGTGTCTATGGTGACAGCAGCAGGTATGGATGGATTACACAGCAGCTATTAACTCTTCCTCTCCCTCCTCCTCCGTCCTGCTCAGGTGCAGATAGACCCGTCGGGTCTCTACATTGCCACTTCCTGTTCAGATAAGAACATCAGTATATTCGACTTCTACTCTGGAGAGTGTGTGGCCACCATGTTCGGACACTCGGGTCAGTACCGCTGAATCACTGAGTAATTCAGTCCATCGCTGTCTTACTGTTGTCTCCGTGTGGACACGTGAGAGTCCATTATTGTCTTTAACCTGTCACAGCTGACTGTTCTGTTTGTTTTATATCTAAGTATGTATGTACTGTGTGTGCTTATGAATGAATTAATATATGTATGTATGAATACATTTTGCATCTTTATGTATGAATGAATGAATGTAAGTATGAATGATGGAATTTACAATATATGCCTTTATGGACATGTTTAAGTACGAATATATTTATGTGTGAATGTGTTCGTATGAGAGAATGAATTTGTGTATAAATAGTATGAATGAATGATTGAATGAATGAATGTTTGTATTCATGTAACATATATTAATTATGTATGAATGTATGTACATGTGTATGTATGAATTACTGGATGCATTAATGACTGAATGTATGAATATGTGCATGTACAAATGAATATACGTATGGTATGTATTGTGTATGTATGAATATTGAATGAATGAATGAATGTGCATGTATGTATGACTGCATTTGAATATATAAGTGTTTTACATATGTATGCATGTATCTGTATCTGTTTGTATGAATGTGTAAACTTATAAATGTACAGTATGTGTCAGTATGAATGAATGAATGTTTGAATGAATATATGAGTACAAGCTTGACTGTATGGATGCAAACATACATGTATATATATAGTTATTAATTTCCATATGTATGAATGTACACTTATATGATTATATAGGGTCGAACCAATGAATGAATGAGAGAATGAATGAATGTATGAATATATGAGAATTTATAGAAATGTATGCAATTATGAATTTAATGCAAGAATGTCTGTATGAATGTATGAATGGAATTGGGTATGTATGTAAGTCTTTTTATGTGTGAATTTTTGTATGAACGTGTTTATGTCTGTGCATATGTATCTGTGTCTCAATGAAAGAATCAATGTTTGTACAAATGTGATAGTATAGTAAGTCATAGAACTTCAAAGTATAGTAAGGTACAAAAACACGTAAGGTATGAAAACGTCTTAGTATAGTAAGACCTAAAAATGTCATGATGTTTTCTGTATTACTATACTAAGACATTTTTATACCTTGCGCTTTTGCCATACTATACTATGATGTTTTTATATCATACTATATGTTTTTATATCATCCTATACTATGACCTTTTTCGACCTTTCGTTTCATACTATACTATGATGTTTTTTGACGTTTTTATGACATATTATACTATGACGTTTTTATGACGTTTTTAAACCTTACTATACTGTGACGTTTTATGACGTTTTCATGACAAACTATACTATGACGCTTTTATGTCATAGTCAACTATGATGTTTTTTGACATTTTTATACCTTACAATACTATGACGTTTTTTGACGTTTTTATGCCTTACTATACTATGACATTTTTTTGAATTTTAATGACATACTATACTATGACGTTTTTAAAACTTACTGTACTATGACATTTTTATGCCGTAGTATACTATGAAGTTTTATGACGTTTATGTGCTATACTATACTATGATGTTTTTATGCCATACTATACTATGACGTTTTATGTCATCTTATGACATACTATACTATGACGTTTTTTTAATGTTTTTATGCCATACTATACTATGACGTTTTATGACGTCTTATGACATACTATACTATAATGTTTTTTGAAATTTTAATTACATACTATACTATGATGTTTTTAAACCTTACTATACTGTGACGTTTTATGAAATTTTAATGACATACGATACTATGACGTTTTTAAACCTTACTATACTATGATGTCTTGTGACATACTATACTATGACGTTTTTTGATGTTTTTATGATATATTATGACATTTTTTAACATTTTTATGACATACTATACTATGATGTTTTTTTTGACGTTTTTAAACCTTACTATACTATGACGTTTTTATGCCTAACTATATTATGACATTTTTTAACGTTTTTATGACATACTATGCTATGATGTTTTTAGAAGTTTTTATGCCTTACTATACTATGACGTTTTATGACGTCTTATGACATACTATACTATGACGTTTTTATGCCTTACTATACTATGACGTTTTTTGACATTTTTGTGATATATTATACTAGGACATTTTCATGACATACTATACTATGACGTTTTTTGAAGTTTTATGCCATACTGTACTATGACGCTTTTTGAAGTTTTCATGACATACTATACTATGACGTTTTTATGCCATTCTATACTATGACGTTTTTAAACTTTACTATACTATGACATTTTTATGCCATTCTATACTATGACGTTTTTAAACCTTACTATACTATGACATTTTTATGCCTTAAAAATATAGTATGTCATAAAAACGTCATAGTATAGTATGGCATAAAAACGTCATAGTATAGTGAGGCATAAAAACGTCATAGTATAGTATGTCGTAAAAACATCAAAAAACGTCATAGTAAAGTAAGGCATAAAAATGTCATAGTATAGTATGCCGTAAAAACATCAAAAAACATCATAGTATAATATGGCATAAAAACGTCATTGTATAGTATGTCGTAAAAACATCATAGTGAAGTAAGGCATAAAAACGTCATAGTATAGTACGTCATAAAAACGTCATAAAATGTCATAGAATAGTATAGCATAAAAAAAGCAAAAAATGTTATAGTATGGTATAAAAATAGTATATTAAGGCATAATAATGTCATAGTATAGTATGCCGTAAAAACATCAAAAAACATCATAGTATAATATGGCATAAAAACGTCATTGTATAGTATGTCGTAAAAACGTCATAGTGAAGTAAGGCGTAAAAACGTCATAGTATAGTATGTCATAAAAACGTCATAAAATGTCATAGAATAGTATAGCATAAAAAAAGCAAAAAATGTTATAGTATGGTATAAAAATAGTATATTAAGGCATAATAATGTCATAGTATAGTATGTCGTAAAAAATCGAAAATGTTATAGTATAGTATGGCATAAAAGGTCAACAACGTCATCGTATATTATTTCNCAACAACGTCATCGTATATTGTTTCATAAAAACGTCAAAAAACATCATAGTATCGTATGGCATGAAATCAGCAAAAAACGTCATAGTATCGTATGGCATGAAATCAGTAAAAAACGTCATAGTAAAGTATGTCATAAAAACATAAAAAAAGTCATAGTATAGTATGGCATAAAAACATCAAAAAATGTCATAGTAAAGTAAGGCATAAAAATAGCAAAAAAAGTCATAGTATAGTATGGCATAAAAGGTCATAGTATAGTTAGGCATAAAAACGTCATAGTATGCCGTAAAAACGTCAAAAAACGTCATAGTATAGTATGGCATAAAAGGTCAAAAAACGTCATAGTATAGTATGGCATTCAAACGTCATAGTATAGTATGGCATAAAAACGTCATAGTAAAGTAAGGCATAAAAACAGTAAAAAACGTCATAGTATAGTATGGCATAAAAGGTCAAAAACGTCATCGTATATTATTTCATAAAATCGTCAAAAAACGTCATAGTACAGTATGGCATAAAAACGTCATAGTATAGTAAGGCATAAAAACGTCATAGTATAATATGTCATAAAAACAGTAAAAAAATGTCATAGTATAGTATGGTATAAAAACAGCAAAAAACGTCATAGTATAGTATGGCACAAAAACATCATAGTATAATATGGCATAAAAACGTCATAGTATAGTAAAGCACAAAAACGTCGTAGTATAGTACGTTATAAAAACGTTAAAAAATGTCACAGTAAAGTAAGACATCTTAGTGTAGTATGGTTTTAAAGGTCAAAAACATCATAGTAAAGTAAGTCATAAAAACGTTAAAAAAACATCATAGTATAGTACGGCATAAAAGGTCAAAAAATGTCATAGTATAGTATGTCATAAGAACGTCAAAAAACGTCACAGTAAAGTAAGGCATAAAAACATCATAGTATAGTATGGCATAAAATCGTCATAGTATAGTAAGGCATAAAAACTTCTAAAAACATCATAGTATAGTATGGCATAAAATCGTCATAGTATAGTAAGGCATAAAAGGTCAAAAAATGTCATAGTATAGTATGTCATAAGAACGTCAAAAAACGTCACAGTAAAGTAAGGCATAAAAACATCATAGTATAGTATGGCATAAAAGGTCAAAAAACGTCATAGTATAGTATGGCATAAAAGGTCAAAAAACGTCATAGTATAGTATGGCATAAAAGGTCAAAAAACGTCATAGTATAGTATGGCATAAAAGGTCAAAAAACGTCATAGTATAGTATGGCATAAAAACGTCATATTATAGTAAGGCACAAAAACGTCATAGTATAGTATGTTACAAAAACGTTGAAAAATGTCATAGTAAAGTAAGGCATAAAAATAGCAAAAGACGTCATAGTATAGTATGGCATAAAAGGTCAAAAAACGTCATAGTATAGTATGGCATAAAAGGTCAACAACGTTATCGTATATTATTTCATAAAAACGTCAAAAAACATCATAGTACAGTATGGCATAAAAATGTCATAATGTAGTAAGGCATAAAAACGTCATAGTATCGTATGGCATAAAAATGTCATACTATAGTATGGCATGAAAACAGTAAAAAACGTCATAGTATAGTATGTCATTAAAACATAAAAAAACGTCATAGTATAGTATGGCACAAAAACATCATAGTATAGTAAGGCATAAAAATGTCAAAAAACGTCATAGTATAGTATGGCATAAAAACAGCAAAAAATGTCATAGTATAGTATTGTATAAAAATAGCAAAAGACGTCATAGTATAGTATGGTTTTAAAGGTCAAAAACATCATAGTAAAGTAAGGCATAAAAACGTTAAAAAAACATCATAGTATAGTATGGCATAAAAGGTCAACAACGTCATCGTATATTATTTCATAAAAACGTCAAAAAACATCATAGTACAGTATGGCATAAAAACGTCATAGTATAGTAAGGCATAAAAATGTCATAGAATAGTATGGCATAAAAACATCAAAAAACATCATAGTATGGTAAGGCACAAAAACGTCATAGTATAGTATGTCATAAAAACGTTAAAAAACGTCATACTATAGTATGTCATAAAAACACAAAAAAACGTGATAGTATAGTATGGCATAAAAACATAAAAAAAACGTCATAGTATAGTATGGCATAAAAACATCAAAAAACGTCATAGTATAGTATGGCATAAAAACATCAAAAAACATCATAGTATGGTAAGGCACAAAAATGTCATAGTATAGTATGTCATAAAAACGTCATAGTATAGTACGGCATAAAAGGTCAAAAAATGTCATAGTATAGTATGGCATAAAAACATCATAGTAAAGTTAGGCATAAAAACAGTAAAAAACGTCATAGTATGGCATAAAAGGTCAAAAACGTCATCGTATATTATTTCATAAAATCGTCCAAAAACGTCATAATACAGTATTGCATAAAAACGTCAAAGTAAAATATGTCATAAAAACAGCAAAAAATGTCAAAATATAGTATGTCATAAAAAAGGACAAAAAACGTCATAGTATAGTATGGCATGAAAACGTCATAATAAAGTATGTCATAAAAACAGTAAAAAACATCATAGTATGACATAAAAGGTCAAAAACGTCATCGTATATTATTTCATAAAATTGTCAAAAAACGTCATAGTACAGTATGGCATAAAAACGTAATAGTATAGTATGTCATAAAAACAGCAAAAAACGTCATAGTATAGTATGGCATAAAAACGTCATAGTATAGTAAGGCACAAAAACACTATAGTATAGTATGTCATAAAAACGTCAAAAACATCATAGTATAGTTTGTCATAAAAACGTTACAAAACGTCATAGTAAAGTAAGGCATAAAAATAGCAAAAGACATCATAGTATAGTATGTCATAAAAATGTCAAAAAAACGTCATAGTCAAGTTTGTCATAAAAACATCAAAAAATGTCATAGTATAGCATGGCATAAAAACTTCATTTTTTAGTATGTCATAAAAACGTTAAAAAACGTCATAGTAAAGTATGGCATAAAACCGTCATAGTAAAGTAAGGCACAAAAACCTCATAGTGTAGTATGGCATCAAAACGTCATAAAACGTCATTGTAAAGTAAGGCATAAAAACAGCAAAAAACGTCATAGTATAGTATGGCATAAAAATGTCAAAAAACGTCATAGTATAGTATGGCATAAAAACGTCATAGTATAGTAAGGCACAAAAACACTATAGTATAGTATGCCATAAAAACCTCAAAAACATCATAGTAAAGTAAGGCATAAAAATAGCAAAAGACATCATAGTATAGTAAGTCATAAAGATGTCAAAAAACGTCATAGTGAAGTTTGTCATAAAAACATCAAAAAATGTCATAGTATCGCATGACATAAAAACTTCATTTTTTAGTATGTCATAAAAACGTCAAAAAACGTCATAGTAAAGTATGGCATAAAACCGTCATAGTAAAGTAAGGCACAAAAACCTCATAGTGTAGTATGGCATCAAAACGTCATAAAACGTCATTGTAAAGTAAGGCATAAAAACAGCAAAAAACGTTTTAGTATAGTATGGCATAAAAATGTCAAAAAACGTCATAGTATAGTATGGCATAAAAACAGCAAAAAACGTCATAGTATAGTATGGCATAAAAACATCATAGTATAGTATGTCATAAAAATGTCAAAAAACATCATAGTACAGTATGGCATAAAAACGTCATAGTATAGTAAGGCATAAAAACGTCATAGTATCGTATGGCATAAACATGTCATAGTATAGTATGGCATGAAAACGTTAAAAAACGTCATAGTATAGTATGTCATAAAAACACATAAAAACGTCATAGTATAGTATGTTATAAAAACAGCAAAAAACATCAAAATATAGTATGTCATAAAAACGACAAGAAACGTCATAGTATGGCATGAAAACGTCATAATAAAGTATGGCATAAAAACAGTAAAAAACGTCATAGTATAGTATGACATAGAAGGTCAAAAATGTCATCGTATATTATTTCATAAAATTGTCAAAAAACGTCATAGTACAGTATGTCATAAAAACAGCAAAAAACGTCATAGTATAGTATGGCACAAAAACGTCATAGTGTAGTATGGCATAAAAACCTCATAAAACGTCATTGTATAGTATGGCATAAAAACAGCAAAAAACGTCATAGTATAGTATGGCACAAAAACATCATAGTGTAGTATGGCATAAAAACCTCATAAAACGTCATTGTAAAGTATGGCATAAAAACAGCAATAAACGTCATAGTATAGTATGGCACAAAAACGTCATAGTATAGTATGTCATAAAAACGTCAAAAAACGTCATAGTAAAGTATGGCATAAAACCGTCATAGCAAAGTAAGGCATAAAAACAGCAAAACCATTCTAAGGTATAGAACAAGAGAGTATAGTAAGTCATAAAAATGTCAAAAAACTATATAGTATAGTAAGTCATGAAAATGTCAAAAATCATCATATTATATTAAGGCATAAAAATTCATAAAAACATCATAGTATGGTAAGGCATAAAACATAATAGTATGATGAGTCATAAAAATGTCAAAAAACATCATAGTAAACTAAGGTATAAAAACGTCACAGTATCGTATGGCATAAAAACGTCAAAAAATATCATAGTATTGTAAGGTATAAAAACATCAAAAAACCTAATTGCATAGTATGCCTTAAAAAAATACCAAAAAACGTCATAGTATTGGCTTTACTCAGTGGTCGGGGTTTGGATCCATCCTGGGCTCTTTCCTGCATGTTATCCCCTCTCTCTCTCCCCACCCTCCCTTCACTCTCTCACTGTCCCTTTCAACATAAATGCAAAAAACTGCCCAAAAAACAAAAAGAATACATTTATATAACTTGGTTTGAATGTATATACATGTCTGTTTAAGTAATGATGGGACTGTGAGTAATTATCATTTTAAACTAACATCCCCTCTTCCTATCTGTCTCTCAGAGATAGTAACAGGTCTGAAGTTCAGCAGTGACTGCAGACACCTGATCACAGTGTCTGGAGACAGGTACTGTTGTTGTTGACCCATTTTATCTCCATGAGGACATTCCCATTTGTTTTTCAGTGTAGCTCAATTTACATCCAGATCAATATTTCCTAACTGTATCAATGACACGTCTGTTTGTGTGTTTGTGTGTAGTTGTATCTTTGTGTGGCGTCTCAATCCAGAGCTGACCATCAGGATGAGGCAGCGACTCGCTGACCTTCGACCTCCCAGCAGCAACCACAGTTCCCAGAATGCACCTCAGCCAAGAGTGGTAAACCTCAGGTAAATGTTGAGCTTGTTTCACAGCTGCTGCTGATGTGTTTGTGTCATTGTTCATTTAACAATATTTGATGGTAATTATTAGTTTAAAGATGAGATGAAATTAAAATAAAATACATCAACTTTTATCAGCAGTTCAAAACTTTATTTTTATTTTTTGACACATTTTGAATACAGTACACAAGAGTCCTGAACACTACTAAAAACATTGTGAAATAAACTGTAATGCTACATTCAGAAAATGAATACACATAAAAAATAATATTAAAAAATAATGAAACATTTAAGAGAAAAAAACAGAATAAAAAACATGAGTAAATTCTGTTTTAATGAGATTAATGAGAAGATTTTGAAAGATAAAGAAGACAGAAAACTCAAAACATACAATATAAAATGAAACCATCAAATTATTGTTCTTGAGTTTTTTCTTAAAATACAATAATATCATTTGCCAAAAAAACAAAAATATGGGCAGTAAACACTCTTGTATGTTACAATGAAAAACTCACAGAGGAATTTCTTCATTTTCTAAAAATAAAATATCAGTAATGACAATAAATAATTATTCACAATCAAATCATTTACTAATGAAATGACAAGATAAGCTCACTGGCTTTATAACAACCATTCTTAACAACCAGAGGTAAATGTCAGTCAAATAAAGAAACCTATTATTAAAAATAATCATAATACAATACATGTTATAAAAAAAGATGCAATACGGTGAAAAACAGTTAAACTTAGATCATTAAAAACAAAATATCCTTTTTAAAAAGACAATAAATAAAAGATGTTAAATAAAACACAAACTTCAAACTTAATATCACTGTTTTAAATTCATTATCAGGTTTAAACTAAAACTGTTTGATTTAAAAATTACATAACTAAATTAAGTTAATGAATTTAAAATAAAATGTCAAGCATGTTCTGTTATATTTCGTCCTGTATTAAACATTATATATTTTGTATTTTTATGTATTTACTGTCAGAACAAATCAACATATTTACATTCTTTTTATATTTGTATTTAGTCACATTCTTTATGGATACGTATTTTTATCTAAATTTAGATCAAAATAATATTTTCATCAAGTACAGCTGACAGTATCGTGACTCGTGTACCGTGTTGTTGTTGTGTCTGAGCAGCAGGGAGGCGGAGTCTCCTCGTGTCGTCACCATGTCGTCTGACAGTGACAAAGAGGAAGAAGAGGAGGAGGAGGAGGAGCTCAGATGTCCTTATATGGGCACAGCAGGACGCCTGGAGGAGGAGACAGGTATGTTGCTACGGTTACGCATCATATCCAACACAGAGAAGCAAACAGCAGCTGATGAAAATAAAATGTGTTTTCTTTCCCTCAGACGTGTGCGATGAGAAGTTCAACTCTCTGGACTCTCAGTGCTGCAGGAAGGTGCCTGTGTATTTAATGTTTATTATTATTTACATTACATTATATTTACATTATTGATCAATGTACATTTCATTATTCATGGCCTAAAAGTGAGAACTAGCGAACATCAGCACAGCGGGTTTTATTTTAGTGAATGTTTTAAACTTGAGTTTGAATATTTCAAACTTCAGAATCAGACTCGAACTCTTCAGGATATTTGCTTCTCTCTGACCCCTCCCTCAGGAGGCGTCAGGAGGTCGACTCCCCCGCCGTCGCTGGTCCAGGAGGACGGGCAGCGCCGACGGTGTCCTGATGGTGAAGTCCATGTTGGACCTGAGACTGCTGGACTCGTACTGCCCCGACAGACGGGAGGAGCAGCAGGTGGAGCAGGAGGAGGTCAGGATGCTACAAACCAAACTGCAATAAAGAAAAAACACAATGCTCAACAAAAAGTGTTAATTTTAAACATTCCCCCCCCCCCCCCCCCCCAGACCTGCCCCCTTGATGTTAAACCCACCCCTTGTAGCCCAAGGAGGAGGGGCCAGGTTGTGGAGGCGGGACTTCACAGGACCAATCAGGAGCTAGGGAGCACCATCAGTCTGCAGGTCACCACTGCATGGGTGAGCGAACACACACACACATGCACACACACACACAGAAACACACTTTGGTTGGCTATGATAAAAATCAAAGTTCACTTACTTGGTTTTTCCTGAGCTTTTGCTCGTGTCTCAGAGTCTTCTTCAGTGAATGGAACTTGGCTCGACTGTCATCACATGACTTAACAGTCACATGATAACAGGTAGTCTCTGCTCAGCGACATTAAGAGTTCAAATAGTTCCATTCGCTGAAGAAGACCATGAGATATGGTTGAGAACTCCTGAAAAAGCAAGTGAGTGAACTTGGTGACAAGCACACCTCAGCATTCAGATTGGTTGAGTTGATGGTGTATATTTCTGTCTGTGCAGGGGGAGGACGATGAGGCAAGGACCAATCAGAGGCCAGACTTCATCCTGCTGTCCAATCAGAGCCCGGACAGGGAGGATCCAGTGCTGTATCCTGACCAATGGGAGGACAGACTGAGCCTGGCAGGCAGGTAAGACGGCTTCCCCTCTGGTTTCACGAGTTATTAAGACTGTGAGGGACATCTATGTTAACCTGTCCCACCCTTCTAAACCCCGCCCCCTGCTGTCAGTGAGTTCCAGGTGAAGGAGGCGTGTCCTGCCGCTGCAGGTGGACGACAGGACAAACCCAGTCCAGACAGCGGCTGCTCACTGGGATTCAGCTCCAGACTGTCCAGTCCAGACAGACCTGCAGGAGACGGTGAGACAGATACACAGAGACTGTCTGTCACAGAGACTGTCTGTCACTCACCTGTCTGTCACTCACCTGTCTGTCTCTCACCTGTCTGTCACTGACCTGTCTGTCACTCACCTGTCTGTCACTCACCTGTCTGTCTCTCACCTGTCTGTCTCTCTCTCTCGTCTTTCTGTCGCTCAGACTCAGAGCCCACTGAGCCGCTCAGTGTGGATGGAAACTCCTCTGAGCTAGAGATGGAGGAGGAGGATGACGAGGACGGAGGAAGAGGAGGAAGAGGAGGAGGAGGTGTAGGAGGAGGAGGAGCAGGAGGAGGGGAGGTGGCGGTGTCACAGCAGGTCCCCCCGACTCCAGACCAGGAAGCTTTCCTGAAGGAGCACTTTGTCACGCTGGCCGACCTCTCGGCCTCAGGTACATCAGGTCGAGCTGCAGGTGTTGAGCCCGTGTGGTGTGTTTCAGCTCAGTCACATGACCTTGTGTTGACAGGGAGTCCGAGCAGAGCGTCGCACAGCTCCAGTGAGAGTCTCAGCATCTCCTCCAGGTTCCTCTCCCAGAATTCAACTGGAAGGTAAAACATCACCGCTCATCAACCATCACCTGTGTGGATGTCCAGTGATGTCACAGGAAAAGCATTTTAATTAAAAACAGGATAAAACTCTCATTAAATAAACCATTTATAAATATATTTATTAATTCATGAATAAATAATAGAATTTGAACGGATTAATGGATTTAAAGGATTAATTGTTCATTTATAAATTCCTTTTACATTATGACATTTACATTATTACTTTTCCCGTGACATCACTGGACCTCCATACGAGTCCTGATCAGAATGTGGTGCTGGACCGGGACTGAGAGCCTCCTGGTTCAGAACTTGTCTTTCTCTCTCCTCAGTCGAGCTGTGATTCCTCTCCCATCCCGGAGCAGCGGGGGAGGAGGACCAGGGGAGGTCAAGGCCCGTCCTCTGGTCTCTGAGGTCCGACCTCTGATGGAGCAGAACCAGCACAGGAGCCAGGACAGAAGGGTATCATGGAACCAGGACCAAACCCAGAAACAGAACCAGGACCAGACCTCCTCACTTCAGGACCAGAACAGAACCAACCAGGACCAAACAGAACCTCCTCAGGTCAGGAACCAGATCCAGCAGGATGACGATCAGCTCCAGAGCTCGGTTCAGGAGGACGAGAGCTCCTTGGCTCTACAGGCCCAGCGGCCCTCCCCGCTGAAGAAGAAGATCCAGACATCTATAGAGTCCAAAAGGAACCTGGGACCAACGGCCCGGGCCGCCGCCGCCCATCTGAACCCGTCTGGACTCCGGAAGGCGCAGTCAGTCCAAAGCCTGCTGAGCGACACAGGTAACCCTCCACACCTCCAGAGCTCCAGAACCTGGACTCGTCTCTGACGGTTAAATAATCCTCTTCTCTCTCCCTCAGGTGACATCTCTTTCTCCCAGTCGCCCTCTCGCCCGTCCAGAGAGGTCCCCCCTCAGCTGCTCCTCCCCCCTCAGCGTCCCACCACTCTTCCTTCCTCCCCCAGACGCCCCCCCTCATCCACAATCCCGCCCCCTCAGAGACCCAGCCCCGCCTCCCCCAGGTCCCCGCAGCAGGAAATGGCCGCCGCTCCGTCTATGACCACACCGAGGAAGTCTTTGTCCTCCTCCTCGACGCCGTCGGCGCCGCGCTCCTACATGAGCCCCACCGCCAGCTCCATGGCCAAGATGTCCCGCTCCGTCTCCGTGGGTGACGGACTCAACATCACCGAACCTGCAGAGGATCCTGCAGTGACATCATCATCATCATCATCATCAGTGGTTACCTCCTCCAATCAGGTCAAAGAGACGCCACCTCCTCTGGTTGCCGTGGTGCCCTCCAACGCAGCTCTGGCTACGCCCCCCCATGTTGCAGTTGTCCCCGTTGTCGCCGCCTCTCCCTCGACTTCCTCTCTGGGTAACCATGGTAACCAGACGGCCCCTCCCCCCCGTGGTCTCCAGGCTCGGGTCCCGGGCAGCAGCAGACCGCTGCCTGACAAACCCTCCCTCGCCTCCTTCTCACCATCATCCAAGACCGCTGCCACCTCCTCATCTTCCTCCTCCTCCTCCTCCTCCTCGTCTTCCACGTCTCGGCCTCCTCCGGTCTCTGTCTCCCCCCTGGCTCCCCCCCAGCAGGAGGAGGAGCCTCCGACTACTACAAGTGGAAGTGCAGAGCAGAGGGACGACGCAGGTTTGGACTCTCCTCCTCTTCCTCCTCCTCCTCCTCCTCTCGATCCCTTCATCCTGTCATCTCTCCGTCTGGGCCCGGGACTCTGGCTCTGCCCCTCCTCCTCACCCTCCTCTTCATCACTGAACTCCTCCTCCTCTCGCTCCGTACAGACGGGTGAGACGTTCACTCCTCCTACTTTTCTTTTCTGTTCCCTCTCTTCTTCTTTACTCCCTCCATCATGTCAGACGCTCTGTGTGTTCAGAGGGAAACATCTGCAGCATCTGGACTGGTCTCTGGTCCCTCAAGTCCTGGTTCATGAGGGGACAGAAACCAGCAGCTTTGTCTGTTTGACCAATGATAGAGTGTTTGTGGAGGCAGAGGAGCCAATCAGCTGTCAGTATAAAATAAAACCTGTTTAACAGCTGCTGTTAGAAGAAGAAGAATCTACATCCTGGTCTTTTTTCTGTTTCTTTCGCGATCGATAGAGTCACCTTACCTTCTGCTTCTCTCTCTCTCTCTGTGCAGACCAGCCAGTCAGTGTGGAGACCTGCATGGCTCTGACCAATGAGCTGCAGAGCTGCTTTAAGAGAGCCACACACCTGTACAGGAAGGTGAGCTGGACATTGTGTGATTGCAGCTGAATATGTGAAGGTTAAAATATTGTGACTGGCTGATGTGAGGCGTCACATGTTTGTTACGTCACGTGTGACAGAGCTTTCAGAAATACGTTTCCCAGCTGGAATCTCCTGGTTACAGGTGTTCAGTTCACCTGGATCAGGTTCCAGCAGCTCAACATAAATCCATCACTATGTTTCTGTTGAAAGTCCTTCAAGCCTGAAGGAGCCTGAGGGAACCTAAAGGAACCCGAGGGAACCCAAAGGAGCCTGAGGGAGCCTGAAGGAACCCGAAGGAGCCTAGAGGAACCTGAGGGAACCTGAAGGAACCTGAAGGAGCCTGAGGGAACCTAAAGGAACCCGAGGGAACCCAAAGGAGCCTGAGGGAACCTGAAGGAGCCTGAAGGAACCTGAAGGAGCCTGAAGGAGCAGTGTGTCTTACCTTCAGTCTGGTCTCACCTCTCTCTCCTCCACCTACAGGTGAGCAGCTCCTCCACTGATGACCCCGCCCCGGACCAGCGTCAGATGGCCATCCTCCTATCAGAGGCCTTCCAGGCCATGAGGGCGGAGCTAGACTCCCTGCCGCTCAGTGCACCGAGCATGCTGGGAGTGGAGGGGGGGCTGGGAGGAGTGGGGGAGGTGAAGACAGCGGCTCTGCTGGAGGAGTATTCTCTGCTTCTGCTGCAGGCCGTACACAGGAGGATCAACACCTCCACATACTGACCCACTCCTCCTCCTCCTCATCTCCTCCTCATCTCCTCCTCCTCCTCCCCTCCTCCTCATCTCTTCCTCATCTCCTCCTCCTCCTCATCTCCTCATCCCCCCCTCCTCCTCCTCATCTCCTCCTCCTCATCTCTTCCTCCTCCTCCTCCTCCTCATCTCCTCCTCCTCATCTCCTCCTCATCTCCTCCTCCTCATCTCTTCCTCCTCCTCCTCCTCCTCCTCATCTCCTCCTCCTCATCTCCTCCTCCTCCTCATCTCTTCCTCCTCCTCATCTCCTCCTCCTCCAGCAGCAGCAGCTAATCACCAGTTTGACTGACTGTTATAACGAGTCAGTTTATGCTGCGCTGCATTCAGGGACAATGGGAGAAAAAGAAACTTGACTGAGTCTATGTGACTAACATGTGATAAAACAGCTGTTCGTTAGGTTTTTAATGATGTTGCTAAGGTAACAGCGACTGTCTCAGAAATAAGATAAACTTTATTCAGGAGGAGAAACTGACTGAACTCACACTGAACTGGTGTCTCCTCTTTCTCCTCCTCTCTCTCGCCACGCAGCTCTTCATCCTCTTTCTTCTCTTCCTCACCTTCCTGTTTCCTCTCCTTCCTCCTCTTTCTCTTTCCTCCCTCTCGTCTTCACAGACGAGGGATCTGAAGCCATTTTGATTTTGTCTGAATTTTTATTCTTTTTTTATTCTTATGCAAGAGTCTTTCTCGTGCACCGAGAAGACGACGGGTGATTGGACAGTTTTGTAAAACGATGCTGAGACGTTCAGGAGCTCAGTTATTTTTAGAGACATTTCTCAGACTGAACCACGAGGATGTTCTGACTCCTTCGGCTCCATTTTCATTCCCTAAAGTTCCCGCCGTTTGTTCGGAGGGAATCGCAACGAGTGAACGGCAGCTTCAGTGTCCCGTCAATCTGAAGGCTCGTTTGGGTTATTGATTATTGATGATCGTTGTAGATAGGTTCATGTTAGACTGTAGAGAAGAGACTTTTTAAAGCAGCAAACAGCAATATGAGACTTTCTGTCACTGTTTGGTTTGAACAAACTTTATTGTTCTGTTTGATGTAAACGTTGGAGACGAGCAGCAGAACGTTTGTTCCTCGTGTTTCTGACGTCCTGAACAGTGACTGTGTGTAAAGATGGCCGACGTCACAGCTCCCAAAGGTGAAGCCAAAACATCGCCCCCTGGTGTCTGCCGGCAGTATGGGTCATAAACTCCGCCCCCTCCATGTTGGCGCATGAGCCAAACTAAAAAAATCAAAGTGCACGTGAAAGAAAGGTCGTTCACGTAAGTTTGGTTTTAATTAGTTATTTGATGCTATACGAGGGGGGCGTGGCATCATCATGATTGACAGCTGTGATTGACTCACGATTGGGTCGAGCAGGTGTATGGGCGGGACCTCGATGCTGTGGCTCCACCCCCTGATCACTACAGCCCAGCTCTCTTATCCAGGAAGTTGGTATAGCGGGAGGCGGAGGAGACGTCGGCCATCTTTAAAAACAGTGACTGGTTGGCGCTTCACCTGTCGTCACACTGACTCACTGTCTCACCTGGAACTGACAGCAACTTTTTAGTCTTATTTCTAACATTAATGGAGGATGTAATGTTTTTATAATTGTTCTTAGACAAACACTTTGTTGGGTTTAAATCTGGGATCAGATCGTTTCTAACAGTTTGTTGTTTCTCTGACTTTAAACAAACAAACACACAGGTCAACGTTCAGTTTGAAATATTTTCATGTTTTTGTCTAAATTTAATAAACATTTGAAACTTCTTTTGATGTGGTGTTTTTAATGAGAGCTTGAAGCTGATTGGTCATCCATGTGACGTCATCAGCTTTTTCTTTTACACCTTTAAGAATAAATGTTGGACGTGAATGTTGTGAGGCTCTTTCTTCTTCTGTTCATTTCTACACAGCTGACCGCAAATGGTACAGGCTGCTCCTCCTCCGGCCTGTGAGGTCATCACCACCACCCCCACCATCATCATCATCATCATCATCATCACCATCGAGGACATTCTGCTCATTGAAATGAGAGGAGGAGCACAGGCACTTTTTACCTCCTCAACGTGTGTGTCTCTGATTGATGAGCTGATCTGATGGGAGTGTAAACAGTGATCAGCTGTTGTGGAAACAGCTGTAGTGAAATATTATATCAGATTAAAGCTGAGGATCCATCCCTTTAGTTCAAACTCAATGTGCTGAAGTGTCCAAATACTTATGGCCTGGACTTTGTCTCAGTCACAGACTTTGATTTTACCAAAGCAGCATTTTAAATACTCAACTTTCACTTGTCACTGAATATTTCTACATAAATGTATCAGAATGTTTTAATCTGAATGTTTCTCCCCTCGCTGATGACATGACCGAAAGCTCCAGAAAAGCTACTAAATGGACATGATATTGCTGCTGTTTCCGGAGTCAAGAATGAAGCTGAACCTTTATTGTTTGACTTGTTCTTTGGTGCCGCTGCTCGACCTGATGCTGAAATATGAGCTCTGATGTTTTAGAAATGTTTTTAGTAATTTATTATTATTATTATTATTATTATTGATCCTCTTGGTTCAGTTCCGACTCAGATCTCAAACAGAAGCTTTATTATTATAGTTCATCAGCTTCATAGATGCAACATCACATCATTATTTTCTCTATTCATTCTGGCTGTAGCCACAGGAAATCACCCACCCTACCAAAACAAAAGTCCAGCCTTTATATTCCAGTGTGATGTCTCACTCGTACCCTGATCCTGGGACCGTCAGAGCGGGAACAGCAGGAATCCAGAGAAGAGGCTGAAGTTTCGGGAGTCGTCGTAGAGCCGGTAGCTGGCCGGCAGACTGAGGCGGACTCTGTCGCCCTCCTCCAGCTGCAGAGCCACGCTATTGGACGTGGAAGCGTAGCCGCCGTGGTCGTTGAGGTCCAGGTTGAAGATGACTGGCTGGTCGTTCCTGTACAGGTAAAGGCCCATGTAGCCCTTCAGGTAATCTGCAGCCGTGTAGCAGAAGAAGTAAACGCCTCTGACAGGAGCCGTGAACACACCTGAGGGACAAAAACACCACAACCATTTAGTGTCTTTGTTAAAGGAGCAGGTCACCAGAAACATTCTGATTGGTCAGGAATGGATCAACTTTCTCTGCTTGTATTTTTCTTTCATGTTATCTGTTTGTTTTTGTGGTTGAAGGAGGATTTATCATCCATGTGTGTCATGAATTCTCCTTCACATCTTTGACCTCATGATGTTTTCCATCGAGGTCGAGGAGACGAGGTTAGAGAGGACGTTATTCTGACTGTTCGACCGCAGCGTTGACCTGTGTTTGCTAACAAAGTGAGGACTGGTGCTTTAATCTGACATTCAGAGACTTGTGGTTGATTATGTTGTAGATTAAAGTAGCAGTGTGATGTCGTGTACCTGCAGTCTGGTTGTAGGCTCGACCCACGTTGCTGATGGTTTTAGAGAAAATCAGAGTTGTCTCCTCATCGAACGGCCCAACTGACCCTGAATCAGTCAGACCGGCTGAAAAGGCCACCTTCAGCTCATCTGGAAAAAAACAAAACAGGTTTTACATCACATTACGTCATCATCCTGTAAATATGTCAGATCACATCAGGAACTCAGTTTTTCTTTGCTGAGACAGAACTACGGAAGCCCTGAGGGACAAGTGGAAAAGAGTATTACAATAACGAACCCAGCATCGTGGTTCGTTACTGGAAAAACTTTCTCTTTGACCAATTTGTTTTTTATTCATTTTGTTTTCACTGAGGTTCAGTGTTAAAATCAGCTGTTAAACTGAAAGTTACCAGGTTTCTACGTATAAACATCTGTCATGTCGACAGCAGTAACTTATAACAGTGACTTTCAGCTTTTAACAACTGACACAGGTCCTCCTGTCAATCACCCTGAACATCAAACTTAGTCTTTATCTCAATTAAACGGCCTTTAATGTAGAAAAGTAAAACCTGTGATGATGTGAACAACTTGACTGGTGTGAGAAAAATCAATCAAGGCACAAAAATCCTTTGAAATAAAATCTTTTTTAAAATAAATTTTCTCTTTCATCACAAAATGAACATAATTCTGTGATGGTTGGTGTTCAGGGACAGACGGTTGTACACTACACTAACTCCACTTACATCTGTGTGTGTGTGTGTAAAAACACTGAGTGAAGTTCAAACCTGAGTTCGAGTTTATGATCTGCTGCAGACGATCGTCAGTCACATTTAGTCTGAGGCTCAAACCTGCGCATCAGAAACACAGTCAGCTGTTTTAGTTCAGTGAATATTCATCTGCAGTCGGTGTTAACCCTTCAGTGTTACCTGTGCTCTCTGTGTCCAGGTGTTCCAGCTGTTTCTCACCAACTCTCAGTCTCACCTCCAGCTCTAAAGAGGAGACAGGAAATAACATGAGGAGCTGTGTTCAGTTTCTCTGTGTTTTCCACAGACTCAAACAGCTGCTCGCTGTAGTTTCTACCAAACCAACAGGAGGGAACGGTGCATATGTTGGGGATTATTTTCAGTGGCGGATTAATCCACGTTTGGCGCTGCAGTGAGAGCTCGGGGCAGCAGGACGGTGTGTGTGGGAACGCTGGAAACACTGCAGCTGTGTGGCTCAGAGGACTCAGGTAGGAGACAGTGAGTGTGTCCAGGTGAGGACTCACCTGTGCTCCGGCTCTCAGCAGTGTCCAGTCTGGAGCTGGTTTCTGTCAGCAGAGCAGACTGAGCTGCACAGAGGAGACAGAGAACACAGGTCACACTACGAAATAACAATAATATCTTAACATTTCACATCACATTTCAAATCCAGCATTGTTTACTCATCAGCGCTCTCCTTCTTCTTCTCTGCCTTTATTAGAGCACTGCAGCCTATCATGGCGTTTTACTGCCACCTGCTGTTCACTGGAAGAACATGAACACATCGCCGTGTTCATGACCTTTGACCTTTGATCACCAAAGACTAATCCGTTCATCCTTGAGTCCAGGTGAACGTTTTTATTAAATATGAAGAAGTTCCGTCGAGGTGTTACTGAGATATCGTGTCCACGAGAATGAGACGGACAACCTGAAAACAAAATGTCTCCGTCTCTGACAGTCGCCGGCACGGAGACATAATGAAATGAGACAGTTGTGATTCTGAGTTTACCTTCGCTCTTCATCTTCAGCTGGTTCGCTTCGGCCTCAGCAGCTGTCAGCCGGACCTGCAGCACTGACAGGAAGTAACTCTGATGTAGGATCTTTCATTTACAGTATATTATGAACAAGTAGCATAGAAATATATAAAAACAAAGATGTGACATTACCTTGAGTGTCTCTCTGAGCTGTCGTCACTCTGTCACTAACTGACGCCAGCTCAGCAGCTCTGACTGAAAACACCCAGAGCAACACGTTACAAACAGGATGTGATCTTAGAGAACATACATGATCGAGCTCAAGTCACCTGTGTGTTGTGTCGTCAGCTCGTCCAGCTGCTCCTCAGTGTGGTTCAGTCTGAGCGTCACAGCTGACAGCTCCGCCCCCTGCTCTGAGATCAGCAGTTAACACATTAAAGTTTAGATCTCATGTTTGACTGTCGACAGAAAAGTCACGTAAATCCTTTAAAACTGAATCTTTTTTTAAATAAATTTTCTCTTCCATCACAAGATAAACATAATTCTGTGATAGTTGGTGTTCAGGGAGCCGCCCCCATGATCCTCTCTGGTCTCTTTTTACACGTCACAACAAGTAAGACAGCGACTTAGTCAGAAACATACCTGTCTCCAGGTGTTCCAGCTGTTTCTCACTGACTCTCAGTCTCACCTCCAGACCTGAACAGGAAATGATTCATGTTGATATTATCTCCTTTAATATTGTGCTAAAAAAAAGTTATAATTAAGCCAAATTAATTTTTGATAATTAATAAGAGTAGATGATGTCACCTGCAGTGTGAGTCTCCAGCTGTTCCAGATGTGTCTCAGTGGATCTCAGTCTGACATCCAGAGCTGATCCACAACAATTAGATTTATTTATTTACATCAGATCAACCAGGTAAACAACACATAATAATAATGATAATAATAATAATAATAATAATAATAATAATAAAGGAAATATGACTCACCTGTGGTGTTGTTGTTGGTGTCCATCAGTCTGGACTCCATCAGGGAAAATTTAACTAAAAATAAACAAACAAATGAACTTCACCACAGTCCAAATCACTTCAGGAATAATATTTGATTATTGACATGTGATTACACATGTACTGATTCAGCCTCCAGTGCTGCAGGAACATGCTATTGTTGACATGCATGAAAAGGCCACAGGTCAGATTTGAACCTGGGCTGCTGCGGTGAGGACTGAGCCTTAATGGTATGTGCTCCACCAGGTGTGCCACCTGGGCGTCCCAGCCAGGGTGAATTTTAAACCTTCAGTGTTACCTGTGTTTTCTGTCTCCAGGTGTTCCAGCTGTTTCTCAGTGACTCTGAGTCTGAACTCCACCTCTGAAGTGGAAACATTTCAGAGTTCATTCATGTTAATGAAGGAGTTCCTCAGGGAACCTTGTTGGATCCTCCAGAGTTTCAGTCTGAAGAATCACTGTTCAAAAGTAAATATGACTCTACCTGTGGTGTTGTTTTTGCTTTCTGACAGTCTGGACTCCATCAGGGAAAACTGAGCAGACTGAACTGAATCAACAAAATAAATTACAATAAAACTTTAAACTATGATTGTCACAGAATATTTTAATCACACCTACCAGGCAGACACCAAATTAGTTCAGAGGATAAAAATGTAACTTTAAAACATAAAATCACAGATTTAAAACTGTCAGTGATACCTGTGTTCTCTGTCACCAGGTGTTCCAGCTGTTTCTCACTGACTCTCAGTCTGACCTCCAGCTCTGAACAGGAAACAGGAAGTATGAGAGTCAGCACGTTTACTGAGGAGTTCAGTCTGATTATGATTATTGTCTCTTCATATTTAACTCTGCAGGATTCCTCCACAACAGTTTCCATCTAGACAACAACCACAGTCAACTCACAACATCTGGACAGACTGATGAACTAATGAATGTGTGAATGAACAGATGTTTGTACTAACCTGTGTTCAGTTGGTCCAGCAGACTCTCTGTTGAATTGAGTTTTCTCTGCAGGTTGGTCAGTCTGGAGGTTTGATCTGAGAAGAAAACAGGTTCAACCTTGTGTGTCTACCTTTGTGTACCTTAGTGTACTTTACTCTGCCTCATCACACAGTCACTTACCTGTCTGCTCAGTGAGTAGCTGCTGAGCTCGACTCTCAGCAGAGACTTTCTGTCACTGAACTTAACTTTTGTTTGTTAACAGATTTAAAACCTTAAGTGTTACCTGTGTTCTCTGTCTCCAGGTGTTCCAGCTGTTTCTCACTAACTCTCAGTCTGACCTCCAGCTCTGAAGAGGAAACAAATAATAATAATAACAAATATTATTATTATCATTATTATTATTATTATTATTATTATTATTATTATTATTATTATAAAGTAAATATGACTTTACCTGTGGTGTTGTTGTTGCTTTCTGACAGTCTGGACTCCATCAGGGAAAACTGAGCAGACTGAACTGAAACAACAAAATAAATTACAAACAAATTTCAAATTATGATCATCACAGAATATTTCAATCACACCTACCAGACAGTAGTTACAGTTAATTAAAACTGGACATTTCTTTTTTTTATTACAATTATTTAAATTGATGTTGTGATAAATAGATGTTAAATTAGTTCAGAGGATAAAAATGTAACTTTAAAACATAAAATCACAGATTTAAAACCTTCAGTGTTACCTGTGTTCTCTGTCTCCAGGTGTTCCAGCTGTTTCTCAGCGACTCTCAGTCTGACCTCCAGCTCTGAACAGGAAACAGGTCAGAGTTCATTCATGTTAATGAAGGAGTTCCTCAGGGAACCTTGTTGGATCCTCCAGAGTTTCATTTTAAAACCCATCAAATGTTTCAGTTTGCAGTTTTTGTGTTTTTCACACACACATTAATATACATGAGAAGTCAGTGTTGAACCTTTAGAGTATTACCTGTGTTCTCTATCTCCAGGTGTTCCAGCTGTTTCTCACTGACTCTCAGTCTCACCTCCAGCTCTGAAGAGAAAGCAGGAAGTTGAGAAATCAGATAATCAAGAATCATACCTGTGTTTAATATGACTCTACCTGTGGTGTTTGTTGTTGTATCTGTCAGTCTAGAGCCGATCAGGGAGAACTGAGCAGACTGAACTGAAAACACAATCATAGACAAATATAAAATATATCAACAGTAATAATATGCATTACAATTGGAATGTAATTACTATTAAAAAGTTAATGAGAGTTAGTTTTTTCTAGATATATGTTCAGAAGAGCCGTCAGGTGTTTGAAGTTCCTACAAGAGCAATCATATTCATGACGGAGGTCCTCAGAGAATTTACTGGATCTCCTCTGCTTCAGTTTAAATCACTTCACGTTTCCAAAACTGTGATTTTCTCTGTCATTTAATATGGACTTTTGTTTTTTTAATGAAGCACATTAATGTAAATCTCCTGTTTAAATGTTCAGAGGGACTCAGCCTGAAACATACCTGAGTTCTCTGTCTCCAGATGTTCCAGCTGTTTCTCACTGACTCTCAGTCTCACCTCCAGACCTAAACAGGACATGATTCATGATTCATATTTAGAGTTAAGAAGAAGTTAATTAAAAAGTAAAACTGAAGAGCAGATGATGTCACCTGCAGTGTGGAGTCTCAGCTGTTCCAGATGTGTCTCAGTGGATCTCAGTCACGATTGTTCTATTTATATCATTGGCGTCACACGCTAAGTGGTATTATCAGGCAAGTGTCTTTACAGACTTAAACGAGTGAACATGGAGATAATATCAGAATTTCATTTTTCAGTATTCTTACGATTTACAACTATATTAGTCTCCATGATGATATCCTCAACTTAGAGTGATATATATAATCTATCACTCATTGAGTCGATCTAGATTACATTATTAATTATCTTATCTAGTGCTGTACCTCCAGCTCTCGAACAAGAGGAAACAGGTGCAAGAGTTACAAGGTTTATAGAAGGGTTTCCTGCCAGGGTAACCTTGGGATCTTCCCAGGAAGTTCCAATTTTAAAAAACATCCGAATTGTTTTCAGTTTGCAGTTGTTTGTGTTTTTTTCCTACACGCACCACATAATATACCATGTGAAGTCAGTTGCTAAATTTTCAGAGTGTTTTGGGTGCCCTCTCTGTCTCCAGTTTCCAAGGGCTGTATTTATAGAATGTAAGCATTTACTTACAGCAAAGCTCTCAAGTCTGACCTTCCAGCTCTGGAACAGGAACAGTGTTCCAGAGTTCATGTCATTTTAATTGAGAATTCCTCAAGGGAAGCATTTGGATCCTCTCAGAAGTTTCATTTAAACAATCAATGTTTCAGTTTTGCAAGTTGTTGTGTTTTTTCGGACATATCACAGCTATTAATTACATGTGAGATATGTCAAGTTGTTAAATTCTTCAGAAGTGAGCACCTTGTGGTTCTCTGTCTCACTCAAAGTCGTTCCAGGAGCCTGTTTCATCACTGACTCATTCCTCAATGGTTCTGCAGTCACTGACCTCCAGCTCTGAAGAGAAACAGAATGTAGTAGATGTAAGTCACAAGCTTGCAGGGAAATAGGAAACATGTGATTGCACGTAATAAAAGGATCCCCACTGGGTTGTCAATGAAAGGTACAGTGGAAGTGTATAATCAACCGATCGTTACGATGTATGCTGAAGTTCCAAATGCCACACTGAAGCTGTGGATTGTTGGTTGGTGGTGATAAGTGTGTTCCATGTCCTGGGGAGTCCCGATTTGCAGGGAGACTGAACAGAACTTGAAGGACTGAAAACACAATCATAGAACACAATATTCAAATAATTCAATCTACAGTATAATTATATAATGCATTACAATTGGAAGTATTAATATTAACAAAGTTAAATGAAGTGGGAGGATTGATTATTTTATTTATTTTATTATTGTTAAGAAGTTTATTTAATAGTTCAATGGACTAACATGACCATGCCTGGCTTGGTCAAGGTGTGTTTTTGAAGTTTCGTGACAAGAGCTAATCATATTCGAATGACAGAGTGTCCTCATAAGAAATTTTACTTGGGATCTTCCTCTGTTCACGTCCTAAATTGACTTCCACAAATTTCAAAACTGTGAGTTTCTGGTCATTTATATTATTTACTTTTGTTTTTTTTATACAGTGAAACAGGTCACTCGGATAGCACTTCCAGTTCAAAGTCTCGCGATAATTTCTGAAACAATGTTCAGAGTCGCTCACGTCAGATCAATGCTAAAGACATACAGTCACAATTGGAGACAAATATAT
>NW_019175066.1:457774-463727 GCF_002260705.1 Seriola dumerili
TTCAGTTGGTCCAGCAGACTCTCTGTTGAATTGAGTTTTCTCTGCAGGTTGGTCAGTCTGGAGGTTTGATCTGAGAAGAAAACAGGTTCAACCTTGTGTGTCTACCTTTGTGTACCTTAGTGTACTTTACTCTGCCTCATCACACAGTCACTTACCTGTCTGCTCAGTGAGTAGCTGCTGAGCTCGACTCTCAGCAGAGACTTTCTGTCACTGAACTTAACTTTTGTTTGTTAACAGATTTAAAACCTTAAGTGTTACCTGTGTTCTCTGTCTCCAGGTGTTCCAGCTGTTTCTCAGTAACTCTCAGTCTGACCTCCAGCTCTGAAGAGGAAACAAATAATAATAATAACAAATATTATTATTATCATTATTATTATTATTATTATTATTATTATTATTATTATTATTGTTAAGTAAATATGACTCTACCTGTGGTGTTGTTGTTGCTTTCCGACAGTCTGGACTCCATCAGGGAAAACTGAACAGACTGAACTGAAAGCACAATTGTAGACAAATATAAAAATATATCACAGTAATAATATGCATTACAATTGGAATGTAATTAATATTAAAAAAAGTTAATGAGAGTGATGTCACCTGCAGTGTGAGTCTCCAGCTGTTCCAAATGTGTCTCAGTGGATCTCAGTCTGACGTCCAGAGCTGCTGAAGAAATCTGATTCATTTAGTTTTTACATTTAAATAATAATGATAATAATAATAATAATAATACTAATAATAATAATATGAAGTAAATATGACTCTACCTGTGGTGTTGTTGTTGCTTTCTGACAGTCTGGATTCCATCAGGGAAAACTGAGCAGACTGAACTGAAACAACAAAATCATTTACAAACAAACTTTAAATTATGATCATCACAGAATAGTTTAATCAAACCTACCAGACAGTAGTTACAATTAATTGAAACTGGACATTTTTTATTTTTATTTTTTTTTACATAATTATTTAATTTGATATTGTGGTAAATAGATGTCAAATTAGTTCAGAGGATAAAAATGTAACTTTAAAACATAAAATCACAGATTTAAAACCTTCAGTGTTACCTGTGTTCTCTGTCTCCATGTGTTCCAGCTGTTTCTCTGCGACTCTCAGTCTGACCTCCAGCTCTGAACAGGAAACAGGTCAGAGTACATTCATGTTCATGAAGGGGTTCCTCAGGGAACCTTGTTGGATCCTCCAGAGTTTCATTTCAAAAACAATCCAATGTTTCAGTTTGCAGTTTTTGTGTTTTTCACACACACATTAATATACATGTGAAGTCAGTGCTAAATCTTCAGAGTGTTACCTGTGTTCTCTGTCTCCAGGTGTTCCAGCTGTTTCTCAGCAACTCTCAGTCTGACCTCCAGCTCTGAACAGGAAACAGGTCAGAGTTCATTCATTTTAATGAAGAAGTTCCTCAGGGAACCTTGTTGGATCCTCCAGAGTTTCATTTTAAAAACAATCCAATGTTTCAGTTTGCAGTTTTTGTGTTTTTCACACACACATTAATATACATGTGAAGTCAGTGCTAAATCTTCAGAGTGTTACCTGTGTTCTCTGTCTCCAGGTGTTCCAGCTGTTTCTCAGCAACTCTCAGTCTGACCTCCAGCTCTGAACAGGAAACAGGTCAGAGTTCATTCATTTTAATGAAGAAGTTCCTCAGGGAACCTTGTTGGATCCTCCAGAGTTTCATTTTAAAAACAATCCAATGTTTCAGTTTGCAGTTGTTGTGTTTTTCACACACACATTAATATACATGTGAAGTCAGTGTTAAATCTTCAGAGTGTTACCTGTGTTCTCTGTCTCCAAGTGTTCCAGCTGTTTCTCACTGACTCCCAGTCTCACCTCCAGCTCTGAAGAGAAAACAGGAAGTATGAGAAGTCAGCTCTGAACAGGAAATAGGAAACATGTGATTCACTAATAAAGGATCCCCACTGGTGTCAATGAAAAGGTAACAGTAAATATAACTCCACCTGTGGTGTTGTTGTTGGTATCTGTCAGTCTGGAGTCGATCAGGGAAAACTGAACAGACTGAACTGAAAACACAATCATAGACAAATATAAAAATACATCACAGTAATAATATGCATTACAATTGGAATGTAATTAATATTAAAAAGTTAATGAGAGTGAGTTATTTCTGTGATATTTGTTCAGAAGAGCCCTCAGGTGTTTGAAGTTCCTACAAGAGCAATCATATTCATGACAGAGGTCCTCAGAGAACTTTACTGGATCTTCCTCTGCTTCAGTCTAAATCACTTCACATTTCCAAAACTGTGAGTTTCTGTCATTTAATATTTACTTTTGTTTTTTAATGAAGCACATTAATGTAAATCTCCTGTTTAAATGTTCAGAGTGACTCAGTCTGAAACATACCTGAGTTCTCTGTCTCCAAATGTTCCAGCTGTTTCTCACTGACTCTCAGTCTCACCTCCAGACCTGAACAGGAAATGATTCATGATTTATATTTAGGTTAATGGTTTAATGAATGATTAATTAAAAGTAACACTGAAGAACAGATGATGTCACCTGCAGTGTGAGTCTCCAGCTGTTCCAGATGTGTCTCAGTGGATCTCAGTCTGACATCCAGAGCTGCTGAAGAAATCTGATTCATTTAGTTTTTACATTTAAATAATCATAATAATAATGATAATAATGATAATAATAATAATAACTAAATATGACTCTACCTGTGGTGTTGTTGTTGCTTTCTGACAGTCTGGACTCCATCAGGGAAAACTGAGCAGACTGAACTGAAACAATAAAATAAATTACAAACAAACTTTAAATTATGATCATCACAGAATATTTCAATCACTCCTACCAGACAGTAGTTACAGTTAATTAAAACTGGACATTTGTTTTTATTAATTACATTGATTTAATTTCATTTTTTGGTAAATAGATGTTAAATTAGTTCAGAGGATAAAAATGTAACTTTAATGTCACGGGTGTAAGGGTTTGAGGGGTAAAGGGCTGGACCCAAATGCAGCCAACGCATGGGAGACGGTGCAGACAGGTTTATTAAACTAAAAAGGCAGACATGAACAGATGACGTGAACTGATGAGGACAAACCCAGAACTAAACAGACGAACCGACACAGACAAAGGGGAGCACAAAGACTATATAGACAAGGGAGGCAAGGGTGATTGAACACAGGTGAAACACATTAGGGCGGGGCAGACAATCACCACACAGAAAACAGGACCAAGACAGGAAGCAAAACACTGAGACACACAAGGAAACAAATTACAAAATAAAACAGGAAGTGCACGGGGAAACAGAGCACAAGAAAGGGAAGACTAAACTAGACACTAGAAATACCCAAAACACAGAAAACTAAATCAAGAAAGTCCAAAAAACCAAAACCCTGGAGCCTCCAGGCTGAGACCATGACATTTAAAACATAAAATCACAGATTTAAAACCTTCAGTGTTACCTGTGTTCTCTGTCTCCAGGTGTTCCAGCTGTTTCTCAGTGACTCTCAGTCTGACCTCCAGCTCTGAACAGGAAACAGGTCAGAGTTCATTCATTTTAATGAAGGAGTTCCTCAGGGAACCTTGTTGGATCCTCCAGAGTTTCATTTTAAAACCCATCAAATGTTTCAGTTTGCAGTTTTTGTGTTTTTCACACACACATTAATATACATGAGAAGTCAGTGTTGAACCTTTAGAGTATTACCTGTGTTCTCTATCTCCAGGTGTTCCAGCTGTTTCTCACTGACTCTCAGTCTCACCTCCAGCTCTGAAGAGAAAACAGGAAGTATGAGAAATCAGATAATCAAGAATCAACACCTGTGTTAATATGACTCTACCTGTGGCGTTGTTGTTGGTATCTGTCAGTCTAGAGCTGATCAGGGAGAACTGAGCAGACTGAACTGAAAACACAATCATAGACAAATATAAAAATATATCACAGTAATAATATGCATTACAATTGGAATGTAATTACTATTAAAAAGTTAATGAGAGTTAGTTATTTCTAGATATATGTTCAGAAGAGCCCTCAGGTGTTTGAAGTTCCTACAAGAGCAATCATATTCATGACGGAGGTCCTCAGAGAACTTTACTGGATCCTCCTCTGCTTCAGTTTAAATCACTTCACGTTTCCAAAACTGTGATTTTCTGTCATTTAATATGGACTTTTGTTTTTTAATGAAGCACATTAATGTAAATCTCCTGTTTAAATGTTCAGAGTGACTCAGTCTGAAACATACCTGAGTTCTCTGTCTCCAGATGTTCCAGCTGTTTCTCACTGACTCTCAGTCTCACCTCCAGACCTGAACAGGAAATGATTCATGATTCATATTTAGGTTAATGGTTTAATGAATGATTAATTAAAAGTAAGACTGAAGAGCAGATGATGTCACCTGCAGTGTGAGTCTCCAGCTGTTCCAGATGTGTCTCAGTGGATCTCAGTCTGACATCCAGAGCTGCTGAAGAAATCCGATTTATTTAGTTTTTTACATTTAAATAATAATAATAATAATAATAAGTAAATATGACTCTACCTGTGGTGTTGTTGTTGCTTTCTGACAGTCTGGACTCCATCAAATCAGGGAAAACTGAGCAGACTGAACTGAAAACAATAAAATACAAAAAAATTACAAACAAACTTTAAACTATGATCATCACAGAATATTTTAATCATACCTACCAGACAGTAGTTACAGTTAATTAAAACTGGACATTTCTTTTTTTTTTAATTACATTGATTTAATCAATGTTTAATTAGTTCAGAGGATAAAAAATGTAACTTTAAAACATAAAATCACAGATTTAAAACCTAGTGTTACCTGTGTTCTCTGTCTCCAGGTGTTTCCAGCCGTTTCTCATTTGACTCTCAGTATCGCTTCCAGCTCTAAAGAAGAAAACAGAAGTATTAGAGTCAGATAATTGAAGAATTAACACCTGTGTTAATGAACGTGTTAATATGACTCTACCTGTGGTGTTGTTGTTGGGTCTGTCAGTCTGGAACTCCATCAGAGAGAGCTGACAGACTGAACTGAAAAACAATCATCACAAACACTTGATCAACTAATATAACTAATAAATATAAATAATAAATAAACATGTAGGATTGTATTTTGTGTGTATTGCAGTGATTTTTATAGAATGTGAATTCACTTGACGTTGTGTTTTTGCTGTTAAATGGGGTTCTCTGAAGAACCCTCATGTGTTGAGGTTCTTCAAGAACAATCAGGGTTCATTATGTTTATAAAGGAGTTTCCTCGAGAACCCTGTGCTTTTATTTAAAATAACATTTTTAATATAAATATTCATGAATTCATGATTTTAAAACATGATTCGTCTCCAGTCAGTTTTAAACCTTCAGTATTACCTGTGTTCTCTGTCACCAGGTGTTCCAGCTGTTTCTCACTGACTCTCAGTCTGACCTCCAGCTCTGAACAGGAAACAGGAAGTATGAGAGTCAGAGGTTTACTGAGGAGTTCAGTCTGATTATGATCATTGTCCTCTTCATGTTTAACTCTGCAGGATTTTTCACAACAGTTTCCATCTAGACAACAACCACAGTCAACTCAACAACATCTGGACGACTAATGAACTAATGAATGTGGTGAATGAACAGATGTTTGTACTGACCTGTGTTCAGTTGGTCCAGCAGACTCTTGTTGAGTTGGTTTTCTCCTGCAGGTTGGTCAGTCTGGAGGTTTGATCTGAGAAGAAAACAGGTTCAATGTATGTGTCTACCTGTGTGTACCTGTGTGTACCTGTGTGTACCTGTGTGTACTGTGTGTACTTCAGTGTACATCACTCCTCCCTCACCACACAGTCACTTACCTGTCTGCTCAGTGAGCAGCTGCTGAGCTCGACTCTCAGCAGAGTTCAGTCTGACCTGCACTGCTGCACTGATCGGCCTGAGCTGAAAACAGAGTGAAGTGAGTCTTCCTGCGGTATAATACAACAACATGATGACATCAAAATGATGAACCAT
>NW_019175066.1:463752-477629 GCF_002260705.1 Seriola dumerili
AAACAGGACATGATTCATGATTCATATTTAGGTTAATAGTTTAATGAATGATTAATTAAAAGTAAAACTGAAGAGCAGATGATGTCACCTGCAGTGTGAGTCTCCAGCTGTTCCAGATGTGTCTCAGTGGATCTCAGTCTGACATCCAGAGCTGCTGAAGAAATCCGATTTATTTAGTTTTTTACATTTAAATAATAATAATAATAATAATAAGTAAATATGACTCTACCTGTGGTGTTGTTGTTGCTTTCTGACAGTCTGGACTCCATCAGGGAAAACTGAGCAGACTGAACTGAAACAATAAAATACAAACAAAATTACAAACAAACTTTAAACTATGATCATCACAGAATATTTTAATCATACCTACCAGACAGTAGTTACAGTTAATTAAAACTGGACATTTCTTTTTTTTTTAATTACATTGATTTAATTCAATGTTTAATTAGTTCAGAGGATAAAAATGTAACTTTAAAACATAAANAAAATCAGATTCATTTAGTTTTTACATTTAAATAATAATACTTCTAATAATAATAACATTATTATTATTATTATTATTATTATTATTATTATTATTATTATTGTTAAGTAAATATGACTCTACCTGTGGTGTTGTTGTTGCTTTCCGACAGTCTGGACTCCATCAGGGAAAACTGAACAGACTGAACTGAAAGCACAATTGTAGACAAATATAAAAATATATCACAGTAATAATATGCATTACAATTGGAATGTAATTAATATTAAAAAAAGTTAATGAGAGTGATGTCACCTGCAGTGTGAGTCTCCAGCTGTTCCAAATGTGTCTCAGTGGATCTCAGTCTGACGTCCAGAGCTGCTGAAGAAATCTGATTCATTTAGTTTTTACATTTAAATAATAATGATAATAATAATAATAATAATACTAATAATAATAATATGAAGTAAATATGACTCTACCTGTGGTGTTGTTGTTGCTTTCTGACAGTCTGGATTCCATCAGGGAAAACTGAGCAGACTGAACTGAAACAACAAAATCATTTACAAACAAACTTTAAATTATGATCATCACAGAATAGTTTAATCAAACCTACCAGACAGTAGTTACAATTAATTGAAACTGGACATTTTTTATTTTTATTTTTTTTTACATAATTATTTAATTTGATATTGTGGTAAATAGATGTCAAATTAGTTCAGAGGATAAAAATGTAACTTTAAAACATAAAATCACAGATTTAAAACCTTCAGTGTTACCTGTGTTCTCTGTCTCCAGGTGTTCCAGCCGTTTCTCATTGACTCTCAGTATCGCTTCCAGCTCTAAAGAGAAAACAGGAAGTATTAGAGTCAGATAAATGAAGAATTAACACCTGTGTTAATGAACGTGTTAATATGACTCTACCTGTGGTGTTGTTGTTGGTGTCTGTCAGTCTGGACTCCATCAGAGAGAGCTGAACAGACTGAACTGAAAACACAATCATCACAAACACTTGATCACTATATAACTAAATAAATATAAATAATAAATAAACATGTAGGATTGTATTTTGTGTGTATTGCAGTGATTTTTATAGAATGTGAAATTCACTTGACGTTGTGTTTTGCTGTTAAATGGGGTTCTCTGAAGAACCCTCATGTGTTTGAGGTTCCTTCAAGAACAATCAGGGTTCATTATGTTTATAAAGGAGTTCCTCTGAGAACCCTGTTGCTTTTATTTAATATTAACATTTTTAATATAAATATTTCATGAATTCATGATTTAAACATGTATTCGTCTCCAGTCAGTTTTAAACCTTCAGTATTACCTGTGTTCTCTGTCACCAGGTGTTCCAGCTGTTTCTCACTGACTCTCAGTCTGACCTCCAGCTCTGAACAGGAAACAGGAAGTATGAGAGTCAGCAGGTTTACTGAGGAGTTCAGTCTGATTATGATCATTGTCTCTTCATGTTTAACTCTGCAGGATTTTTCCACAACAGTTTCCATCTAGACAACAACCACAGTCAACTCACAACATCTGGACGGACTAATGAACTAATGAATGTGTGAATGAACAGATGTTTGTACTGACCTGTGTTCAGTTGGTCCAGCAGACTCTCTGTTGAGTTGAGTTTTCTCTGCAGGTTGGTCAGTCTGGAGGTTTGATCTGAGAAGAAAACAGGTTCAATTGTATGTGTCTACCTGTGTGTACCTGTGTGTACCTGTGTGTACCTGTGTGTACTTCAGTGTACATCACTCTCCCTCACCACACAGTCACTTACCTGTCTGCTCAGTGAGCAGCTGCTGAGCTCGACTCTCAGCAGAGTTCAGTCTGACCTGCAGCTGCTGCACTGACTCGGCCTGAGCTGAAAACAGAGTGAAGTGAGTCTTCCTGCGGTATAATACAACAACATGATGACATCATGATGACATGGACTGTGTCTACCTGTAGTCTGAGTCTCAGTCTCTGTCAGTCTGGACTTCACAGCAGAAACCTCAGATGTATGAGCTGCAGCCACAAGAGACAACAACCACACACACACACACACACACACACACACACACACACACACACACACACACACACACATCCACCACACACCACACACACACACACACACACACACTCAACTCAAACCTCTGTCCTGCATCATTGTGTAAACATCAACTGTTCTGTCCATCATCCTCAGATCATCATGAGTAACAGGTACACACTCACCTGTCTGTTCACACACTCACCTGTCTGCAGCTCGTCCAGGTGTCTCTCTGCTTCCCTCAGTCGACTCTCCACAGAAACCAATCGACCTGTTTGATGAAAACTGATTGATTCTTATTCCTTTTCTAATCAAGACATAAAACATTGTGTAAATCATAATTCAATATGATCCTACGAGACGATTAAATTATAACTATGTTTGCTGTTTTATTATTATTATATTGATCATGTTGTTTCTTCTTATGACTACTTCTTAAGAGATTTATTTTTATTAATTAATTTGATTTTTATCAAATTCATATCGACTAAATCTTTTATCTTCAAAACTGATCTACACATTATTCACATGAATGCATCAGTAACAACGATCCAATAATATAATAGGATCAGACTTTTACTTTGACACTCAGTACTTTCATGCTTTTACTTTGTAGGATTCTGAGTGCACGACAGAGTATTTTACACGGTTGTGGTTTTACTTCAGTAAAAAAATCAGAGCACTTCCTCCAGAGCTGGGGTCATGTGACCGACCTGCAGAGTCTCTCTGCAGCTGGTCCAGGTTCAGCTGACTGGAGTCCAGTCTGGTCCTCACCTCTGACACCTGATCTGCATCAGGAAAACACGTTTTACAAACACCTGAGCGTCAGCAGCCGCAGAGAGCTACAGTCAGTAATGACAGAGTGATGAATGAAAGAATGAATAGATCATTTAATAACTGAATGACTTCATCATCATGTTTTATCAATGTTATCGATTATTGGGTATTTTCTTCTGATTCATTCTGTGAGTGAGTGAGTGAGTGAGTGAGTGAGTGAACTGATGTATAATGAAAAGATGAATGGATCAATTGTTGAATGAAGGAATGAACATATAAATAAGTGAATAAATGAGTGATGTGGTATTGAAGAGAATCACAGTCCAGCAGAATGAATGAATTGATGAACGAATGAACGGATGAACAGATGTATGAATTATTATTTACCCAGGATGACACTGAGCTGCTCTCTCTCTGCAGATGAGTTCAGTTTTTCCTCCAGTGAATTCAGTCGACTCTGAAGAGCTGAAACCACACACACACACACACACACACACACACACACACACACACACACACACGTTCATCATTCTTTTACACTATCGGTTAAATAAACAACACTGGAGGACTGATGAAAATCATTAGTTGATTAATTAGCTGTGTGACTGATTGAATGATTATTGGAAGTGATCATTCAGTTGGATCACCTTCAGAGTTTGTGTCCAGCTCCCGCAGACGGACGACCAGCTGGCGGTCGGACTCCTCAGACTCAGATGAAGCGTTGGCGGCTGCAGACACTGGAGGAAGGTTTGAATGAAGTTAAACTTTGACACAGTGAAGTGTTTCATTCACCTGCATCTCAAACTCTCGTCTGACGGGGCGACAGGAGGAGGATCAGTTTACCAGCTGATTGACACTAAAACAGGTGGAGGGAATCTGACCTGAGATCTGTCTCCTCAGCTCCTCTATCAGAGTCTCAGTGTGACACAGTCTGATGGCCAGGACTGAAACCAGCAGACAACAGAGTCAACACAACAACAACAACTACAACAAAACAACAACTACAACAACTACAACAAAACACAAAACACCACAACAACAACAACAGCAACACAACAACAACACAACAACAACACAAACACAGTCTGACGGCCAGGACTGAAACCAGCAGACAACAGAGTCAACACAACAACAACAACAACAACAACTACTACAACAACACAACAACTACAACAACTACAACAACTATACAACAACAACAACAACAACAAGAACATCAACATCAACACAAACACAGTCTGACAGCCAGGACTGAAACCAGTGGAGAACAACCAGTCAACACAACAACAACAACAACAACAACACAGCATGAGGACGATGAAGGAGGAGGAGGAGGAGTGTGAACATTAAATCAGATGACGATGATGATGATGATGACCTTCACTCTTCCTCCTCAGCTGCTCCACTGTGCTCTCACTGGCCCTCAGTCTCGTCTGCAGGAACGGCAGCTCTGCCGACAGAGCTGTGGAGACACCAACACACTGTTACCATGGCAACCGGAGATACACCTGAGCCGTTCATAATAATAATCTATTAAATACATTCAAATATTTATTTGATTCTTACAAAATCATTTTAGTTTTAAAGGTTTTTATTTGAAGTTTAGATCCAAAAGAAGAAGGTGGTGTCTGTCTGGGGGTCCAGGTGGACCGGGCTGGGGGCGTGGCTCAGGGTGGAGACTGTTTCATTATGACATCACAAATTAACAGATGTTCTGACGGCTTGTTTTAAGCTGTGTTCATTTCTCTTTGATACTTTCACTGTGTTTCATGCTCACCTGTGTTCTTCTTCTGCAGGTTCTCCAGCGAGCTCTCGCTGGCGTTCAGTCCGGACTGAAGTGCTGAGACACAAACACACAGCAGGATGACACACACTGATACAACCAAACGTGTCATGTGACGTTCATGTTCCCCTGAGGATTAACTGTTGTGACTCTGACCATCCTCTCACTTCTCCTCTGGCGCCACCTTCAGGTCACAGTTTAATGAGTCCAGTTCATGACTGGACACCTGCAGAACTAATGACGTTCCCATCAGCCTCAGCTGGACGCTGTGTTGACTGCTAATTAGCTAATGTTAGCATGCTAACAGGCTAAAGTAAGATGTTTATACCTTAGCATTCACATGAGCGTCTCCTCAAGTCGGAACAACAACTCGGGAAGTCGATGAAAATAATTAATTATTAATCTGCTGTCTGTTTGTAACCGGCAGGTGTTGTCCATGTACAGTGACATCCCTGTTTGTTTGTTTGTTGTTTAGACTTTAGATACTTAACTCAGAGAAATATAAACATGTTGTTGACACCAGCAGCTGCACAAAGACTGAAACAGACTGAAGTGATGATCTCAATCAGAATCAGCTGATCAGAGTCTCACACACTGACCTTCATCACCTTCATCACCTTCATCACCTTCACCACACACTGAGGCTTTAGGTTCCTGACACATTTTGGTTTGATGCTCATGAATGTGAAACGTGGATCAGCTCAGTCACCAGGTCCACCTGTTGACACCCACCTTTGCTCTGCTCCTCCAGCTCCTCCACTTTCATCCTCAGATCTGAGTTCAGCTCCATCAGCAGCTTCCTGTCCTCCTCCGTCCTCTCCTCGCTGCTCCTCAGCTCCTCCGTCTGTCGGACCACCGTCTCCTCCAGTCCGTCCAGGCTCCGTCTCTGCTGCTCAGCCTCCACCTCTACGTCCCTCAGCCGGCTCTCCATGTGCCGCAGGGCCAGACGCCGCTCAACCTCCTCCACCTTCAGGCTCAGGACCAGCTCCTTCAGCCCCCGCAGCTCGTCCCAGAGGACAGGGAGCCGTGGAGGGACTTCAGCCCCCGTCTCCGTGTCGTCCTCCTGGGGGACAGAAGCCACCGACTGTCCCCGACTGAATGGAGATGACCAGAGAGAGAGCAGCAGAAACAGAACAGCAGACTTCATCCTGAAAACACAACCTGCTGCTGAACAGGCAACAGTCCAACAGCTTAAACACACACACACACACACACACACACACACACACACACACACACACACACTAATCTTGGCGAGGCAGCAGCAGGAACCTTCAAGCAGGGATGAATGAGTCGACTCACATGAACATTTGTTTTCTCATGAACACAAGAAGCGTCAGAGTGTAAAGATCAGTCGTCCTCCTGCTCTCCAGAGGATGAATCTTTTTAACGAGTTGCTGACCTGTTCTCCAGCACCACCTGCAGGGCGACATGTTTAGCTCCTGGACAGGTGAGACAGGTAAATCATCAGGGTGTCGGTTGTGTTATCTGGTTAATGAATTCTTGTTTGCTCTCAGCCGGAGTCAAAGGTCATTGACCAGGATGGAGAAACATCAGGAAACAGATCTTATCATGTGACCAAAGCTTCATCAGGTGACATCATCCACTGATGAAGACCATGAAACACAGGTTACAGCTCTGGGGGAACAGAAATGTTTAAATGGAGTCATACTCTGTTGTGTGTGTTTGACCCTGAACAAACAAACACTAAGTGAGAAACAACAACAACAACAACAACAACTACAACAACAACAACAACTACAACACTGGATGCTGAGCTGGAGCCTGCAGGAGGCTCCGTCAGGGTCGGACTGATGCTGCATACCAAACATAGCTAACACGCTAATCTGCAACAACACAAAGACCTCAGTGCTCAGAGGATCTGTGTGTTCTGCTGTCACGTGCACACTCCCGTGCACGGCTCTGCTGTCAGCGACCACTCACAGAGGATCATATGTGTGTGTGTGTGTGTGTGAGCTGCTGCTTCATCACATGACTCCTCTCCTTCACATTTTCTTTCTCAACACTTCCTGTAGATATTGAAGTGTAAATGTAAAGTGGATTTTCTCACAGTAACTTATCTGTGAATCTGCTTTTACACTTTACATTTAACAAAAGACAGTTTGGTGAAGCAGTGAGGGATCATGGGAGTTGTTGTCTTCTCCTGGTTTGGATTCCTTCAGTGTCAGTGGTTCAGGAGCTGAATTATCCACAGAGGTTTCCTCTTCTCCACAACAAATAGAGTTGAAACACTGAATAAAACACCTTTGGTTTTTTTCAGTCGGGCTCTTCTTTTAGAAAATACAGTATTTATCATTGACGCTGGAAACACAGAAATAATCGTCGGATTTACAACTTTCCAACGGTCCGTGAACTAACCATGTGTGACAGAAAATATAAATAAAATTTAGGGTTAAAATTGTGATGTTTCCTCAAAAATCACTTTATTCTACATCTCATTTAAAAACGGCAAAAAACGGCCAGTTTGCTCTGAACAATTGATTCATCATCAGCGGAGGACAGAGACTCAGGGAAGAGTTGGAGCTGAGAGTGACGCTAACCTTTGTTCTGATTGTTTCTCTGATAAATAACTAATGACCCAGACGTTCAGGAGACACTCATTTTTCCTGAGCAGACGGAGTAACTTAAGAGTGTTGCATAAAGGGTTTCCTTAGTTAAGAAAAAAAGTTAAGTAATTTGCAGCAGTGACAAAGATTTTACAGCAGTAAAATTCTACTGTTTCCATGGAGACCGTTGATTTGCTTCCATTAGCCCACTTTTGGTAAGTTGGTAACATTAAAGAAGCTGCTGCGTCATCCTCCTGGTGTTTTGACAGGAACTTCACCAAGAGATGAAGAGAAAACCTTAAATACTTAAATGAACATTGTAAAGAAACCTTAAGAAGAATAAAGGTGTTTTGTGCAACTGTTTTTATTTGAAAGAAACCTTAATTCAGACATTAAGGACACTCCGTCCCAGAATTCATAGCAAGCACGTAGAAGAAAACAGCTGTTCACATTCACACAGACGGAGAATGTTGAAGCCTCCAGTCTGACCTCCACCAATCAGAGCACAGCGCGAGGGCTCCAGGATGAGGTCATCTTCCCACAGGTGTCACCTTCTCTGGAGAAGAAAGTTAGTGTTTGAGCGAAGATGAGTTAGAGAAACGATGAAGACGCTGCTGATCGGTTAGAGATAAGAAACCACCTGACTATTGATCTGATTGGTTGGTCTAACTTCCTGTCTGGAGGCGGGGTCAAAAAGAAAACACACCTATATGTTTTATTCAAAAGAAAACATACAGAACCTGTACCTGGGTCAATGTGAGGACATCTGAGAAACCTCACTGAGAAAGGCTGTGAGGAGGTGCTGAAAGCTCTGGGAAAAGCTCAGTAAGTGAGTTTAGAATCTTAGCACCTGAGTAGATGGAGTGATTTATAAAAAAAAAACATCTTCAGTGACCAAAACCAGGAAGTGGATTTTATTTGAAATCAACAGAGAAACGTCATATTGCTTCAAAGACACGTCAGACCTGATCAGGTCCAGGTCTCAGTGTGATAGACCTGCTCCTGAGTCCAGTCCAGACCGGGTCCAGCTGAAGACCAGCTGGACCCGGTCTGACTTTAAGTTCAGCTTCAGTCTCAGTCCAGTGTGAACGGCCCCATTCTCTTCACCGTGTTCAGTTCCACTGGGGGGTTTGTAAACAAGCTTTGCCATCGCCATGGTAACCAATGTTTGTTTGCACTGCTGCCACTGTCATCAGCATCATCATCGTCACAGCAGCGTTCAGGAGTCAGTCCGTTTCCTGTTTCCTGTTTGAAACAGACGAGTAAAAACAAACAAAAAGAAAAAGAGAAAATAAAAACAGGAACTTTTCCTGTGACGGACAGGTGAGCGTGTCGACAGGTGAGCGTGTCGACAGGTGAGCGGGTCGACAGGTGAGCGTGTCGACAGGTGAGCGGGTCGACAGGTGAGCAGACGTCATGGAAACACTTTAACTGAAGTCCCGTATTGACATATGATCAGCATATAAACTAGAGCTGCAACAATTAGACAGAAATAATCAATCAACTGTTTTGATAATCAATCGATTGTCTCTGAAGACGTTCTGATGATTCACTGAGAAAATCAATAATTGATTAATCAGACAAATCAGCTGATTGATGAGTTGCAGCTCTGACATATGATAACTGTTCAGGACGAGTCGTTAACATTAATCAACCATCTGATCACATTGATCAGCATCCAATATTTGAATGGATCCGGCTGAAATAAAACGGATCCTGTGTGCTCATCAGCCTCAGGTGGATCAGAGCAGAGAACCTGACCTATCAGCTGTTAGCTAATCAACATTAACTCGACTGAACCAAAGATCCTCTGTGAGGGAAGAGGCTCCACTCTGTGTTTCCAACATTTCTATCTGAAGGTGGGAACAAGTCAATGACTAAAGCTTTAGCATGTAGCATGTTTCTGTAGCTCCAACAAATCCATCAGAGTGAGACGTCTTCTCTCTACAGGATCGATCCGCTTGAGTCGATTTCACATCAGCACATAATCAACCTTCAAGGACCAGGACGTCTCAGTTATCACGTTTATATACTGAAGCTAAATCCAGGAACTTCAAGTCATTTCATACAGAATAAAGTTTGTCAGTGACGCTGAGTGACTAGAGTGTGTGTCTAATAAAACTTGATGAACACACACAGATGACGCTGTGTCGGGTGTCTGGATCCGGTTCACCTGCTGGTCCACTTTAATGAATCTTTGAGGATTTTATTAACCTGGTCTGGTTTGTCTTTCAGTTTGTGTCTGACTTTGCTCCCAAAGATGCTGGTGTATGAGCTGCACACAAAACCATGGATGTGGGTGTCGGATCACGTGTGTTCAGGTCGACGTGGTCAGACACACACGTGAAGCTTCATGGAGATTGAAGAATGTCAGGAAGTCCTGATCTTTCTAGTGTCAGTAGAGTCTCATCTACTAGCTGACCTTTGACCTGCCAGCCTGACCATTGACCCCAGTCCACTCCGCTCCTAATCAGGACCTCCAGGAGTCCAGATCTGTACCAGTCCAGTCCTGGCTGATCAGCGCTGGCCAGTGTAAGCTCTGAACCAGGAAGTGACAGAAGCAGCAGCAGACGAAATCATCCCGCCAGTGTTAGCAGAGGGCTGGGAGACCTGCAATGCACTCTGGGAAAGATCCATGGACTGTAAGAAGACAAGAAGAAGAGAAGGAGGAGGAGGTGTTACCAAGGAACAGATTTTACTTTGAAAACCACCAGACAGGAAGTTACACCGAGCTGTTGCTGTGACTGTGATTGGTCAAGAGATGCAACGATACTCACACAACAAACATGTCAACTTCCTGTTTATACACACACACACACACACACACACACACACACACACACACACACACAATCCAGGTGTTTCTACCTGCGATGGGATGTCACAGAATCGTGGACTGGGCACCGTCTCCCAGTCCGTCCCCAGGTCCGTCTCCTCGTCTGTCACGGCCTCATCTCCGCTCTCCTCCGCCGGCCCCGCGGCCTCGGGCTCCACAAACTCCATCGACTCCTCCAGGTCAGCGCTCACCTCGAACGGGCCCGTCCTGGACCGAACACACATCATTGATTTACTGGACCCACACCTGGTCTAGATCAGCTGATCTCATGATGTCATATTAAGACTGTCAGTGGTCATGTGGTCTGATTCCTCAGACAGACAAGTGTATCTCACCTGCCCAGGTTGTCGTTGTCAGGGGAAACCAGAAACATGATGTTCCTCAGAGTGTGATGAGGGTGGAGCTTCTCACTGTCCACATGCTACACACACACACACACACACACACACACACACACACACACACACACACGTTATAAACATAAATTAATATGTACTGTTCATGTGTGACCTCACAACTACAGAGAAAATAGATCCAGTGGAACAGAGTGGAGTGATATCAGGAAGTGAAAACAGTCTCTGTATCTACAGGTCAAAGGTTTTCTACAGCTCACCTCCTCCAGCTGTTTCAATGTACATGATTCAGAGTTTGTGAAACTGAAGCACAGAACAACTATTATTATTATCATTATAATAATAATTGTTGTTGGTGTTGTTGTGAGTGTCTGACCTGGGAGAAGCAGAGATGCAGGATGTTGGTGTTGAGTTTGCTCAGAGCTCTGGTGAAGCGATACCTGCTCAGGTTCTCTCCACAGAACTCACTGAGGACAAACAGGGTCACTGTTAATCATCACACACATGGAACCACCCGACGCTCCATTTTCCTGACGGCGCTCTGCACGTGAAGGCAGCAGCGGGCGTCTCCTACCTGTTGCACAGCTTCTTGGGCAGGTTGACGTCCAGGATGTGGGACAGGATGGTGACGAGCTGCGTGGCGTAGCAGAGGGCGGCACTGATGGTGTGAGCTGGGTTAATGTGGTCCAGCTCTGCAGCACACAGGAGGTCAGAGGTCAGAGGTCAGACCATACAGGAGAGAGAGAGAGACAGAGAGACAGTTGTAAAATGCTGCCTGTTTTGTTGAAGACGACACTTTTAAAAAAAGCAGTGCAGTACATTTTTCTATTGTTGCTATGCAACCACTGAGTCACCTGTCCTCAGGCTAACCTTGATTTTGTTGTGAACTCAAGAGGGTGTGTGTTATTTACACATACACACAGCTGGAGGAACCACATGCTGCTTACCAATGAGAGTCTGTTATACACCCCCCTCCCCCTCAACCCCTCCTCACCTGGGCCCTGATTGGTGCTCTTCTCCTCCACCCAGCTGTAGTAGGCGGAGCAGTCTCCGTTGCTGGGCAGGGTGACGGGGGGTCCTGTGATGCTGATGCTGGTCTCTCCGTTCTGGTCATCCCAGATCCAGCGTCCCGACAGGTAGGTGGTCCTCCGAGCCTCGGCCAGCTCGCTCACCGTGCTGGAGGTCAACGCCGGGTCGCACTCCGCCACCACGTCCGCGGGGTCTCTGACCCACAAACACATCGAACAGGTGGTTGGTAGGTGCTCAGCTGTGTCGTGTCAGAGGTCAGCTATGGTACTGTTGTTGAGGTGTGTTGTTGTTGTTGAGGTGCGTTGTTGTTGTTGTTGAGGTGTGTTGTTGTTATTGAGATGTGTTGTTTTTGTTGTTGTTGAGGTGTGTTGTTGTTGTTGAGGTGTGTTGTTGTTGTTGTTGAGGTGTGTTATTGTTGTTGTTGTTGAGGTGTGTTGTTGTTATTGAGATGTGTTGTTTTTGTTGTTGTTGAGGTGTGTTGTTTTTGTTGTTCATGTTGAGGTGTGTTGTTGTTTAGGTGTGTTGTTTTTGTTGTTGTTGAGGTGTGTTGTTGTTCAGGTGTGTTGATGTTGAGGTGTGTTGTTGCTGTTCAGGTGTGTTGTTGAGAACTGTTGTTGTTGTCGAGGTGTGTTGTTGGTGAGGTGTGTTGAGGTGTATTGTTGCTGTTGAGGTGTGTTGTTGTTGAGATGTGTTGAGGTGTGTTGTTGTTAAGGTGTGTTGTTGTTGTTGTTGAGGGGTGTTGAGGTGTGTTGTTGTTGTTGAGATGTGTTGTTTTTGTTGTTGTTGAGGTGTGTTGTTGTTCAGGTGTGTTGATGTTGAGGTGTGTTGTTGCTGTTCAGGTGTGTTGTTGAGAAGTGTTGTTGTTGTCGAGGTGTGTTGTTGTTGAGGTGTGTTGAGGTGTATTGTTGCTGTTGAGGTGTGTTGTTGTTGTTGTTGAGGTGTGTTGAGGTGTGTTGTTGTTGTTGAGGTGTGTTGTTGTTGAGATGTGTTGAGGTGTGTTGTTGTTAAGGTGTGTTGTTGTTGTTGTTGTTGAGGTGTGCTGTTGTTGAGGTGTGTTGTTGTTGTTGAGGTGTGTTGTTGTTGTTGTTGAGGTGTGTTGAGGTGTGTTGTTGTTGTTGAGGTGTGTTGTTGTTGAGATGTGTTGAGGTGTGTTGTTGTTAAGGTGTGTTGTTGTTGTTGTTGAGGTGTGCTGTTGTTGAGGTGTGTTGTTGTTGTTGTTGTTGAGGTGTGCTGTTGTTGTTGAGGTGTGCTGTTGTTCAGGTGTGCTGTTGTTGTTGAGGTGTGTTGTTGCTGTTGATGTGTGCTGTTGTTGAGGTGTGCTGTTGTTGAGGTGTGTTGTTGTTGTTGTTGTTCAGGTGTGTTGTTGCTGTTCAGGTGTGTTGTTGTTGTTCAGGTGTGTTGTTGTTGTTCAGGTGTGCTGTTGATGAGGTGTGCTGTTGTTGTTCAGGTGTGATGTTGTTGTTGTTCAGGTGTGTTGTTGTTGTTGTTCAGGTGTGCTGTTGTTGTTGTTCAGGTGTGCTGTTGTTGAGTTGTGCTGTTGTTGTTGAGGTGTGTTGTTGTTGTTGAGGTGTGTTGTTGTTGTTCAGGTGTGTTGTTGTTGTTGTTGAGTTGTGCTGTGCTGTTGTTGTTGTTCAGGTGTGCTGTTGTTGTTGTTGAGGTGTGCTGTTGTTGTTGTTCAGGTGTGTTGTTGTTCAGGTGTGATGTTGTTGTTATTGAGGTGTGCTGTTGTTGTTGTTCAGGTGTGCTGTTGTTGTTGTTGTGTACTGTCGTTGTTGAGGTGTGCTGTTGTTGTTCAGGTGTGTTGTTGTTGTTGTTGTTCAGGTGTGTTGTTGTTGTTGTTGTTCAGGTGTGTTGTTGTTGTTCAGGTGTGTTGTTGTTGTTGTTCAGGTGTGTTGTTGTTGAGGTGTGTTGTTGTTGTTGAGGTGTGTTGTTGTTGTTGAGGTGTGTTGTTGTTGTTCAGGTGTTGTTGTTGTTGAGGTGTGTTGTTGTTGTTGTTGAGGTGTGTTGTTGTTGTTGTTGAGGTGTGCTGTTGTTGTTGTT
>NW_019175066.1:477654-503631 GCF_002260705.1 Seriola dumerili
ACAAACACACCTGAACAACAACAACAACACACCTGTAACACAAACAACAATACACACCTGAACACAACAACCACACCCCTGGCAACGAACAACCAAACACTACTGAACAAACAACAACAACAACACGATAACAACAACAACCACACCTGAACAACAACAACACACCTGAAAACAACAACACACACAACCTAACAACAAACAACACACCGAACAACAACACACCTCAACAACAACAGCACACTCCAACAAACAATGCAACAACCACAAACACAGCCACACCTGAACAACAACAACAACACACCTCAACAACCAAACAAAACACACCTCAACAACAACAACACACCTCACACAACAAACAACACACCTCAACAACCAACAGCACACCTGAACAACAACAAACAACACCTCAACAACAACCAGCACAACCAACCACACAACAGCCAACTCAAACAACACACACACAGCACACACCTGCAACAACAAACAACAACAAAACCGAACAACAACACACACACACCACACAACAACAACACACCCCTACAACACTCAACAACAACAACACACCTGAACAACACAGAACAACAACACACACAACTCAACAACAAACCAAACACACCCTGAACAACAACACACCTCACAACAAACAAACACCACAACCTCAAACAACAACAGCACCACCGCAACAACCACAGCACACCTCCACAACAACAACACACACACTCAACAAACCAACAACAGCACACACTCAACCAAACAACAGCACACCTAACAACAACCAACAGCACACACACACCTGGAACAACAACAACAAACAAAACACTCCATGAGACAACAACAACACCTCAACAACAACAACACACCTCCAACAACAACAACACAACTCAACAACAGCAACAACAAACCAACAACAACAACACACCTGACGAGCAACAACCAACACCTGAACAACAACAACAACACACCTGAACAACAACAACAACACACCTGAACAAAACAACAACAACACACCTGAACAAACAACAACAAGCACACTGAACAACAACAAGCAACACCTCAACAACAACAGCACACCTAACAACAGCACACCCAACACAACAACACAACGCTGAACAACAAACAACATCACACTCAACAACAACACGACACACTCAACAAAACAACAACCACACCTCACACAACAACATACACACAGCACTGAACAACAACAACATCAAACACACTCAACAACATCACACCACAACAACACACACCTCAACCACAACAAACACACCAACAACAACACACCTGAACAACAACAGCACAACTGAACAACAACAGCACACCTCAACAACAACAACAGCAACCAACAACAACAACAACACAACCTCAACAACAACAACACACCTCAACAACAAACAACTGAACAACAACAGCACAACTGAACAACAACAGCAACACCCACACAACAACAACAGACACAACTCAACAACAACACAGACAACCACAACAACAACAACACACCTCACAACAACAACAACAACACACCTCTAACAACACAACAACACAGACTAACCAACAACAAACGACAACTGAACACAACAACAGCACAACTGAACCAACAACAACAGCACAACTGAAACAACAACAACAGCACAAACAACTGAACAACACAAACAAAACTCACACAACACTGAACAACACAACAGCACACACACTCAACAACAACAACAGCACACCTCAACAACAACAAACACACCTCAACACAACAACAACCACACCTCAACAACAACAACGAACACACCTATCACACATACAACAACACCTGCAACAACAACAACACACCTCCCACAAACAACAACCACACACTCAAACACACACACACACTCGAACAACAACACCACCCTCAACAACAACAACACACACTGAACAAACAAACAACACACCTGAACAACAACAACAACACAACCACACTGACCATCACAACACAACACACAACAAACACACCAACAACAATTCTGAAACACAACACACACACCTCAACAACGACAGTACACAAAACAACAACAACATGCACACCTGAACAACAACAAAGCACACCTCAATAAACAACAACATCACACCTGAACACAAACACACCTGAACAACAAACAACAGCACACCTCAACAAACAACAAAACAGCACACCCTGCAAACAACAACAACAGCACAGCACCCAACTCAACCAACAACAACAACACACTGAACAACAACAACACACCTCAACAACAACAACACACCTCAACAACAACAGCACAACTCAACCAACAGCACACCTGGAACAACAACAACAGCACACACTGAACAACCACAACAACCAACAGCACCTGAACAACAACAACATCCAACACTAACAACAACACACACTCATCAAACAGCACACCTGAACAAACAACCACACCGAAACAACAACCAACCACACCTGAACCCATAGTCTAACAACACACACCTGGAACAACAACAACAACAACACACACTCAACAACAGCACACCCTCAACACAACAGCACAACCTCAACAGCAACACACACACACACAACAACAGCACACTGGAACAACAGCACACCTCAACACACAACAGCAACCTGACAACAACAAACAACAACAACCTCAAACAAAACAGCATCACCTCAACACACTAACAACCAACAACACACCTTAACAACAACACACCACAACACATCTCAACAACAACACACTTCAAACAACAACAACACGAACCAACAACAACACCACACACCTCAACAACAACAACCCAACACACCTCAAAACAAACACGAACAACAACATTTCAACAACCTCGAACAGCACATCAACACCACCACACATCCAACAACAACACACGAACCAACACACCTAACCACCAACAACCACACATCACAAACACCGAAAACACACACCGTAACACTACACTAGAACACACGCACATCAAACAAACCAAACACACAACACATGAAAACACAACACACCTGCCAAACACTAACAACAACACACCCAACATTCAACACACGAAATTCAAAAATCTCTCACATAAACAACACACTATTACCATGAGCATCCAGTTACTGGATTAAAGGGTGTGTTGTTGTTGTTCAGGTGTGTTGTTGTTGTTGTTGTTCAGGTGTGTTGTTGTTGTTGTTCAGGTGTGTTGTTGTTGTTCAGGTGTGTTGTTGTTGTTGTTCAAGTGTGTTGTTGTTGTTCAGGTGTGTTGTTGTTGTTGTTCAGGTGTGTTGTTGTTGTTCAGGTGTGTTGTTGTTGTTCAGGTGTGCTGTTGTTGTTCAGGTGTGCGGAGCCTCACCTGCTGCCCTGTTTCTCCTCCTGTGTGGGGAAGATGTGTGTGGTGAGCTCCAGGATGTGTTCCCGCCTCAGAGCAGCCAGCTGACTCAGTCTGCTCTGCAGCTCGCGGCTGCGTCTCTCCAGCAGCTCCCCCAGGCGACGGTTGTGACGCTCGATCTTGTCCCGTTTCTCCTGGTGACGTCCGGCCCGTCGCTGCAGCCGCTGCCCCTCCTCCTGAGAGCGCAGGTGGAGGTCTCTGTCTGCAGGAGGAGGAGAGAGGAGGGTGTGACACAGACCGTCAGGTGACCACAGCAGGTGTTACAGACGGCAGACGCACTCACCGCTCTTCACCTCCTCGTTGCCCCAGGCCACCGCCTCCTTCAGCTGCTCGATCTTCATCTTACACGACATGAGCTTCCATTTCTGAGGAGACAGCAGGTCGTCACTTTAATGTCTGATCTGTGGTGAACATGAAAACTCACACGTCCATCTTCATCCACTCATTTCAACATGGAGACCTGAAGATGCTCTTGGTTGATGGTCTGAAGTGAATCTGCACTGAGTGAAACACTTTGAGTTTCCTCTGTGTTTGGAAGTTCCTACACACAGTTAAAACAATTGAACATGTCGTGTTTAAACAGCTCCGGAGGCTCAGTGTTCGGTCATTGTGAGCGTAAATTAAAAACAGCTTCTGTTGGAGCGGAGCTGCTTCCTTCAGGGTTTAGCTACAGCCGATTAGACCGCTGTAGTTTTTCCTACTCCTCCTCCCTTCACGCTGGACATTAGATTATAAAACAGGACACATATTTTCTACAATGTAGTTCATGTGGTCACAAGCAGCACAGGTCAATTTCAACAACACGACACAGAGTGGACAGGAAGTTAAAAGACAAACTAACCAAGTCTGAGAACTTCCCTGAGGCCGAAACACATTAAGGTCAAAGTACTTAAATTTTCCTCTTTAATGAAACACTTTGTTTGCACTTAAACGAAAAGCAATTTATTTACACTCTGTTCACTGATTTGTTTGTTTGCACTTGTTGTCACTTATTGTTTTACTGTTAATGTGCGTTCACTTTTTGCACAAAACACAAAGTAAGAATCAATCTGATCAAAAGTCACAACTGGCACTGTAAAGTTTTCTCAGCTGCAGGCCACTGCTCATAAGGGAAGAAAAGGTGGAACCAAACACCAGGACATAGATATCCACAGTACCTGAACCAGGTAAAGGTAACTGAGCTGGACTCACCATCTCATCCGCCTGCAGCTTCCTGTCCATGCCCTGGAGGACTCTGTGAGGAGGGGAGAGTTTTCAGTTACCAGAGCTTTTTGTCTTTGCTGCAGACCTATGGAAATGACTATTGTGGCATTATGTAGTAATAATAATAATAATAATAATAATAAACTTTATTTGTATAGCACCTTTCACACAAGAAATGTAGCAGCAAGTGCTTCACATGAAATTCACATAAAATGAACGTAAGAAAACATAGAAAGAATAAAATCTGTAAGACATCAATACTTAGTTAAAGGCTGAGGGGAAGAGATAAGTTTGAATCTTTCTTTTAAAACGCTCAGTGAGCTTCTTCTCTGATCTCTACAGGTCGTGTGTTCCACAGCTTTGGGTCGTAACTGACAACGGCTGCATCCTGAATCTCCTCCAGCTGTTACTGGAACCTTCAATAAAGCAGCAGCAGATGATCTGAGTGTCCTTATTGGTCAATAGTTAATCGGGGAGTTAGTGATGTAGCTCGTTCCTCGTCCAGTAAGACCTTTGCATATAAAAGGAGGAGCTTAAAATCAATTCTAAATTTAACAGGAAGCTAAAACTGGACTGATGTGGTCTCTGCTGAGCTGCTGAGTTTTCAATGTGCTGAAGTCTCTGTTTTTTTCCAGGGAGCTCAGTACAAAGTGCATCACAGTGATCAAGCCTTGAAATGGAGGCATGAATGTTTGAACTTTAGCTGTTTATAAAGGAGGAAAAATTATGTCTTTGTTACCTTGTTGATGCGGGACTGAAGCTCAGATTTGAATCTGAGATATGTGTGTGTGTGTGTGTGGTACTGTAGTACAGTGTCACTAACAGCTATAAGCTTCACCTCTGCTGCAGCTGCTCCTTTTCCTCCTTCAGCTTCTTGAGCCGCTCCAACTTTTCTATGTATCTGCAGAGACAATACAACCAGAAACACAACAGTCATATTAGAAATGTAATCATATAACAACAGTTTAAACTTCACGGAGCAGCTGAGCTGTTGATTTGGTCCCTTGCGGTCCCCGGAGTTTGACAAACTGCCAGAGGCATGAAAACTATGAGGACAAAGTTATTTTGGGGTTTCACGTGTTGTGTAACTGTAGCAGAGCAGCTAACCTAGCCAAACTAACACCGAGTTACAGGCTGACTCAGCAGTAGAAAGCTAACAGCTAACAGAGTCTAATAAACCTGCTGGAAACCAGCAGCCAGGACAAAAAACACCACAACACAGCCAACAAGCTAACTGCTATACGTCAGATAAAACTGGCCTCAAACACGCGCTGTTATTACCGAGGAGCGTTAGCTGCTAATGCTAACTAGCCTGAACTGATAATAATGATGCAACAGATTGTAAATTAACTCATTTCAAAAAGCCTTTGCTAGTTTTTCTGTATAACTTCTATAAAAGCACTCAAGATTGAACTAAGTTCGCGTGTAACATTGAATCTGACGTTAGCAAGAGAAACCTCAATGTGTAAAAACATCAACTGCCAACTTAGCGTTGTTTTTAAACCAGAACATAAACATATGTAAGGACATAATTCTCATCTTATCTTCTGAATGATTCACTTTTCAATTCGGCATGCATGTAATACACCTACCAGCAACTATTACGATATAATAACCAACCTATAATCTGTCTATCCCGCTTTCACATTCCACCAAAACAACTACGTTTGATCAGGTGCAAGCGGGCTGTATGAACAAGAAAATGTCAGATTTGTTGGGTGAAATGAAGCTTTGAGTATTGATATCTACGCCGAACAGTAAAGATTGATCATATTTTCATCCACATCCTATATAACCAGTGAGATTTAGACACTGTGGGGAAAAGATAAAGGCAACACTAAAATTCTCAAATCTGGCCACGAAGTTCAGCATCGGCAGTGAGAAGACTGCGGAGCACAGGCTGAAATCTGCATGATATCAGGACCAAGCGCTGGACTTTACCTCTCCGTGTTCCTCCCGTCGAAGTACACGAAGTCCCCGGCCTGGACGCACCGGGCACAGGTGAGCCTGCGGCGGGAGGTGCTGCACAGGGGGCACCGCTCCACCGCCACGTACAGACCCTCCGCGTCGTCCACCGACTCCACCATCACACAGCCCGGAGTCGAATGAGCCGGATGGGGGTGGTGAGGTCGGAGAGGAGGCCTGCCCCCGGAATGAGAGCCGGCGGATGAAGCAGCTCGGTCCGGGCCGAGCGGTGGGAGTCCCGCCGAGGACGCCATGGAGAAGAGCTCGGCTAACCCGCTAAGCTAACGTTAAATGTAAATGTGTTAAAGAGGGAACGAGTTGATCGGCTCAGCGCTCTCTACGGCTCCATGCGGACTCTTCTGGCCGTTAGATTTTCTGTGATGTCGCTAACATATTTTTAAAACTCTCCGGTGATAACGGACTGACACACTGTTGTGTTGTTGTTTTGATGAGCAGACGATGAGTCCGCCACTTCCGGTTTGTTCTGAAAACGTGACGGGTTTGTTTATGTAATGACGTAAGGGTTAGGGCGGAGTCAAAGACAGGCCGCAAAACTTCAGGTTGAGTTAAAAGTTAGTTTATAAGTTTGTTCTTTTGAAATACTTTTATTATTTTTGTTTCATCATCCTTATTTATGTTACATTTATTTCCATTTATTGTATTTATTGTATTTGTATGCATTGTTCATATTTTACTATGTATCTTGTTTCATAGGTTATGATTGTTTCCTCCATGTTCAATGTTTAATTGTTTTAAGATGAAATGGAAAATGTTTTGTATAATAAAACAATTGAAAAAAAAAAAAAGTTAAAAGTTAGAGATGAAAACAAAGCTGTTCTATGGAAGCATAATGCATTCACATGACAAAAAAAATTAGCTGTTTTTCTGAATTAATGATATGATTATCTACACAACATGATCATTTCGTTATTATAGTCACTGATACTCAAGTTTGATTTATCAACCGATATATGAGTTCATTGATATTAAAGTCGAGTCAGTGCTTCTGTAAAGAGTCAGTGTTTAAATCTGAGTTCACAGTGAAGGTCTGAGTCAGAAGATAAAACATAAAGTCACTTTTAATCAACAGCGGTTTTCTCTGCTTTTTTTCCAGGACGGTGAAACATTCAACAAACAGCAGACTCATTTACCATCCACAATTCTGCTACTTAACAAAATAAAATACAGATATAGATATATACACATACACATTTAATCTATTTACAAAACAGGAAGTGCTGTCCCAGTCCTCACTGTTTCCTGAAGCCTCTCAGGATCGGATAAATGTTCTCAAACGCTTCGTAGATCTCAGCTCGTTCTTTAGCTCCTGGAATTTAACACATGACTAAATAACTGTTACAACTCCATTTAAACAAGTTGTGAGGAAATGGATTCACTAAAGAAAAAAAAAAATCTTATCCCATCATTACGAAATCCATGTTCTATAATTACAAGATCAAGTATTGCATTATTATGAAAATATGTATTTCCTAATTATCTGTAATTACAAGATACATACTTCATAACTTCAGGATCCATGTTTCATAATTACGAGATCTGCATTTTGGATTTATTGGATCTGTTTTTCATAATTAGGAGTAAATATATCTGAATACTGTGATCTGTATCTCATAAAAAAAGGTTGCCTTATTATGAGAACTAACTGCAAGTTAACAGCACTCAACACTAAAAGGTAGCTGTTAGCATTTAGCTAAAACAGATGACTGGAGCTGAAACATCAGTTTCCACAGCTGTATGAAAAGAGACAACAGATCTCATAGTTATGGGGTAAAGATCTTGTCCACATCAACATGTATATTTTGTAAAACAAACATTTTCCTATGTTTTGTCCTTCCATCCACTGACAGTGTTTTAAGCAAGCATCAACCTCCAAAGCTGAAACAAGAAACCAACGCTGAAGAACCAAAAACTGCAGTTCCTCTAATGACCACTAGAGTCTGGCTCCAACAGTGAGTCAGTCCCCATAGACTCCCATGTGAAAATTTCCAACTTTATATAAACATGTTTACAGCCTGGTATAAAAACTGTTTTGGTCTCTAGAGCTGATTTCCTCCTTCATGACACCTGTTTATATAACTCACCTGTTTACATTTTATTAAGGACTAAAGTTACGGAGGATTGAGGGCGTGGCCTCTTTGAGTGACAGGTGGTTGAATGTATGCTTGCCACAAATCAGCATGCCCCGAAGTCTCAGCTCCACACACGCCCCTCCTCTTTGACTAGTTTTGGATCAGCTGGAGGTTAGGGGCGGAGTCAGACACTAAAATATCTGTGTTACTGTGGACAAGGCCTTGGTTGTTAACTCATACTTGGTGATGTTCAACTCAACCCTCCATCTGTTTCTTCCCTACAACTACGTGGAGATATTTGAGTTTCATTACCGGTCAGAACCACTTTCCCAGACACAAAGATGAGCAGGACGATACGAGGTTTCACCATCCGGTAGATGAGTCCTGGAAACAGTTCTGGTTCATAACTGGAGACAAAAACACATACAATCAGTTTCAGTGGCTTTGTTTACATAAAGCTGAATTATGTAGTAACCAGAGGTTAAACTGGGCTGGAACGATCCCAAACAGCGTTTCCAGTCTTTGTGCTAAGCTAGGCTAACCCCGTCTCCTCAAGAATAAATGAGCAGCAGTCGGTGTTTCTACCTGCTGAACTGCTGGTGGGTCAGGACCAGTCCTTCCAGTCTGATGGGGAAACAGACGTCACAGCTGGCCACCATGTTCTGGATCTTAAAATCCAGGAAGCGAGCAGGGAAGCCGAGTTTCTGCACCACCCGGGCGTATTTCCTGGCTGCCAGCCGCGACTGCTCCTCACTCAAACGCACCCAGAGGAGAAGAGGGTTAATAAACTGAGAGCAAACATCTTCCAGCACAGTCACACCTGTGTCTTTCCACTGCAGGACCTCACCAACCTGTAACCTAACGTATCTATAAATGGTTTATTTAATGAGTTTTATGCTGCTTTTGTAAATCCATTTTTAAATCTTAAATATTTATGAATGGATTAATCGTTCATTTATAAATTCTTTTAACAATTCCTATTTTTAATGCCTATCAAAATATGAAATTAAGGAAATGCTTTATTACTTTTCCTGTGACATCACTGGTCCTCCACAGGTCGCAGATTGGTGGAGGCACAATTAGAGCCAGTGATGATGAAGAGACGCTACGTTAGCTTGAATTCTTTCAGTAGGAAAAGGCTCAAACTGTCACACTGACCTCTTGGCTCCGGTGCAGACCATCTTCCCTGAGCTGAAGATCAGCGCTGTGGTCCGAGGCTCGCGGATCCTCATGATGACGGCTGCAAAACGCTGAAACAAAAACAGCATCAGGAGGAACAGACGTCAGCTCGTATATTTCAAACCGACACGCCGACAGAGGAAGGTCAGGTCTCGGTACCTTCGGGTTGTACTCGGCATTTCTGGCTTGCAGGGCGATGAACTTCAGGTCCAGAGGACAACCCAGGTTGACTGTGGAGACAATGTTCCTACATACACAAGAGCTAAGAGTCAGTTCTTCTTCAGTTTATACACAGCAGCATGTGAAGGCAACACGTGCTGAGCAGCCAGGTTTGAAGTCAGCATTATGCTGAGAACCATGAAAACACACACACACACACACACACACACACACACACACACACACACACACACACACACACACACACACACACACACACACACACACACACACACACATCACATCGCCATACCAGAAACCTGAAAAGTACTGTTGTTAGAGTATCAGTACTACAGGTAAAGTATCAGTACTACAGTATCAGTACTGTGGCTCTAGACTCATCAGTAACTTACTGTAACTGTGGGATGATTCCTGATCTCTCGGTCACAGGGGTCATGGGGGTCATGGGGGTCATAGGGGTCATGGGACAGAAGGGGGAGGCGCTGGTCCCCAGTCCTGACATGGACGCCCCCTGCTGGGTGTCAGCTGCAGTGGAATCCTGGGAGTTGTAGTCCGGACAGATGCCGCTGTCCTGAGACGTGTCCAGAGCTGCAGTCTGACTCTCTGCTGCTCCAGCTGGAATCAAACACCAGAGTTACAGACTGTTGTTTGTTACTTGATGTATATTTACAATAAAGGTTATTGAAAAAAAATATAATTCGTCAGTGATGTCACACCTGTGTCATCCTGTGTGCTGAGTTCATCAGGAAGAAAACTCAGGTCCAGCTCCTCCCCCAGCTCTCCGTTTGGCCCCGCCTTCGCTGACAGGTACGAGGGATCCTGCTGGGAGGGGGCGGGACTCTGGAGGCCCAGAGGCCCCTCCCCCAACATGAAGATTGAGTCCTGCAGGAGGAAATCAATCCATTGATCATTATCTGTGTAGCACCTTTCAGACAGGTCAGTGCAGATCAAAGTGTTTCCAGTCCAGCTGCTGGTCTGGCTCCCCAGTAGAGGACCTGCTCACCCCTGGTCCAACAGGTGGTTTATCGGAACAAAGCAGGACTTCACCCTCACGACGAGCCCCTCCCCTCCCCACCCACAGAGTCCAGCAGACTCCACTTCCACTCAATTTCAATTCAATTTAATTCAACAGGCTTTATTATCATGACATTTCCACTGTGTTGCCAAAACACAATTATTAATGGAATTAAATAATCAAAGGAAGAAAAAAATAATAAGAATATTAATATAATAAAATACAATATAATTATTGATACAATTAACTGATAATGAAATAAAGGAAGAAAAGTGATAAATTTATATACACACAAATATACAAATGCCAAAATAGACGGAGGCAGATGAATACATTTGGTTTCTTTTCTTGTGGCAGGAACTGACATTTACCAGCCAACACTGCACATCCTCTCCATTCCCCCAGAGCGATGGGTCATTTCTCCCCGTTTGTTAAATTGTTAAATTTGGGGCATTTTTGTTCAAGTTTTGTGAAGAATTCCTCCCTAATATTTGCGTATTTTTGACAATATGTCAGGAAACATAAGATAAGATAATCAAGAACTGAACTGCTTTGTGCAACAGATGAATTCAGACTCGGTCCATCTGACTGTTTTATCTAAGAGTCAAAGTCTGTCTGTGAAACCAGCTCCTGATTCATGTACAGCCCTGGAACATGCACAGAGATTAAAATATATCTCAGCTGTTAAATTCATCGTGACAAAGAGGAGAACAGGATGTTGCACAACTTCAAAGGCTCACAAAACTTAACAAATTTAACTCTAACAAATTCACCACACTTTAATTCCAGTGTCTTCCCTCAGTCAGATTCACATCCTAGCTCAAGATTCAAATCTAGAGCTCACATAAACCACTCTGAGTCCTGGTCCTGAGACGTTTCAGCTTCTGGAGCTTCATGTATTGAAAGTGTAAAACATGATCAGAGAAAAAAAATGTTTGGTTTGATGGAACAACTGGAATTTGATTTGAATCAAGTCAAAGAATTCAATAAAAAGCAGGTGAAATGTTTGGTCACCTGAGCGAGGGTCTATTTTTTCAGTTCATCCTCCACAGGAACTAAATATTCTGACTCCAGGTCACAGATCAAACCTTCATGCAGCCTCACAGAGAGACAGGTGACAGGTGAATCATCTCAACCTTAACTTCATGTTTAAATAAAGCTTTGGATGTTCAAAACAGCAGCGCGGCAGCCTGGCAGTCTGTACTCACATTTGCAATGGAGTCATCAAAGTAACGCTCCAACGCCGACTCGTCCATGACTGAAGAACCAGCTGATCTGCTCCAGGATCTTCCAGGACCTGGTTCCAGGCAGAGCTGCACAGCTGCATCCAATCCACACTGATGTGATCCTGAACTCATCAAACGCTCACACACACTTCACCTGAGGCAGTGCAGGAAAGTAACTCACTACTTCTACTCAAATACTCCACTCAAGTACAATTTAGAGGTACTTGTACTTTGAGTATTTTCTTTCCATGCTGCTTTATTCTTGTACTCCACCTCATTATTGAACGTCTTACTGCAGCACGTTTATCTGGCAGCTTCACGAACTGGAGATTTTCACATTAAAGTATTTTTTGGTTTCTTAAGGATCATATATCATATATATCAAAACATATATCAAAAAATATGAAAAGGAATATTTTATAATTAATCTCATTATACTTTTTTGCAAAGTTTTACATTCACAAATGCAAAATTTGCTAAAATGAAATCTCACTTTCATGTTTTCAACAAAGAAATGGAGCTGAATATTAAGACAATAACTTTGTCAGAAAACAAAAAAGCTAATAAAACTGTGCTCCCATTTTAATGTTTCAAGTCTCTTTCTGTATTTATTTATCTTAACCATTTGCATTGTTTAAAATTAATCATTTATAAATTTTCTTATTGGTTTATTTTATTTTATTTAACATACTACTATTGTATTTTATATTATTATTATCTTGTTATCAAGGCTTATGTATTTTGACTTCTATATGTTTTTGAACTGAGCTGCTGTTGTGGTCGTTTGTCCTGCAGTTCATCCTCCCTCCTGCAGGTGGAGACCTGCTCCACAATCACTACCGGAGCGGAGCTCTGCGCATGCGCATAGGATGTAAACAAAGCAGCATGGCAGCATGAGGTTGGAGAATCCGTCAGGACAGAATATTAGTTTGATCTCATTATAACTGACTCCAGATCAGCTGTGATGAACCAAGATGGCGTCTGTGAACGAACGCCTTACTGAGTTTTCACTAGAAGCTCACGGTGAGAGGACGAGTACTGCTAATACTACTGCCAGTACTACTGATACTACTACTGCTAACAGTACTGATACTTATAATACTGCTACTACTACAGTCAGTACCACTACTACTGATACTTATACTGCTGTCAATTCTACTATACTACTACTGCTACTATTACTACTTTCAGTACTACTATTACTACTAATAGTACTGTCAGTACTACTGTCACTACTCTTAAGTACTACTGATACTGCTGTAAGTACTGTGAGTAATACGGTTAGTATCAGTCCTTCTACTGCTGTACAGTAAATATTTTTTTACTAGTGTAGTATTTTATAACTAACACTACTCGTGCTCATAGTATAGAAACCACCATTACTACTACAGTTACTACTTACTATTACTGCATACACTGTAATACTTCTGCAGCTGTCACTACTGGTGTTACAGTACTAGTACTATAAGTACTAGTTAATACTACTGTGACTGATACTGCTATGACTCCTGCAACTACAAATACTATTACTACCATAACTACTGTTACTGTAGTAGTTAATAATAATAATGATATTACTAGCACCGGTCAAACTGCTGCTCCCAGTGGTGATCAATCAGAGTGATTGATTATTGATTACCTTGCAGATCTGTATCTGAACCAATCAGTGCCATACCTGGAGGAGCCACCTGACCCGCTGCAGTTCTACCGCGACTGGATTGGTCCGAACAAGCCCTGCATCATCCGCAACGCCTTCAGCCACTGGCCGGCCCTGTCCAGGTGGACGCCAGAGTACCTGAGGTAAGGAAGCCCCGCCCACCGACACCTGCACAGGTCTTCTTCTGTGGTCAGGTGAACATTATCCTGTTTCCCTGTCTGCAGGGAGAAGGTGGGGTCAAAGGTCATCAGTGTGGCGGTGACTCCTAACGGCTACGCTGACGCCGTGAACGGTGATCGCTTCGTGATGCCTGAAGAGAGACAGATGAGTTTTTCTGCTGTTCTCGACATCATCCAGGGGAAGGTATTTGCTTTGTGTTTGTTTTGGCTTCCTGCGGCAGGTTGTTTCATTTTCAGCAGGTTTCCGTTGTTTTTGTTTTCTATTTTTGTTCGTGTTTTTGAATTTGCAGCTCGTTTCTCCTGATGAAGTGTTTTGGGCCGTTGCAGCACATTTGACCTTCTTGGGCCACCGTAGTTTAGATCAAACGCTGCACCTCGACTTCAATTAATACAATTGTAAGATGGTCCAGTTTGGAATCAGTGAACATTGTTAATGATCTGAAATGAAATATAAATGAAGAGTGAGTGAGAAACAGTAGAAAGAGCATCAAACAGAAACTCTGACATTGGCAGGGTTAACGGAGGACTGAGGTCGTGCTGATGTCACCTGGGGGGAGGACCAGGTCTTTAAAAACTGACACCTGTAGATCGAAGGGATGAGATTATTGTTGATCAGGACATTTCAGTGTCAATAAACGACAGAGAAGTGACTCATATCTGCAACGAGTTGATGTTAATGTGGAGTCCTGACAGAGAGTGTGTGTGTGTGTGTGTGTGTGTGTGTGTTGCAGGTGCAGCAGCGTGGTGTGTTCTATGTTCAGAAGCAGTGCTCTAACCTGCTGGAGGAGCTGCCGGAGCTCACCGACGACGTGGAGCCTCACGTTCCCTGGATGAGCACCGCGCTCGGTGAGTTCAGACTACTGAGCATGCTCAGACGGGTCACCTGTCAGGAGGGGTTAGATCTGCAACCTGTCTCTAATAAATATAGAGCTGAAGCTATTAATTGATTAGTTGATCCGACAGAAAATGAATCCTTTGGTTTTAATAATTGTTTATTGTTTATGTCAAAATCCACTGGTTCATTCATTTCAGTAAATATGGAGGCGTGTTCGCGTCTGTTTGACTGTTTGACCGTCCCGCAAAGACTGAGCTGACTCAGTCATACTCATAACGGCACAAGAATACACAAATTCAATTATAAATTCATTACAAAACTTATCAAACAGGTCGTGAATCTTCAGGTCAGAAAGATGAAGCAGCTGTTCTGGGATCACACACAGTTTCTGTAGATCATGGAAAATCTTTAAAAGAAATTAATTTATAAGTCTTTAAAAAGTCTTATTCACCAACGTCTTAAAGTTTGTTCAGGCTCTAAACTTTATCTCTGGGTCGATGACAGTTTCACGTTTACACCTCATCACACACGTGTTCAGATAAACAGCTGTTTTTACTTCAGCCACATAATAAAAAATAAAAATGAATAAATGAGAAACATGTGACTGATAAAGTGACAAACAGCGACTGGTCTGGTTCCTGCTGCTAATGCTAATGCTAACAGTCTGGCAGCACAGACTGTCTCTCTGTGGCACGGTGACATCACCTGACATCATGTGACCTCTTCATCACCTTCCTATGAGGAGGCAGCTGTGTAACCTGCTGCTGTCGCCTGATTGGCTGCTGAGGGGTGGGAGGGGTCGATTCTGTCACGAGCTGAGCGTCTCCTTATTTACTGGATCTCTGCTTCAGTGTCACTGCGCAGTCTTTAACATGGCAGTGATGTCACCATGTCACATGACTCCTCGTGCTCAGAGGATCACGTCTCTCCGTCGGTCCAGGTCTTCAGACAGACTCCTCAGGGTCCTGCCCAGCCTCTCTGGTTTGCGGAGCCTCTGTCTGTAGGTGAACTGGTTGAAGCCCTGATGTTTCCTTCCTGGTTTGAACCCGAACAGCTCGTCTTTCTTAAACTCCTCCACAAACCTGGACACGTCCTCGCTCCTGCTGCAGGACCGGGACGTCACACGGGACAGGTACGAGCACAGGTTCAGAGGGTTTCCCCCTGTGAAGAAAAGCCGGTCCAGGTCTTTGGCCTGAGGTCCGGCCAGCTGAGCGCTGTGTTCCACCTGCTGCTTCGTGAAGCTGCCTTTACCGAACTCGATCACACCTGGAGGCAGAGAGGTCAGAGTGAGTTCACCACCTCCAGGAATAAACCACAGACTGTAAATAAAGATGGACGTCGCCGCTGTGACGTCACCCACAGGTTTGTGAAGCTCAGAGTGAGCTTCTCCACCGTCGCCATCTTGGCAGTGTCTGGCTCCGCCCCTAACTCCCTAATTTGGCACAAACATTCACTTGGACTCAAGGATGAACTGATTTAGATTTTGGGGGTTATGGGTCAAAAGTCAAGGTCATGGTGACCTCACAAAACATGTCCCTCCACAATAAAGCTCCAGAAGAACTAGAAAATACCGCCTCCGCCGAAACACTCAAGATATTGCGTTCACAAGGCCAAAACTGGGTTTTGTGAGGTCACTGTGACCTTGACATTTGACCTTTCCCACAGTGGAAAAGAGGTTTAAGACCTCGCCTGTGTCACTTACAACCCCCTAACAGCTCCGATATCAGTAATCAATCGATCAATCGGTGGTCTGACCTTTGAACTCGTTGATCATGAGCTCAGTGAGGAGGTCCAGGCTGATGTTTCCTCCAGCTGTTCCCTGAAGATTCAACACCCGGTTCCACTTCATGTCCTGTCTGACTCGCTCCGGGTAGAACCCCTCAATCCCTGTGTGCACACACAGTAACCATGACAACATGAGCCTGCGGTGACACCGGCCGAACATCTGCAGCAACATCTGCCTGTTTTCAGACTCGTACCAGTGAGGATGTGGTGGCTGCTGTTGAAGAGCTGCTGGTGTTCTCTGGTCCACAGCAGGACCAGGTCCATCTTCCAGAAGTCCATCATGGCGTCTCCATCTCCCTCCTGGATGGCGTCCCGTCTGGCCATGTGGTATAGCCCCTCCCACACCACCGCCCTCGTGTAGTTCAACAGGAAGTCCTCGCCGTCAGCAGCCAATGAGCAGGACTCTGAGCAGAACCACGGAGCTGGACCAGCAGGAAGAAGCAAAGGGCAGGGATCAGTGTCTGCAGCGCCCCCCGGTGTCCACAGTCAGTTAACATGACAAACAGACTAAAGACGAAGGCAGGTCTTCAAAGACCCACAATGTACAGAGACGTCTGTAGGTGCTGCTGGTGTTTTTATTGCTCCACACCGGCAACTGTCAGAGCCGCCCTTCCCATTCTCATGACCTTGACCTTTGACCTTTGACCACCAAAATCTAATCAGTTCATCCTTGAGTCCTAGTGAATGTTTGCACCAAATTTGAAGAAGTTCCTTCAAGGTGTCCATGAGAATGGGACGGACGGACAACCTGAAAACAACATGGCTGCTCTGACTGTCGCCGGCGTGGAGACATAAAATAAAAACTTAATTCCCATAAATCTTTTCCAACAACAGGAATAAAAAGGTTGGCAGACGGATATTTCAGAATTAGTTCTGGATTTTGGAAAATGTCTTAAAAACCAAAATCACCAAAACATCCTCATGAACTTTTGATTCGTAAAATTGTTCCTTTGAAACAAGTGTTTGAGTTTTGAACTGAGGCGCAAAAGACCCTCTGACAAATAACTGGAACTGGATGAAAAACCCTCATTTCTCATTGTCCAAGGAACAGAATAAAAGATCAGTCTGACCGGCTTCAGTTCAGTGATGGAAACCTGCTCATGACATTTCAGATTCATCTCGTCTCAGTTATTTATCTTATTTAATCACAGTTAGAATCCAAACTGGTTCCAAATGTGATTAAACCCATTTGAGTTGTGGCTCTGCAGTGAAGCTCTGATGAATGAATGAATGAACGTCTCACTCTGTTCGGCTCTGCTCTGCTCGGCCGCTGTCAGACAGTCTCTGTGGTACCACTCGTGTCTCCTGCACTTGTCCATCAGTCCACACTGGACCATCTGCCCCCCCTTCTGCTCCTTACAGTGACAGTAGATGTAGGTCCCGTCTGCACTGCAGTCCGGACCACAGAACCAGTCCTCATGTGGGTCCGAGAGGGTCTGAGCCCGAGCGCAGCCGTCATGGAACCAGATACCTGGACACAGGTGACTGCAGCACCGCACCAGCTGCTCCTCCGGCTTCTCTGCAACAGGACAAGTCGGGTTTAAGACTCAGACACAAACAACAAGCGTTTTCAGCCAACAAACATTTTCCTGGAAATCTCCACCTGTTCAACCTGCTGATCGGAGAAAGAAACAAATCACAAATATTTTACACAAAACTGTTTGAATAAAGGCAGGAAGACATCGAACCTGTGAGTTTCTGCCTCCATATCCCTCCTTGTCCACGCATTCATCTTCGGTCCATGTATCGACCAAAGAATTTTACTTTTGAAATGAGAAAACCAAAATGGGGAAACGGCTCAATGCTGTTTCCTACCTTCTCTGCAGTAACAGAAGGGGGAGGTTTTCTTCTGTCCGTCACTTCGACCTGCAGCAGCAGCAGCAGCAGCAGCAGCAGCAGCAGCAGCAGTGTTGATGTCTTCCTGACATGGAGGCATCCACACCAGATCCACCAACCTGTGAGCCAGGTCCCCGAGCCAGTCCATCTGATCTGAGACCTGAGAGGGGTAGTCTGAGGGTCTCTGGTCCACAGAGTCCAGACCACACTCTGTCACAGCAAACAGAGTCACGTACGCTGTCGTCACAAACTTTAGAAGGAAGAAAATTTACATTCATTTTGGTCAGGGAGCAGAATATTTCAGTGAATAATTAACAGGATCATCTGCATCAACTCCATGATTATTTTCATCAATAACCTGCAGATTAATCACTGATGAATCGCTTCATTGTTTTGTCAGAAAACAGTGAAATGCTCCGTTATAATTTCCCACAGTCCAAAGTGATGTGTTCAGAAAGCTGAGTCAGTTTTCGGTCATGAGACAAAGGAAGAATCTTATTCTGACATTTAAGACGCTGGTACATTCAAATATTAAGTAAATTACCTGTAAAATGAAAAAAATCATTAATCCACCATAAAAAGAGTTGCTGATTATTTATGTGTTATGATTCTGTCGATCGACTAATCAATGAATCAGCTAATGGTTGCAGCTCTAATGACAGCACGGTGCTGTTCAACCAGAAACTCCGTGGCTGCACACGGGGATGAAAGAGTGAGCTGCAGGTCCGAAATAAGTTTTAAAAACACACAATCACAGATCAATCAGTCAAGTGTCGGACTGATCAACCTCAATCATATTATTATATTTCCACAGCCTTACCGTGATGAAGTCCCAGATGTTGAGGAAGTAGTCTTTGGCCGTGTTGTTAAACGTCTTGAAGTGAAACAGTGAGATGATGTGATGAAGAGATCCTCGAGAGTTCTCACTCTTCTCACTGAGAAGCATCTTTATCATTTCCTGAGCGGGTTCAAGCAACACAGGAATTATTGTACTGTAGACTTTTATTGTGAAACAGCTCTAGGACTTTTATTATGAAACAGCTGGAAGACTTATATTAATGTGAAACAGCTGGAGGACTTTTATTATTGTGAAACAGCTGGAGGACTTTTATTTTGAAACAGCGGGAGGACTTTTATTAATGTGAAGCAGCTGGAGGACTTTTATTGTGATGCAGCTGCAGGACTTGACATCACACAGGTGTTGTTGTTTCAGTGCAGTAAAGTTTCTCTCACCTCATGAAACAGGTGTTCCTTCTGAAACTCTGGAGGTGCTTCTACGAGGCCGTCAAACCTCAGATCCAGGTTTGGGTTTGGAGTTTCGTTGTTCTGGTTTTGGTTGCCTTGCTCGGCCCTGTCGGCGCTCAGGACGTCCCCACAACACAGGATGTGGTATGGTTTCCCAGAAACCACAGGAATGTAGTCTTTAAGGCCGTACGCTACGCTAACAGACTCCTCTGTGGTGTTCGGTATCACTGCACCCAGACTCACCTGTGGGGGAAAAAACTGTTGAAAGGAAACATCTTCTGGTTCTTCGTCGTCCCCAGAATGAAAGTGCAGAGACATTCGGGTTCATCAGCTCTTCCTGTGGACTCACAGTGGTGCTCTGCTCCTTCATCCGGTCGGAGTAGATGTGAGGGATGTGTCTCACCACTCGTCCCCTCGGTCCTTTCAGGACCTCCAGGTTGTCGGCGATGATTCGCATCACAATGATTTTCATTCGCTGTCGGAGCGACTCGTACGTCTAAGAAAATTAAAACATGATGATGAAGTTCCTCCTGTCAGGATGATGCAGTGTGATGGTCAAAGGACCACTCCGACTAGTTTCAGGTTACATCCCTGTTTACCTTGAGTCATATAAAATAAATGTTGTCATAATTGCTGCGAAGTCGAGTAATGGTTAAAAAGTGTTTTGTGAGGTCACCATGACCTTGACATTTGACCTCTGACCACCAAAATCTAATCAGTTCATCCTTGATGCCCACTGAATGGTTGTGTCAAATTTGAAGAAGTTCCTTCAAGGCGTTACGGAGACATCGTGTAAACGAGAATGGGATGGACAACCTGAAAACAAGATGGCGCCGACTTCAATCCAAAGTGACACTTTATCTCTTGAAGCAGGTTTCTTGTATTACGTTGCAGAGCAGTGCACTTCAGCTGATGACCACGCAGCGAGACGTCGCTCTGATTAATGAGACTAAAGCTTCACACCGTAGAAAGACAACGAACCTGAAGTTTTACAGAAGCTCATGAACAGCATGACGTGGAGCTCCAGCTCGCAGACACACTGGACCGCACCTGTGTGTGTGTGAGGTGTGTGTACCTGTCTGGTTGGGAGGACGCTGTACGGAGACACTTCCACTGCTTTGATCGGATCTCCGTGCAGGTAACGGAAGTTAACCCGAACCTGATGAGCGAAGCGAAACGCCCACGTCACAAAGGAGTATCCTCGTTCTGCGGAGTCCGACCTGGACACAGACGGTACCTGCAGCACACAGACACTTCCTTCATTAACTGATGAGCAGACGATGTGAAGCAGAAAGTTGTTGTCGGTCACAAATCGTCTCACCCGAACTTTCCCCCAGGTGAAGGTGTAAGCTGCAGCTTTCCTGGAGTCGTCACAGCAGTACTGCGTCCTTCTCGTGCTCTAAAGAGGAGGAGGATATTCAGTGTTCTGATTGGTTCAGTTTATAGCAGTGTTCTGATTGGTTGGTTTCTAGCAGTGCTCTGATTGGTCGGTTTGTAGCAGTGTTCTGATTAGTCGGTTTGTAGCAGTGTTCTGATTGGTTGGTTTGTAGCAGTGTTCTGATTGGTTCAGTTTGTAGCAGTATTCTGATTGGTTCAGTTTGTAGCAGTGTTCTGATTGGTCGGTTTGTGAGAATTAGTCCTACAGTCCTGACTCTGAGTTTTGCTGCAGCTGTTCCTGGTCTCCAAAGCTCCAGGTCTAAGGATTAGTCTGACAGTGAGGTCTAGGACGAGGGTTTGGACGTGGAGAGAACGTGAACATTTCTCACCTGGATCTCGTCTCTCCACTGCTTCACCTGTCGGTCGTGCTCCTGGGCGAGCCTCTTGGCGTGGATCCTGGCGGCGGTTTTGGACTGTGAGATGCCGAGGCTGTTGGTGATGGTGAAGAGTTTGATGGGACAGCGGTGTCTCAACATCTCCACGCTGAAGGCGGTCTGAAGGAAACAGGCTCTGACTGTGCTGGTGTACAGAGGTACTGAGAGGAGGAGGCTGATCCTCCGGTCCAACATCTGCTTCACCTCGTCCTCAGTCATCTGCCTGAAACACGACAACCCCACGTTACATTTATCTTCCTAAGACTGAGTCCACTCTTAGAGCTTTCCAGGAATTAACCCTGAAGTTTAAATAACAAATATCAGAACCAGCTGCGACTTTAAACATGTTTCTAAATCAGTGTTCTCATTAGTTTTGACCCACCGTGGGTTATTCCCTCGGCCATAGTTCACCATCTGTTTCTGGATCTTTTTGGCGGGAGGAAACATGGCTCTGAGGCAGGCCACAGTCAGAGGAGCCTTCTCTTCAGCCCAGGAAGTAGTCTTATCCCAGCTGAAGGCTGACAGGTTCTCTGGGCTGAAGGTCTTCCTGTACGGTCCGTCCAGGTCGTTCACCATCTGTTTACGCTGCAAAAACGTCTCCATAAACAGTTGCTTTGTTTTCATTCTATTGAAATCCTTTTGACTACACTGTACAACTGTGAGAAATCTTCTTCTCTGTCTACAATTATACAATTTTAGGTGGCAACCAACCATTATTTTCATGATGGATAAACCTGCCAATTACTTTTCCAATCAACTGTTTTGTTTCTTAAATATTACAAAATCAACTGCATTTGGGGCTGCAACTACCAATGCATTATGTTCTTGATTAAGTCATAAATCCTTTTATCAATAAAATGTCACAAAAATAATCAATAATAAACGATGTAGTGACAGCTGTGTAACAGCTCTGCTGCTGCTGCAAAGACAAGCAGCAAATTACATTTGAAAAACTGGAACCATATAAAAATATTTGGTATCTTTGCTTGATAAATGACTGAAATGATTAACTGATTATCAAAATAGTTTTGGATTAATTTTTTCAAATCATCAAATTAATTGATTAACTTTCATGGAACAGGATTATTATGATTTTTTACTTGAAAAACGGCCTAAATGATTAATAATCAACTGCTGATCTGTTTACGGTGACAGTTCAATTTGTAATTATAAACCTGGCAGCTCTGGGCCTCCACACGTTGGTGGGTTTTTCTCACAAAGTATTTTTTGTTATTTTTTGTCCACAGTGTATATAATATTCATTTTAAAAGAAACTTATTTATGAATTTGAGACTAATGATCAAGTATTGATTGATTCAACTCTTCTCACCTCGCCGGAGATGATCTTGGAGCAGGTTTTGATCAGAGCCTCCCTGAAGCCGGACACCTGCAGCAGTCGGTTCAGAGCGGAGCTGAAGTTCTTCTTCCGCAGATACCCGCAGATCTGCGGGATCGGTCCGCGGCGGATGCGCCGGGCCGGTGGGGGGTCGGACCGGGGGGAGGGCGACGGGTCCTGGGAGGCGTAGTCGTGTTCGTTCAGAGTCGTTTTGAGCCTCTTCTTGAGCTTTTTCGGAGGAGGCGGTTCTGCCGGGACAGAGGCGGCAGGACGGGCCGGGGGAGCCGGGCAGGAGCGGGGCTGAGGGTCCACGTAAACCCGCTTGTTCCCACTTTTCTTCGTTCTCTGAAAAACCAGTCGCACACAGGCGAAACACAAAAACGCCTCCGCGGGGTTCAGGTCCGGGAACAGTTTCTGAGCGCTCCGCCGGTCCGTCAGCGACAGCAGAGACTTTCTTTTATATCCTTTGGTCTGTCTCTCTATGGCAGCGCCACAGTGGCTGCAGCGGTGCTCCATGTCCCCGGTTACACCGAGCCACCCTCGGCTAGCTGCTTCACGGAGCTCGGACTTACGGCGTTTAACGTCCACCGGCTTCTTCTAGGAGCGAGCCGGGGCAGAGACAACGCCGCTGGGTTAAAGGTGGACTTGTCAGGGACGGTTCAGGTGGTTTCAGGTGGATGTGAAGTTGTTGTAAAGTGAAAAAACTTTACTTATTCAGGTGAAGTGTCGGTGAAGTTCGGTCCCCTCACAGGCGCAGTGTAAAATCCAAGATGGCGGGTGAATTGACTGAGAGCTCAGTGCTGCCCCGGCGGCCGGGAGGAGAATTACAACAACAGTCCATATTTAGCCCATTAATGACTAACGACTATATTTATTATGTTATGGAAAAGCTATTTTCTGTTGGAGGTGGAAACACGAATTGGAAACATGAAAAGTTTTGATTTCACATATTTATTCCGCCTTAACGATTGGACAGAATTTGATTATCTTTTAAAAATGTAAAAAAGAAAAGTAAAAAAAATCACAAAAATAAGTGTAACATTCATTTGGCTTGCTGAATACTGGATTGAAGCAGATGTTATTGAATCTGAAGCTGTTTCATACAGTTGTTGAATATAATGTTATCAAGCATTTGATAAAGCTCCTTGTACTTTAGTTTTTAAGGAGTCTATTTTGAGAAACAGCCATTTCTTACTATATTTAGTTGGCAGTCACACTGGGTTACTCATTTTATCATTTCACAAAAACACTGGTGGAAACAAGTTCCGCTTTTACAGGAACAGGAGAAATGAGGAGGAAAGTAACTTCATAACCATGAGTTTCTATGAGGTTTATGGGGTTTGTAACTACTAATACTACTACCAGCAATTCTGTTTATTATTGTATTATATTCACATCTTATTAATAAACAGTAGTAACTGGATTAATTGCAGTCAGTATCTCTTACAGGCTTTGAAACAGCATTTAGACCGTTAAGATGGAAAAAAAAAAGTTACAGATAATCTCAGTGAAGATCCTCATGATCTTAATGATATTTTATCTTTTTTCTTCTCTTAGGAAAGTTGCCTGATGCTGTGAATTTTTGGCTCGGAGAGGCGAACGCTGTGACCTCCAGTGAGACTTGAACTTCACACAAAACACCAGCCACACACTGTGTTTTAAATGCACAAACCGAGTGTGTTGTGTGTATGTGTTAAGTGTTTGTTGTGTTTCTCTGTCTCAGTGCACAAAGATCACTACGAGAATCTTTACTGTGTCATTTCTGGAGAGAAACATTTCATCCTGCTGCCACCCACAGACAGACCCTTCATCCCCTACGGTAACCTAGCAACCACCCTCAATCCACTATGTTAACTATAGCAACCACACAATCTACCATGGTAACCATAGAAACCACCCTCAATCCACTATGTTAACCACAGCAACCACCCTCAATCCACTATGGTAGCCATAGCCACCATCCAATCTACTACGGTAACTATAGCAACCACAATGTACAACTTGCAGTAACAACCATGCATCACTTATGGTAACCCAGTAACCATAGTAACGGTCTCTCTGTCAGGTGTGTATCAGCCGGCTGTTTACCGTCAGCAGGACGATGGTGAGTTCGAGGTTGTCGATCAGAGCGACTCTGAGAAGGTGCGTTCAGGGGTCTGTCTGTTAATCTCAGCTCTCTGCTCTATTCCAAACACTGCACTGATACAGCCACCTCCTGTCCTCCCCCCTCAGGTCCCGTGGATCCCTCTGGACCCCCTGGACCCGGACCTGGAGCGGTACCCACAGTACCGGAGAGCTCAGCCGATCCACTGCAGCGTGAAGGCCGGAGAGATGCTGTATCTGCCGTCTCTGTGGTTCCACCACGTCCAGCAGTCACACGGCTGCATCGCAGGTAAAACAACACCTGAACACACGTTTCTTTTATCGTCATGAAGTGAACACGTGACAGATCTGGGTCACAGAAGAAATGATAGAACCTGATGATGAGTAATGTGATATATCCCAAGATTCATTGCGTGCTGGTAATGAAAATAATGTCAGCAAACACCAGTGACAGAGAGGCTGAGGGCCACACTGTTTCATCTAAGTATTGTGTTTTAGCTCAGTTCAACTGTTAAAACCAAGGGCCTTAAAACCTCAAGTTTTTGTGTAAAAAAGTTACATGTTGTCAAGGTTGCTAGGCGACAGGAGCCACGCTTTGTGATGCAACAATAAAGGCGGGAACAGCGGCCCCTGAACTAAAACACAGCTACAGTCCAAAGCTGATTATAGCAGGTGAACAGGGCAGACAGGTGACCAGGATCGTCAGGTGAGTGAGTAGAGGCAGGTAAGTGAACACGTGACAGATCTGGGTCACAAAGAGAAATGATAGAACCTGATGATGAGTAATGTATATATCCAAATTCATTGCGTGTGTAAGAAAATAATGTCAGCAAACACCAGTGACAGAGAGGCTGAGGGCCACACTGTTTCTATCTAAGTATTGTGTTTTAGCCTCAGTTCAACTGTTAAAACCAAGGGCCTTAAGTACTCAAGTTTTTGTGTAAAAAAGTTACATTGTTGTCAAGGTTGCTAGCAACAGGAGCC
>NW_019175066.1:503656-526156 GCF_002260705.1 Seriola dumerili
GTGAGGTGAGGGCGAGGGGAACAAGAGGACAGATCAGGACTCTGTGTGAAAGGACGTTTCAGTGTTTTTTTCTCTCTTGTGCTGCAGTAACTTCGGTACGACATGGTTACGACATCAACGCTTTGTGATGCAACAATAAAGGCGGGTGACCAGGATCGTCAGGTGAGTGAGTAGAGGCAGGTGAGGTGAGGCGAGGGGAACACAGGGACAGATCAGGACTCTGTGTGAAGAGACGTCAGTGTTGTGTCTTCTCTCTTTGCTGCAGTGAACTTCTGGTACGACATGGAGTACGACATCAAGTACAACTACTTCCAGCTGCTGGAGACGCTGTGTGAGGTCACGGGGTCGACGTGACATCACAGCAGCTGCGTGATGTCACAGTGGCTGTGTGTGTTGGATCTAAATTTCTGAATGATGTTAAAGTTAATTAAACTCACAACATGAAACAACGTCATTGGTTCGTCTCAATATGAGCTCGTGTCGCACCTTGTGCACAGCTGTGTCGTGCCACCACCTCAGTATCCTGTGCAGCATCCACGACCTCCTGATCCACCCACTCACAGAAGAACTGGACTGAATGATTGAACTGGTGCAGACTGGGAAAACAAGGAAGTCTCTACATGTGGAAGAGATCACATGATCAGGAGTCACTCTCACCACTTCGCGTGTAGAGAAGAAGAAGAGCAGAGATGATGAATCTCAGAGACTTCAGCAGCTGTCAGTCAGTGATGCAGCAGGGACTTCAGTCCTGTTCAGTCCAGATGTGCAGCAGCTGTGTAGCGTAGCCTGCTTCCTCTCAGCTCTCATGTTAACGTGTTGGAGTGAACACTGAGCTGGAAGCTCACAGACCTGAAAATATTCAAACCAAACCTCTGGACAGATGTTAAAGGTCCTACTTGTCTGGACAGAGATCGTCCAATCACAGGCCACGGCTCACACAGTGTGAACTCCTGACTGGTAAAACTGCTCAGAAAAACTCATGAGTTATTTTTCCCTCCACTGACATCAGCTGTGTCACTGGAGGGAAAGTTGGATCAGATCCTCATCACTGGATCCCAGCACACACAAAACAAACTCTGCCCCCTGCTGGTTCTCTAGTGGAACATGTGACGCCTGTTGTAAGGAAAGTTTTGTTTGATGTATATTTGAACTTGTAAAGACAGAGATCGACCTGCACACCCAACTGTTTCCATCCTATAGGTTATAATCTGAAACTTTTCCACATTAAATGACTAGATCTATGTTATATATGTTGTTGTGTTCTGACATCATCACAAATGTTTCCATAAATTCTCAAATCTGAGAAATCTGTGATTTTAATCATGGTAATGCGCCGTTTCATTGGTCGCCTGTTGATGACATCACATCCTCTATGACCATGTGTCAGTGTTGTGTTTGTCTGACAGGATCAACACTGACTTTTATCTAGTTTAAAGTCACATTCACTTTTTACATCTTGGTGAACATCTGGGTCATAAACATCTGGGTCTGTGATGGAGAGCTGAAGCTAGAAGAAGAAAAGTCGTCAACAACAACAACAGTGTTACTAAACTGAGGTCTGAGCTCTGAAGCAGGATCTGAGGTTATCAAGGGAACCTCAGGTTTAACTCTGGGGTTTTAGTCCTAAAACAGCTGTTCACTTGTTACCAGGGTAAATCACCATGGGAACTGATGCTAAACTCCTAACGGATCAAATCAAAACCTGTCAACAGCCAAACTACTGACCAATTAGATCACTGGAAACACTGAGTCATCATTCCTACAGGATCCTGACAGGGACCAAAGTTTAGAATTAAGTCAATAATAAAGATCAGTAAAATATTTGTATTGATCAGTGGATATATAACTGAATTCACCTGCAGCGTTTCTCTTATATTATTATTTATTAATTGATTCTGTCGATGTTGCTTATAATGAAAAACTCAGCCTCTTTCACATGCACTCGTACCTGAACAGGTACAATAAGTATGATAACCAGCTTCTTAGTACAGGTTGACGGGACAATGTTAGATTTAGTTAAACCAGATAACTAAAAGTTATCCTGGGTCTGTTGAACCTGCTTCGTTCAACATGACAATATTCACAGTGAAAAACACCAGCGCTGATGATTTGATTTTCCTCTCAGCGTTGGTCTGAAGCAGGAGACAGAACGTTTCTGAATCTGAAATAAAGATGAGTCAAATCTTTTTTTCTTTTTTTTTTTTTTTTAACCCAAACATCCCATGAGAAAGCACTTTATTAAAGCAAAACATCTTTTAACAGCAAAAAGCAGAACAGCCAGCAGACAGAAACCAACAAGCATCAACCCAGATATTCTTTTTTCTATAATCTCTACAGTCCAGTTTTATATTGCATCGTCTCCGAGACACTCAAGGCCACTTCCCTCTTTTCCCTTCCTGAAAAAACAATAATTAAAACATCAGTCCCGTTAAAGGTGATTATCACTCAGCTGCTGATTGAGGCACGAGTTCATGTTCAGGACTGAGAAACCAAAAAAAAAAAAACATCTCTCGTTCAAACACACGGCGCTCATAAACTCTGACTGATTTATGTACAAATGTAAACACAAACAAGGTGCAGGTAAAGTCCACCGACTCTCGATTCAGCCTCGTCCCAAACAAAGACCATGCCCTCTGAAGCTCCGCCCCCTCACTCACCTGGCGATCAGGTGGTCTGAAAAGTTTCTGATGATTACAGCCAGCGTCCATGTTAATCCATGATCAACGGTTTAGTCCACAAACGTCAGAAAACAGTGAAAAGTGCACATCACAAAGACGACGCCCTCAAACGCCTCGTTTCCTCCACAGAATGAGACGAGTGATTGAAACGTGTGAAAAGCAGCAGATGATCAGATACATGAACAACATGATGATCAATAACACGCGGAGCTGATTCTCTGTCTTTGCATCATCATTCAAATCAGTGACCTCACTTTGACATTAGTCTATTGACAGGAAATGACTGTGCAACTCTTCTGATAATCAGTGAACAGTTTCAGTGATATTAAATATTTAACTTCCTGCTTTTCTGAATCTGTTGTCAAAGACCGACATGAATCAGATGAAGAGATGATGGAGAATCTCCCGGACGATGAGACGAGCAGACGGACGAGTGTTTGTGTCGCTCACTGAGTTGAAGTCGATGCAAAGATCAAACTCAGCTGCAGCGTCACAGACCGATCCCACAAACTCATTTACAACCGCGTTATTTTGACGGGAGTGAGACCTCAGGTCACGTGACCCAGCGGGAACACACGACACAACAACCTCCACTCAAGCTCCACTTACTCTGTTCTGCAGCTTTCAGCCATGTTACACAGTCTTCATCAGTTTTCTTTGTTGTAAACAAACATCAAAACTGAACTGAGCTCCTGCTGATGAAGACCATGTGAGAGATTTGAAAGAAGAGCTGCAACCTTTAGTCACTGAAATGATGACTTGACAGGGAAGAAATTGATAATTGATAAATGTTCCTGTTCTCCAGAGACTGAAGCTCTGAGAGGAAGACCCAGCAGCTCTGGTTGAAAGCTGCAGGAAAAGTGGAGACTGTTTGTCAGACGTCATGCAGGTGAAGGACAGCACCTGTGTTCAGCTGGAGTCATGTGACCACATGAAGTAACAAATTATTCTGAACCAAACAAACGTCTGACATCATCTGACTGTAACACTGATTTCAGGTCAGAACCTGTTTTAATTTGAAAATATCTTTAGTTTCCTGAACGAGATGCTTTTATCTTGGTGAAGCAGCTGCAGACCCCGACAGTCAGAGAAGAAGAAGAAGAAGAGTCCTGGCCGGGACTCCTCCTCCCTCCCACTGCTTCATCACTAACGAGGCACTGATGCGTTAAGGAGCTGCTGCTGTGACCAGAAAAATGATGATGACAGGTAAACGCTCAGGTGATCAGGTGATCAGGTGGGGGCTGTGAGGTGAGGTTTGAGCAGCAGGGGGCGCCATGCTGCTGCTGGTTCAGATCTTCCTTCAACAAACGGAAGTTTTCCTCCTAATAAAGAGTTTTTAAAGCTGCAGGTCGATTCATCCACCGACAGAAAATAATTTTCATTTATTCAATGTGAAACTTTCAGGTGCGTCTGTTTCTCAGGTGTCACAGTGACGGCTTCTCTAGGTTCACACTGATGGTCATGTGAGTCCAGCACCGTCAGCTGTTCATTCATCAGTAATGAAAATGACCGGTCACTGCAGCCCTTCAGTGTTTTAAGGAAAATCTGACCTGCAGTTGCATCATGGGAGCAACACACACACGCACGCACGTACACACACAGACACACACACACACTCAGTCATCATCGTGGCTCCTCCTGTAGATCGGCACGTTGATGCTGTGAAACGCAGGTACCCAGCGGTTGTCATGGAGACCCACATTGCAGCCGGGCGCGTCTCTGTGGGCACCGTGGCAACACATCCAGTACCCGGGGCCGTACGGCAGCGCCTGGCAGTACGGCTTGTGGTGCCACCGGCACAGCGACACGTCGCCGCGGCCGTACCGCTTCTTGCACTGCTTGCAGGGGTCGTCCCGGTAACGAGGGTCGGACACCCAGAGCGAGTCGGCGGGCCGCACGCCGTAGTTCTCAATGACGAACTTGAAGTAGTGGCAGGTGCACTTGAGCGCGGCGAGGCTCTGCGTGGGTAGCAGCAGGAAGATCTTGACCAGCAGGTGATGCGGCAGCACGGCCAGGTACGGCTGCGGCTCCAGCAGCTGCTGCAGCCGCTGACGCATCTCCAGGAAGTCCTGCGACACCGACGCTCGCCGGCCCAGAGGCACTGCGGCAGAGCAGGGACTCGCACCCACAACCTCCCCCTCCTGACCCCCACCAGATTTTCTCCACCTCCTCTTCTCTGACTGGCTGCCAGAGTGAGGGGAGGGGCTAACAGCGTGGGGGCGGGGCTGCGAGGGGGCAGGCTCCTGGTCAAAAGTCGTTCTGTGGTGAGGGGGGCGGGGCTCTGAGTCTTTGGGGGGAGGGATAGAGTCTGTACAGGCTGAAGCAGCAGGAGGCAGAGACAAAAACAACAAGCCGGGTACAGGCTCCGCCTCCTCTGGCTGAGGGGGCGGGATCACAGTCTGACTCTCTGTGACAGTGCTCTGTGTCTCCAGAACCCCGCCCACCCCGACCTCCTGAGCCTCACCTGAGAGCGAAGAGGGGGGCGTGGTCAGAGGTGAGGCTGTTTCTGAGCAGCTGATCGGCTCCCTGCTTGGACTCTGAGCTCCCGGCAGTGATGATGATGATGTCATTGATGATGTCACAGATGATCCCTGGTCCCCGGCGGTGAGCAGGACTCGTCCCACCATCCTCCTCAGGCTGTTGCTCCTCGACAGATCTCCCTCCGTCTTCCTCCTCAGACACTCCGACTCCAGCTTTGCCACCATGTCCGACACCTTGACGCTCTCCGGCTCCTCCCCCCTGACCTCTGACCCCTCCCTGACCTCAGATGGTGGAGATCTGGACAGAGTGATGGTGGTGGAGCTCCTCTGTAGAGCGAGGACAGGTTTGCAGTCTAGCTGCTGCTCGCTCGCCCTCTGCTCCAGGAACGCCACCATCTCCACCACCGAAACCTTCTGCTCCTCCTCCTCTGCCGCTGTCACCGCCTCGTCTACACACCGCCTGCCGCCTGGCGTCTGAGTTGAGTCTGAGTGCTGTGGAGACGAGTTATGGTTGTGTTGCTGTGCGTCCAGGACCTGGGTCCTCTGGTCCTGCTGGAGGTTTTGGTTCTGGTTGCTTCCAGACCTGCGGCGCCGTTTGGCGCTGCAGTTCTCCTCCCAGCTCCCCTTTGCCTTAACGGCCCGTGTAAGTCCCGACATGGTGGTGTGGTTCGTGCACACCGGTGGCGCCCTGTCCCGGCCACCTGAGCTGCTGGTTGAGGTGTGTTCGCTGCCTCTGGCTCCGTCTGTCCGTCCCTCCTCTGAAGCAAAGATGGCGATCTTCTCGCGGACGTGTCCGGGTTTGATGACGGTCCAGATGTCCAGCGGGGCGTCCACATCCTCTGTGGCGGTCTGGTACAATCTGAGTGTGTCGTTCTCGCAGCCCGGTGGCGGGGGGAGGAGCTGCAGAGTGATGCTGGATGACGCCCTCAGTCGCAGCGACGCTACGTTGCTGCCGATGTTGCCGTTTGTTGCGTTGCTGCAGCGAAGCGTGTTGGTGGAGATGACGCTGAATGGGAGGCGGCTGCTGCTGATGTTGCCATGGTTACTGCTGCAGGTCTTCAACAGCGCCCCCTGCTGGCTCACAAACAGACTGCTCCGCTGGGACGATGTCTGAACACCGGCCGCATCCAAACGCAACTCAGAGCGCATGAGCTTCGGATAAGACTTCAGATGCATGATGGTCCTGAGAGAGAGAGAGAGAGAGAGAGAGAGAGAGAGAGAGAGAGAGAGAGGAAATATTACTCCATACATCTTGTATATATTTCATCTCCAGGTTTCATCAGAGGTGAAGAGGATCACAGACTTCAGACTGACTGCTACTGCTCTGGGCGATCTTACTAAGAGCCAATTTGCCATGAATTCTGGGTAAACAAAGACTTTTTTCAAACTAAAAGTCAGTCAAACTTTTTATTAGACTGAGGTCAAGTTAGTCACAAAGACAGAGATGTCTCATGTCTCATATCACCGGTTACATTTATTCACCTGTTGCAGACAGACCTGACCTATGACATCAGACAGACCCTCTGACACAGATCCAAACATGGCCGACAGCGTGTGAGTCTATGACAGTGTGGCAGTGAAGTGTTGGTTTGACTAACAGACACTTCAGACCTTTCAAGGACAGATTTCTCAGCAGACGCCTGCTGACTGAAAACACACACACACACGCACGCACACACACACACGCGCACGCGCCGCGTTATTATCAGAGCTGCAGATGAAGAATGCCTTATAAGCACTGGTTAGTGAGAGACACACTGAGACTCAGAGGGTGGATCCAGCTGCTGGAGGACACTCACTGGTTTTACTGGAACAGACTGTTTCTAGAACTGGTCGTTGCTCCTCAGCTGCTGCAGGACGAGGACTGGGTGTGGGAGTCAGCAGCTGTTTTGCTAACATGTTGGAGTACGTCCACAGATTCAGTCTAAACATTAAAGACATCTCCTGCTCTTGGTTTCACCCCCACCCCCCCACCCCCCCACCCCCAAACTCTGATCTGTGTGATGACCTTTGACCTCTCTGACTTCTTCTGTGATCCATCAGTTAGCTGCTGTGATGCAGCTTTGTTTGACCGAAAAGAGATTTACTTGTTTTTACGTTGTCCAGGTGTTTGACTGTGGAAACAACCACGTTATGAACTGTTACTGAACAGGATGAAGGCCACATGCGAAAAACATGTTTTTAGAGAAAAAAAAAGTCAGAAAAAAAGTTTCACATGTGGCCCTCATCCTCTTCCGTAGTTTGTGTCAGTGTCACCTGGTGGACAGAAACTTCATGTAGCGTCTTCGTTTTCCTCCGACCACATGTACAGACATGTGCAGGAACACACTTCAACTTTTTAACTACGGGATTACATCATGATGAAACACACACACACACACACACACACACACATTACCTCAGCTGTGTGCTGCTCTCAGTTCAGTTTGGATTGGTTCCCACACACACACCCAGTATGAACATCTGAGCTCCACAGACTCACCCAGCTGCTGTAAGTAAAACAATATTTCTGACGACTCAACAGACTGTGGACTGACAGCTGACCCCTCCCCTCACTGACCACCTGACCGCCAGCTGGTGGCTTGTAGCAGTTAGCAGTGAGCGGGGGGGCATCAAATTAATTGAAACTGGTACGAACGACAGCCAGTGTGATTTCATGTCATACTAGACGTGCTCTGATTGGTTGGTTTGTAGACATTGGTTGGTTGTCAGTTGCCAGTTGATTTTCTGTTGATTGATCATCGTGTGTAGCTGTAAAGATACAAATTCACAGAGATTTTAATCTTTCTGACTTTGTTCTTTATCAGCAGAGACATGAAGAACTGGAATTATGCCTCAGTGAAAACACAGGTAAATGTGAGAAAGGTGTTACGGTCTGAGGTGTCGATGCAAACTCCTAAACCTCAACAACATGTCGTGCTGACAGACCGAGCCAATTCCTGTCACGGTTTGAAACAGGGAGGGTATAAAAGACGGGGTCGGGTGAGCGCAGCCTGTTGCAGCATGTTTCAGCCCCGACTGTAACATATTTTCTGATCAGCCATTTAAAGTCCAGTTCCTCACTGTCTGAGCTGTTTCACAGACTGAAGCTGGTTCGTGTTCACAGGTCTTTCCTTTAATGTACTGAGACTGACTCACCCCTCCACAGCTGTGTGGTGTGACCTCCGACCTCTCTCCGCTCTCTCAGTGGTTTATGTAAGTGTTTCTGTCTCTCGTTAGCCTCTCTGACTGCAGGTTGTGTAATTCTAATTGTTCCCAGTCGCAGTGACGACGACACGCCTGCAGCGCCGCCGTCATTCACACTTTACGACTACACATCAGACTTGAAGCTCAAAATGTTCTCCGGTCATAAGGTTAGAGTTAACATGACTGAAATAAAGTTGAGAAGAAAACGACAGATTTTCCAGGGATCTTCAGTTTTATGTAGAAAAAGGATTTGAAAACATCTTCTGTGCGGCTGAGATTCAAAGTTCATTCATGGAGGGAGAAACCGTCAGTGTAGGATTGTGTAACTGCAGTGACTCATGTCTTAAACAAACACTAATTTTTTCATTATGTTACATCATCAGTGATGTCACCCTACAAACTAGAAACATCCACTGCAGGTTTTAAAGCTGGAGACTGGATCAGTTCACACACAGATCACAACAATACCATCGAAATGATAGTGACATCAGTTTACAACTTCATTTACTGCATCATTTTTCTTTAAAACTCAAATATAACGAGCAGGTAATTAATAATTGTAGCAACTAACACTTTCTCCATTTCCCTTAATGAGTACCAAACGGCACAGGACTTGAAAAGATCCTGGTAATTAGCAGCTAAATAAATACAGAACTTGTAAAACAAAGTGTTACCACAGGTTTTCTTCTTTAATCTCCTGAATGGTTCTGGACATAGAAAAGGACCGGATAACAGAACCATCATACGGGTTCATGTTTCTCTCTCTTTGTTTCTGATTAATCCATTTTTTCTGTCACTAAATACTACAATACCAACGAGCCTCAGCTGCTGTTGCCGTGGAGATGGGGCCAGTCAGAGGTCCAAACATGAACTGATTCAAGCTGCTGAACATGAGGTTTCTACAAACTGTGAAATGCAGCTTCAGTAACAAAACATGAAGCTCTGTGATTGGCTGTTTGTCAGTGAAATGCATCTTGGGAGTCACAGTCACAGTTTACCTCCAGGCTGCGTGCTGATTGGTTGGTGGTGTGGGGGGGCGTGGTCCTGGTTAGAGTGACAGCTCCTCTGGTCCTTCAGTTTCACATCGCTCAGACGTTCACTGTCACCCCCCCCCCAGACAGGAAACAAAACCAGACCCCGTTGGTCCTCTGAGTCCTTAAACCCCGCCTCCTCGGCAGTCAGGACGCACAACCTGCACGAAAACACACACACATCATCAATAAACACACACACACACACACACACACACACACACACACACACACACACACACACACAATGTGTAAGTCAGTGACTGTGTATAAAGATGGCCGATGTCTCCTCTTCCTCCCACTGGACAAAAATGAAGCCAAAATGTCCTGGGTAGAGGCGCTGCCATCTTGTCCTGCTGACATCACGCAGAGGCGAAATCTGTGCTGTGGTGATCAGAGAGTGGCGCCATGGTATTGAGGTCCCGCCCACACACCCGCTCAACCCAATGGTGCTACTGAGACATCACGTCCAGGAGAAAAAAAGGGACGGACGGCCATGACAGTCGCTGGTGCGGAAGAATAAAAATGAACTGACTGAACAAACATCAGTGTGATGAGAACGACCTGAACATGTAGACTTATTAGTTTGGCCTGTGTCCCCACATGGAGGGGGCGGGGTTTACGGCCTGTGCTGCAGACAGCCAGCAGGTTATGGTTGATGGCAGACGCTTTGGCTTCACTTCAGGGAGCTGTGATGTCGTCCATCTTTATACACAGTCACTGGTCTGAGGCCGCCACATTGGACCGGGCGAGACTGAGGACAACGGAGGAGCTGCAGCGTTTTCTGGATAAAAAACTCTATAACTTTTGTGTTTCTCAACTGATTTCAATGAGTCGTTTTATATTCGAGGGTTTATGATCTACGTGGAGGAAAATAAAAGTAAATAATAAAAAAATATATGTGCTGGTCCACAGCCCTCGTTCTATTATTATATATGATGATAACACGACAGAAACTCATCTCTGTCTGATGGAGGGAAATAAACCTTTAACTGGTGGAAACAGGCTGCTGGATCCTCTGGACTCTGTGTGTGTGTGTGTGTGTGTGTGTGTGTGTGTGTGTGTGTGTGTGTGTTGGACCACAACAGCAGCACATGGTCCTGTAAGTGACACCCAGCAGCTGCTGTCACACTCAGCTCTGCTTACACTGTGTGTGTGTGTCACCGAGCCAATCAGCTGCTTGTACTGTCTCCTTGTGTCTATATAAGGCAGTGGGTAATCAATATGTCTGGAATGCCCACTCTGCCACACACACACACACACACACACGCACACACGCACACACACACGCACACACACACACACAGAGGAGGAGAAGAGACAGTTTTCTCCTGCCGTGTCTCACACTTGGACAAAAACAGTGGAATTAGCTCATCAGCTGATCCCAGGTGACACTGGGTAATGGGCGGGCTACACATGGACAGGTCACCTGTCAATCACAGAGCTGACACATAGGGACAGACAAAGCCCTCACAGAGAAAGAAGCAGTCAGCTGATAGTAGCTTGAGGTGACGCCACAACAAAACACAGAAGTCTTTGGTCAGTCCTGTGGAGATTATATATATAATAATGATGCAATTCCACAATAGCGTTAAAGTTTTCAACATGTTTGTGTTGTTTGAGTACAAATTTAAATGAAAATGCAAATAGATGCAATAAATTTTCACATACCTGCATAAGACTGAAAATGAAAAACATCAAATGCCATTTTGATTTTCAGATTGTTAAAAAATTGCATTTTCATTTCCAGCCCAGTAGAGCGTAGTGACATGTAAATGAAAATGCCAATTAATGTTTTACATATTGCATTTAAATATTTGTCCACTGTCGAGCAGGTGAAGACTTTAGAAATAAAATATCAAAAGCCTTTTTCATTTTCAAATTGTTAAAAATCTGCATTTTAATTTTCGAATTTGAATTAACATTAGAATATTATCATCTGAGCATCAAGGTGTGACTGTTCACTTTAATATGGTCCTAGAATGCCCACACAAGTGAAAATTAAAATTATAATGCTAACAATGCCACAGTCTTCAGTTGTCACTTCCTGTCATCTCTCATCTCTACACTGCAGTGTAAAGCTTGGGGTGTTTGCAGTGGACAGGGGTGGTTCTGATCCAAGTTGGGAACCAACCCAGATTCATTAAACTCCTTAAACTAAACGAGTGTCCTGTCCAAACTTTCATTCGTTCATGTCTGTTTGGTCTCCGTTGCCTCTCATCCGCAAAGAAAAACAACATGATGTAAACAAACATGTGAACACTCAGCAACACTGTTGTTACCAACAAACATGGCGGAGCAGCTCAAAGGTTCAAAGGTCAACAACACAACTGAGACTGTGGGCGGAGCCACGAGTCTGTTTAAATATGAACATCTATATTCAATTTCTAAATATTAATATCTATTTATTCATCAGATTTCTGGTCTCTTAACAACAACAACACTGTATGTTAGAGACACACTGAACTGGACGACCCAACCAGCTGTGAGTCATGTTTCTGTTTACAAGCCTGTGATTGGTCGAAGTGAAGTCGCAGTTCCTCTGTGTTTCAGAGAAATAAAACAGTCTGAAGCTTGTTTCAGCCTGTTCAGCCAGACAACCACACCCTCTACTCAACCACAAGGCATGCTGGGAAAACACCAACATGCGCTGTGTGTGTGTGTGTGTGTGTGTGTGTGTGTGTTGAGAGCTGCACGATGTGTTTCTTAGAGAGAAAAAGACACAGAGCTTCACAGACTGACCAAACTGGTTTTCTGTTTATCCTAGCGCGCGCGCACACACACACACACACACACACACACACACACACACACACACACACACACTTAGCAGGTTCATAACATATCTGACTGTGATTTGATGAGCGGGAGAATCACAGTTGCTTAAAAGGTTAATTGCATCATTAACTGCAGAGGAGCTGAAGAGCAGCTGAGGAAATTGATCAGATCAAATCTATAGAGCAAAGTCAATTCCTCATCGTTGAGGATCCATCAGGTTCTTCTGATCGAGGAAAAGAAACAGTTAAGATACAATCAGAGGTGCGGTAAGTTCTCCTTAGTTTGGTCACTACGGTCTGAACTGACTTTAAGTGATTCCTTCAGTATAAGACGAAAATACGGAGAAAACCTTCAACACTTGAATGAACATTTTAAGGAAATCTTAACTTCAGATGCTTTGTGTAACCGGCCCCTGCTCGCTGCTGATTTGCTGCTTTTCTTTGTCATATTCATCATCAGCTGCCACTATCACAACTGTTCATATTATAAACAGCTACAGAAGAATAGATATAGAGTGAATGAACACTTCTTCAGCCTCCAGACTGATGTTGGAGGTCAAAGGTCAGAGGTCAGTGCAGCCGACACTTCAGCCGGCTCTGCAGGAGCTGTGTGACAAACTGTTCTTCAGACTGATCAATACATCCACAGATCACGAGACTCTTGAAGCTGCTTCCAGCGTTGGTTTACACCGAGTCTGATCCTGCACCGTGCCGACTGAACGCCCGCTCTCATCCTCAGCTGTTCTGAGCTCAGCTGGACTCACACAGGTGGAAGTAAACAGTGTGGACGGGCTGAGAGCTGATTGGGTCATCACAGGACAAAGGTCAAAGTGCAGCTGCAGAGCGTATTTACAGGAACGGCTCCTGATCACCTGAGATCAATAAAATAAGACGATGTGTTTGTGTCCAGACCGACACCACATGAATATAACACACAGACTGAGCCACTGAACCGGACCAACTCATCCTCAGAGTCCAGCCTCTCTTCACTGCTTCTCTCTGTCTGTTGTGATTGGCTGTGACAGGTAGCTCCTCCTCTCGGCTGCCGACGAGTATCACGTAGGTGATTAGCGATTAGTCGACTGAATGATTAAATGATGCTGGTCTCCCCGCCCTCTGCCTGGATGTTGTAAACCAGTGAGGTGTAAACTGGGACAGTGACGCCCGGTGAAACCAGTGCTGGTTGACAGGACTTAGATCCAGAAGAAGTCAAATAAGTCTGTATGTAGCTGTGTCACAATAAACCGGAATATAACCACTGGACTGGAGCGATGAGGAACCACATTTAGCTCAGGTATGATAACCTGCGAGGTAAGGAGGCTGCTGGTGCTAGCACGGCTAACGTTAGCCACACACCGCTTACCTGCAGATGCTGTGATCCTGATGAAACTGTTTTCTACCTCTCAGTCTCGTCGACTGTTTTTTAAATTTAAATTTCTGTTTAATGGACGGAGAAATCAACATCTCTACTCCGTCAGAGCGCAGAGACGGAGACGATAACAAACAGAGTCAGAGTCAAACATCCCAACACGTGGGAGAGTGACAGTGGAGATTTTATAGGTTCCTGTCACTGTCACACACTGTTTGAACTGCACGTTAGCTCAGTTAGCTCAGTTAGCTCTCTTTAACACTGTCTGTGGGCCTGAAACCAACAGTTACATTCATCAGTATGTTCCAGGAGTTAAAACTAAATATGGTGAAGCTGCCTTCAACCACTATGCTGCTCAGAATGCCTGAAGATCTCAGACTAGAAACAGCTCCAAGCACCTTAAAGTCTCAACTCAACTTCTTACAGACGCATTCAACTTTTTCTCTCTACTTTGTTTGTTTGACTGTTTTATTTCTGCTTGTACTCTGTTAAGCACTTTGTGTTTCCACTGGTATGAAATGTTCTACAGATACATTTGCGTTGCCTTTGCCTCAGTGGTCGTTCAGTCAGAAAACAGTAAAAATGTCCATCTGAGTTTCTCAGAGTTCAAGGTGACGTTTTCAAATGTCCAGTTTTCTCGAACCAACAGTTTAAAAGAGACTCAGTTTATTATCATGTGACGCAGAAAAGCCACAAACAGCAAATACTTCATCTCTTTGCTTAAAAAATTATAAAAAATCGATTATTCAGTTAACAGCGCTACCATTGGTAATCATTAATTATTAATTAAGTAATTTTTTTAAGCAAAAATGTTGAAAAGAAATCCTAAATCTGAACATTTGCTTCTTTTCTTAGTCACATAATAAACTGAATATCTTGTTTTTACAAAAACAGACTTCTGACGACGTCACCTTGGACTCTGGGAAACTGTGACGTGCAGTTTGATAATGTTTTGCAACTGATTAATAAATCAATGAGAAAATAATCAGCAGATTATTCCCTGATGGAAATAGTTGCAGACCTCACTGGCTGTTTCCTCTCTTCTGTGTGTTTAAAGTTAACGAAATGAAAAGAAAGAGATTGTTAACATTTAGTGTGTGTTCACCTGCTTTGCCTTCACACACCTACTGAACACGGAATATTTCCACACCGTCGGTTCTGGGTTCATTTTGACCCCGATACGGAAGACACAGCAGAAACTGGTGTTTCAGGTGTTTCGGTAACCAGTAACTAAACCGCAGTGACTAATGTTAACCAGTGGAAGTAACCCACGGCAGCAGGTTGATTTAAAGGGTCTGGAGCTAACAGCTCCGCTCTGTGGTCTGAAGCCCCAAACAGCTGCTGTGAACTTCAGTCCGGATCACAGGCAGACCCTGAGGCCTCTGCACCACCTCCACTGTCCGCAGCTAATGTCTGTTAGCATGTAGCTCTGCACCGACTCCATATGACGCGAGAACCGGTAACATGTACCAGAGCAGACGGTAAACAAACTGCCCATCACCCCGTTACCACCCAGACACCCAGTCTGTAACCGGAGCTGACTTCCGACTCAAACTTTGCTAGCCTCAGCGCTAACTAGCATGCTACTAGCCGCGGCCGTTTGAAACCATGATACACCTGGCTAACTGACTAGCCTCTGCGGCTAACAGACACAGAGCTAGGTGGACGGAAAAAGAGCGTCGACATTTGAAGAAACTAAAAGTCTTATTAAACAAACCTCCCCACGTCCCTGTGGGTTTGTGTTCAGGTTCAGACGGACTGTTGTAGCAGTGGAACCCACCGGACAGAGGCCGAGGGTCAGACTAACCTGCAGGGGAATCTCTCCGTCTCTGTCCGCTGGTGGCAGCGACGAAAAACAGCAAATCCCTCCGTTCCCGGTTCGTCCCGTTAACGTGAAACTCTGCAGCTGCCAGTTCCTTCGGTTAACTACAGATAAAATGTTGTTTTAAAATGTTAAATCGCGGTTTGAACGGAGCTCCGCCGTTCCCGAACCTGTCGGTTCCTCTGTCCGAACCAACCACTACTGACCGAGCACACTGACGTACAGCTGGGACTGCTGCGTCATGACGTAACGAAGCCTGCCAAAGATCGTCTATAAACATGAAGATGTGGTTATATTGGTTGTAAAGAGGACTGACTTTTATCTAAATCTTATTTTTCCTTGTTAAATATTACTCCAACAGGCAAAATGTAATAAACCATCATTTGAAGAAAAGATTAGTTGACTGATACAGTTTTTTTGTATGACTCCTTTATATTTAATGTTTTATTGTTTTACATTTCTTATTCATCCATTTCATTTTAGTTATATTATCTAATTATATCATGTCTAGGGCTGCAGCCAACAATTCCTTTCACTATAGATTAATCTGTTGATTATTTTCTCAGTCAATCGATTAGTTGTTTATCTAAAGAGCGTCACAGATTCCCACAGTCCAAGGTGACAGGTCAGGTCAGATGTCCTGTTTTGTGTGATCAACAGTCCAGCACAGATGAGGTTCAGTTTACTGTGACAGAAGTGGAGAAAGTGGAACCGGAGAATTTTGGTGTTACTTTAAAATCACCTCAAAACGATGAATTTATTATGAAAATAGTACATTTTCTGTCAATTGTTTAATCCACTTATTGTTGAAGCTCTAATTATGTCTACATTTTTGAAAATACTTACAATTGAATCTTTCTTTATTTTATTCACCTTTGAATTTTCTTTAATTAAATTTTTTCTCTTTCATTGCTCTTCTTGTTTCTACATTGAATTTCTATTCTGTGGATTTGATGAATTCACACTCTGGATGTGATGAAATGGAAATTTGTTTTGATCAATAAACGTGCAGTTGTTAGTTCTGTTTATTTTCACTATCACTTATTTTATATAAACCTGAATGAAACCTTGTGTATTTTGCTCCATGCATCTTTTCAGGTTTGACACATGGAGGAAGTCTCTGAGTGTTTTGGGTCACAGCAGCAGCGACAGAGTGAGACTCCCTCATATTTAATAATTTATCTGTGATCCGTCTTCAGTTTCAACAACAACAACAAAACCACACATTAAAACCAGGAGAACCAGAGCTCTCTTACAACCAGGGGTCAAAGGTCACAGCCAGGACTGTCCTGTCTTACCTCCACCTCTCCTTTTTTCCTTCGTTAGCTCGTTCTTTCCTTCTCTCCTTTTCCTCCCCTTTTTGTGTTTCCTTCTCCTCCTTTCCTCCCCTACCTCAGACCTGTAGCAGGAGGTATCTCGGTGTCGCCCCCTGGTGTCTGTGAACCACTTTAGTTAACAGATCCAGGATCAGCACTGACAGTCAAACAGTGACAGTTAAGGAGATCACAGAGTTACTAAACAGTCATTCACACAAATATGACCAGACAAAATAATACACTCATTTTACACCTGGTTAACACTGGTACCCTCACAAAGATAGAGATTCATGTGCACTGTACCTGAAAAAAATATAAAGTATTTCATATTTAAAATGATATGCTATTGTCTATATTAATATTATTTGTTTTTTTAAGAAAAGGTTTATAATATTGTAATAATATTAAATGAAATTATTAGATCTACAAAATATTCACTAGAAAATAATACAATGTCTATTTAAAAATACTATTTATTATATGATAATAGAATTCATTATTTAAAAGTAGATATTATTTACTATATGATAAAATATCCCTTTCACAGCACGGATAATATGAGTAAACTTCAGGGGTCAGAGGTCAGGGGTCAAGGTTTGGCCTTGTCCTGGTTTACAGATACAAACAAACATACACAAACTGCAACAGGTTAAAGATGAAACTTTATTTAGGAGTCACTTGAGTACAAACACAAGACAACAAGTAAAAGGGGATCTCCTGAGGATGGATCTACTGAGGATCCATCGAGGATCCCCTGAGAACCTTCTGTGGATGTTTAATGTATAAACATTTTATTCTGACTTAGCCAAGAATCATCTAAAGTGCTGCTATTTTGGATTGACTAAAGATCTACTGTGAATCTACTGATGATCATCTTCAATCATTTACCGTGAGGGTAAAGTGATGGTCCAATAGATCTCTGGTGGATCTCCAGTAGATTCCTGTATGATCCCCAGTAGAGCTCTGTGCGATCCCCAGTAGATCTCTTTATGATCTCCAATAGATTTCTGGTGGATATCCAGTAGATCTATGTGCAATCCCCAGTAGATCTATGGTGGATCTCTAGTAGATCTCTGTTTGATCCCCAGTCGATTTCTGGTGGATATCCGATAGATCTCTGTGTGATCCCCAGTAGATCTCTGTTTGATCCCCATTACATTATGGTGGATCTCCAGTAGATCTCTATGTGATCCCCAGTAGATTTCTGGTGGATCTCCAGTAGAGCTCTGTGTGATCCCCAGTAGATCTCTGTTTGATCCCCAGTAGATCTCTGTTTGATCCCCATTACATTATGGTGGATCTCCAGTAGATCTCTATGTGATCCCCAGTAGATTTCTGGTGGATCTTCAGTAGAGCTCTGTGTGATCCCCAGTAGATTTCTGGTGGATCTCCAGTAGATCTCTGTATGATCCCCAGTAGATCTCTGTTTGATACCTAGTAGACCTCTGGTGGATCTCCAGTGGAATGCAGGTGGATCTCCAGCAGATCCCCATAAGATTTCTGATTGATCTAAAGTAGATCTTTGTTGGATCTCCAGCTGTTCTATGACGGACACAGTATTAATATTGTGGTGGATTTCTTATGAATTAATTGACAGATTATTTAACAGATAGTTATGAACAGATGCCCCCCGCCCCAACCCTTATATCTGTGGTGGATCTGGTGACGTGTCTCAGGCTAAGGTCTCCATGTGGACCTTGGACAGGTTGAGGTCATAGTAGATGTTCAGTTTGTTGATGGATCTCAGGTCGGTGATCCGGTGTTTGAACTCCAGCAGGTGAGAGTTGTTGACGGCCACCTTAAACTCTCTGCTGGTGCACAGGATCTTCATCTGCAGCAACAGAACCACAAACTGTTACTGACGTGACAAATGTTCACGGACTGACCCTTAAATTCTGCGCAGTGGTGAAGACAGACCGAACTAGGACCTTACATTGAAAAGGTTAGTGATAAAAATGAAATCTGAGCATTTATTGATATAAAATCAATATTTGACCTCAAACGGCTGCCCATGGACGAAGGGGAAGTGCTGCAGGTCTCGCTCCTCTTTGCCCCACTTCTTGCCGATGCAGCTGTTCCTGACGATCACCTTCCTGCCGCTCTCATTGAAGCGAGGGTTGAAGTGAAAGGCCAGGTCATTCGCGGTGGACATATCCACTGTGATCCTGAAAAACGACAGAGACCGTCACTGACTTCTGAACCCACAAGACACTTTCACTGGATTATAGTGAGGCGAGTCCACCTTGTCTCGACTACAGCTGGTGCAGAACGCTGCGGTAGAGTCAGTAGCTGCCCCAAAACTTTGGAACAGTTTACCTCTTTTAATTGTCAACCCTCCATCAACATTTTTAAGACTAAACTTAAAACCCACATGCTTTCTTTGAATTTTGAGAGTCTCTAAGTTTTTATCTTTCACTTTTATCCCTTATGCTTTAATTTCAAACTGTTTCCTTCCACTTTCATTGTTTCTTACTGAACATACTGATCACTGGATCAATGTAACTACAAACCTTTCTCCATATTTTAACATCGTTACCAGGTGAGCAACAATAAAACATAACTGATAATAAGAACAATAGTTCATTCCCCATGTGTGACAGAAAAGGACAACAGAAATATTTCCATCCATCATCCATCATCCATCATCTGTCCATCCATCGTCCAACATCCATCATCCATCATCCATCATCCAACATCCAACATCCAACATCCAACATCCATCATCCAACATCCATCATCCAACATCCAACATCCAACATCCAACATCCATCATCCATCATCCATCATCTGTCCATCCATAATCCATCCATCGTCCAACATCCAACATCCAACATCCATCATCCACTCCTGATGTTAAAGTGTTGACACTGACTTGTCAGCGTTGGGTTTGACGGTTCCAGCGATGGTGATCAGCAGTTTGTCATAAACTCCACTGGGCAGATTCTGTTGGTACGGCACCGCCTGTCAACCAGAAACCACATCTGTCTGTTACTGTGTCTGTAACTGTCTGTTACTGTGTCTGTAACTGTCTGTTACTGTGTCTGTAACTGTCTCTCTGACTCACCAGATTCTGTTGAGGGGCAGTGGGGTGGGTGGGTCCAGGTCCAGGTCCAGGTCCAGGTGAAGGACTGGGCCATCCTCCAGGTGCTGCAGGTTGTGGGGAGGGGGAGGGCCAGGTGGGCTGGCTGGGGTTTCCTCCAGGCCACACGCCTCCACCTCCAGACGGACCTCCGGGCCAGGTGGGGTTGGCAGCAGGCGGCTGACCTGAGGTGACATCCTGTCTTTACCTGTCTTGCTTTATTCTGTATTTCACTGTTTCTGTTACTACGGTAACAGAGGGGACTCAACATGCACATTTCTTTCTCAGGTAAGTTTTCCACACATTCATGTTGGTTTGGTTCGAACATTTTGACCTATGAAAACCTCTTAACTCCATCAGCTAGAATAAGTTAAAAGATGGCATCATCAGCACGTAGGAGTTGTGGTGGTGAGGATGTTGGTGGGCGTACCTGGCCAGGTGGGATTGTTGGGTTGTCCAGGCCAAGGGCCGCCACCTGCGGATTGGTTGCCACCAGAGGGCCAATCACCAAGAGCGTCTGAGAGCTGCAGACACAGGAAGAGAAAAAAAAGTGAAGGAACATTGAAACGTGTGAGTGCAGTTCCTCTAACGTCCACTAGATGCTGCTGAAACCTCCCGTCTCTCTGTGCAGATACAGAGTCAGTGAAGTGTCCGCACAGGTCCAGACACTGAGTGGTTCTGATGGTTCATGCTGACATCACACAGTCTGGTGACTGATGAACTCTCTGCACGTGTCTCAGCTAAAATGAGACAAATCTGTGCCTGAAAAAACAGACAGTGCAAAAGCTGCTGTAGCTCTGTCCGAGCAGTCCCTGAACGCAGCGCAGCACACAGGGGATGTGTTTCAGGGCGTGTGTGCAGACTGAGGGTGTGTTCAGAGGTTGACAGACTCATCAGGAATGTTCAGTATGAGGGTGTGGGTTTTACAGATGAATGCTACTCTGTTGACTTTCATAATCCCCCCCACCACCACCTCCACACACACACACACACACACACACACACACACACACACACACACACACACACACACAATCTCCAGCTAAAGTGTGTGTATAGTGCGTCTAACTCAGGCTAACACACCTGGACGATCCCAGCAACTGTAGATACCTGTACAGTGTTGCTGTAGTGAAAGTAACATCATCCACATCCAGGGCTTCAGGGCAACAAATTATTGTTGGGCTCGTACTACATTTCAACCAAACCTGGGCAGGTGTGTGCTTTGCCCCGTTGGTGATCCAGCCTTGTCCACATCACTCAGTAGTGAAGTTTCCTCTTCTTCTGTGGTGGTTTAAACGCAGCGACTGGAGAATCATTCTGTTTCTACTCTTTCTATCTACCTCTGTGAGCACATTTTGGGGATTTTTCAGTTTTGTTTTTTTCAAGGAAATTTTTCAAATGTGATTAAAAACCGGTGGAAAGAAACACAGTGAAAGCTGTGTGCTTGTGTTTAGTCACAGTCTTGTCTTTAAATAGAAGGAGACTTAATAGAGACACACAGTAACTAATACAGGAAATGAATCAGAGGAACTTTAGAAACACAGACTTACATCCATCGTGCTCCTCTGCGATCTGAAACAGACGGAGAGAAAAGGGTTAAAACAGACGCAGAAGAGGAAGAAGAGGACAAAGTCTGTGGGTGTGGTGGGTGTCGGGTCCTGACACGAAGAGAAAAGAAACAGGACAGTCAACCTGAGAAGCGTTCATCACAACCACAGAGAAAGCACCAGGCTCATGTTTCTGCTTCTCATGAGGTCTGGTGAATGAAAACCTGAATTCTGTTTGATTAAAACTCATAAACTAAACTGGGCTCGTTCTTTAACTCAGGCCTGTCACTGGAGTAAAAGTAAAACTACAACACTGTAAAATACTCATCATCATCAAAAGTCCTGCACTCAGAGATTTAACAAAACACAGAGACGAGTTATCAGCATCATGTCGTCCACAAATCCAAAGGTAGAGCAGGAATGAGAGGTGGTGTCGTACAAGTACAAAGAGGCAGAGGATGAAAACTTGGTTAGGTCTAGTCAGTAAAATTACTTGGTTCAGTTTAGTCTCTAGAACTACTTTAGGGGATTCCCATCACGTCTTTACTCCACTGTGTCTGTGTTTACACTGTGTATAATTAATAAGTTATCCTGCTGTTCCTCTCGTGTTTCTTCCTCTGAACCTGCATTTAATTTGATGTATTTAATTCACTGTAAATCACAGGCAGGATTATGATCCATTACTTCAAATTCTGTGACTTGATCACATGTTTTAAAATGACATTACTCACAGAGTTAAGCTCAGTGGGTGTGTGTGTGTGTGTGTGTGTGTGTGTGTGTGTGTGTGTGTTTGTGTTTGTGCTCCTGTGGCTTGTGTTGGCGGTGGGCGGAGGAAACTTTCTCACGCACACACACACCAACAGCCTCCAGCAGGAAACACACGATCAGTGTTTGTCTACAGTCCACAGACAAACTCACTGCATTAAACTCCCCGTACAAAATGTTTTCCTAATTAATTTCTCATGATTGTTTTTGTTCTTCACAATCCTGGACCCTACTGTGTATAATATCAACATTTATCGACAGGCTGTAGGATTAATATATATTTATGTAACATATCTCTATAATATAAGTATTCATACATAAAACAAGCTTGACATATATGTCAATATATGAAGTTATTACAATTTCTACACATCTTTTCCCTCTTTACAGCAACAGAACAAACTGGATCACAACAACGCCACAGTTTCAAATTCATTTCCTGTTTCCTTT
>NW_019175066.1:531156-543990 GCF_002260705.1 Seriola dumerili
TAAACACTGTGTTTGTGTCAGTGTTGATGTGAGTTATGTTGTGATCCTGGATGTTAGTGATGACTCCACTGTGACCTCTGAGATTACCTCCCCCCGAGGTGTGTGTGTGTGTGTGTGTGTGTGTGTGTGTGTGTGTGTGTGTGTGTGTGCAGTATTGGGGATACAGCGGCTACAAAAATACTTTGTTGAGGCTAAAACCAGGACTGGATCATCATCACTGAAGATTAGTCACTGAGAAGGTTCTGGAAGTTTGTAAGTAGGTTTAAGGAATCGTGGATAAGGTCCCAGGGCCAACAAGAAGGTTTTCATAGTCATTAAGAATGTGTGTGTGTGTGTGTGTGTGTGTGTGTGCAGTATTGGGGATACAGCGGCTACAAAAATACCTTGTTGAGGCTAAAACCAGGACTGGATCATCATCACTGAAGATTAGTCACTGAGAAGGTTCTGGAAGTTTGTAAGTAGGTTTAAGGAATCGTGGATAAGGTCCCAGGGCCAACAAGAAGGTTTTCATAGTCATTAAGAAAGTTCGAGGGGACTTAAAGAAGGTTCTAGGGTAGTTTAAAAACATTGGGGATCAGTTAACAGTTCTAAAGGCCATTGGGAACTTTCTTTCAAGGGATCATTAAAGAGGTTTTAGGGATCATCAAAATGTTCTGGGGGTCATCAATCATCTTGGTGTCATTAATAAGGTCCTAGGGGTCACGAAGAAGGTTCTAGGGGCGATAGAGAAGGTTTTATGGATTGGCAACAGGGTTCTAAGGCTTATTAAGAAGGTTCTAGGGTTCAGTAACAAGGTTCTAGGGCTCATTTATTGAGTTGAGGACTGGGGTTGTTGGGAATATTCCTCAGATTCTATACAAGAAGGCTCTAATTGTCATTAAGAATGTTATAGCACATTTAAGATGTTCTAAAGGTTACTGAGAAGGTTCTAGGGATTATTGAAAAGGTTCCAAGGATCAATAAGAAAGTTCTAGGGGCCACGAATAAGGTTTTAGGGATCTAAAGGTCATTGAGAAGGTTCTAAGAGTCAATAAGACAATTCAAGCTGACAGTTCTAGGAGTCGGTGATAAGGTTCTAGTGGTCATTTGTAAGGATCGTTAATAAGGTTCTGGTACCGATCAACAAGGTTCTATCAGTCATTCAGCAGGTTCTACAGACTTACAGCTGGACAGAGCAGGACAGTGATGAGACAGCTGCAGCTACAGTACATTTATCACGTTCTACAGTAAGAACCACATCAGCACATAGAACCGAACCATGTTCCTCAAGAGTGAACCGGCAGCAGTCGCGTCACAGGGATAATGAAAGAGGTTTTTCCGGCTGACCTCACAATGTTTATGTGTTTGTGTAAATCAACGTGAGGCGTCAATAAAGAGACGGAGCCGCTGCTGCAGAGACAGTGAATCACACAGAGATCCATTACTGTGATGGAGCGGGGGGGCGAGAGACGCTTACAAAGAACAGTAGATATTCACAGTATTGTGTATAATTGCTTTTTTCCTTTATTTCATTTTCAATTTATTCTATTAATAATTATATTGTATCGTATTGATATTTTTTTCTTTGACAATTTAATTCCATTGAATGATTGTAATGGTGCTTTGGTAACACATTGAAAGAGCGTGAAGGAGACAGTTAATTAATTATATGGAGAATTCAACACTGTGGTGAAATCTGAGGGGACGAGAGAGCATAAGGATCAGTGAGTGAGAGAGAGAGAGAGAGAGAGAAACGCCTCAATTTACATCATCCAGATAAACAGTCCAGCTCTGAAACATCATGTTCTCTATCAACACACACACACACACACACACACACACACACACAGTGACAGTGTGTCCTGTAGTTAAATGTCTGCAGGTCGATGTTTTATTGGCAGCAGAAAGCGGCTGTAAAATCAAACCTGGATTTACTGTGTGTGTGTGTGTGTGTGTGTGTGTGTGTGTGTGTGTGTGTGTGTTAGCACAGTAAAAATGAGCTCAGCGTCTTAGCATTTTAGCAGCAGGAGAAAATGAGCTGCAGGATACAGGAAGGAAGAACCAGGCAGGAACTCTGAGTGTAAATGTTCTAGATGTTCTATTTCTACGTGAAGCCTCAGACACTCACACAACAGAACAGACAGTCAGTGGTGGTTCAGGTGTTTGGTGACTTCACTTATACACATTTACATTAACCCTAACCTGGACCACGGGGGGGTCATCACCTCGGGAGCTCTCCAGCCGCCTCATTGGCCCGCTGCTACCCGGGCTCTGATTGGTCCTTTTTGGTCCAATCAGGAAGCACACAGGTACAAACGATCAGAACAATCGGAGGAGCACAGGAATGAATGACAAACTGAAATTAACTGCCGAATGTTTCCCAACTAAAACTGAAACATGTTTCCAGTGAAAACACTTGAAATGTGACCCGGGTCTGATCATTTATACGCTGCAGTAAAGAGAGTTAAATATAATATATAAATATAATATTATAATATATGACATCCTGAATTCACACACTGAGCAGATGCAACACGTTTCTTATTGGTGGATTAACCCTTTAAACATTAAGTGCACTACCCCTTAAGGGGGGGGGGGGGTCATTGATGTGTTAACATGTTTGAGCCTGACTCACTGTCTGCTGCTTCATCTCCTGCTCTCTGACCCTCTGTGTGACCTCTGACCTCTGACCCGTCCTCCTCTGAGACTCCCTGAGGCCTGATGAGAGGAGAAGAAGAACAGATTTACATTTCCACCCCGGCTCTTTGTGTTTGTGGAGGGGTTTTTTTCTTTTTAATGGTTATTTCTTCACTGGGGAGACAGTCGACCTGCAGGAGGAGGAGGAGGAGGAGGAGGAGGAAGCTGCAGACGGACAGATCTGTCTCACCTCCATCATGATGTCAGTCATGTGTCTGTGGTCCTCACAGGTTTCTACCTCTGTCCACAACACTGAGGATTAGTCACGGTCTCTCCTGATTGGCTGTCATCAGCCTGGACTACCAGTGGTGAATACAACATGATGATGAATGACAGTGTTACTGACCTTGTTGTCTTTGCAGCTGTTACTTACAGTCTCTATTTTAATGCTACAACTGTCTCTGTTGTTCCTGCAGCCGACCACCTGCAGAGTAGACTCTCAGTATAGGTGAGTGGTCACGTGACGTGTGTTGTCAGGTGTGATGGGCTTCAGTCCAAAAGTCAAAATAATCTCATTTTCTAACCACTTCTCCTCGATCTCCACGGAAAACGTCATGTTTTTTCACTAACTTTATTTAACTTTAACATTTGGACGATAAATCCTCCTTTAACCACAGAAACAAACAGGATTGAAATGTTGAAATAAGAAAACATGAAAAGTTGAGAAAGTTGAGCCATTAAAATAATAATTAAAGAGAAATAATGAACTGAGCAAAAGATCAGAATAAATTATATTCAGACATAAATTTATAGTTTCATTGGCGCTTTTGACATTTTTATACATTTGTTAAGTCGAGAAAATCAATAAAGTGTTTTGTTCTTATGATGATATTGTCTATAACTATAAATTCACTACATGTGTTTCTCATGATGACTCCTAACTGGATTTAAGCAAATTAAAATTAAGTTAATTTAATTAATATTTAAGTAAAACAACAACATTATTTTTATAGTTATTGCGCCGCATGGAACTGACGTGTTTGTTTCTCTTACCTGTGTGTCCCTGTGTGTCCCTGAATGTGACACTGTTCCCTCTGCAGCAGGTGGAGCTGACTCTCCAGTAGCTGCCTTTAAACCACAGAAGAAGAAGAAGATGAGGTCATTAAAGATCCAGTTAAAGCTCAGACAATACGCCTTTAACATGCTAATGAAGAACACACACACACACCCACACCCACACACACACACACACACACACACACACACACACACACACACACACACACACGCTCAGGCTGTCAGCTGGTTAATTGTGTCGTTAATCAGAAAGAGGTTGAAGAGGGGACACGAGCAAACACACGACCTTTACCTGACTCTCTGTGTGTGTGTGTGTGTGTGTGTGTGTGTGTGTGTGTGTGTGTGTGTGTGTGTGTGTGTGCTGATCTCGGTCAGGTGAGTCTCGACAGGTGACTCCTGTGAGTCTCTTGATGGATTTTATTTTCTTACTTCCTGTTCAGACGCCGACATGTTGGAAACTGTCAAGTGTTTATCAGCTGATCTGGAGTCAGACCAGGTCTCTGGTTTGATTCAGTCTGGGTCATCAGGTCGACTCTCTGCTTCCTTTGAGGCTGCTCCCAGGGGTCAAAGGTCACAGATAAGAGGTCATCAGCTGACCTCTGATCTCCTCCTGCTGCAGGTTATGTCTCCAGAAAATAAAAACCTTCTTAAGGTGGATTTTCTTCCTCCCGCGGCGTCCTCTGTCCTCCTTAAACCGGTCCTCCCTCGCCCTCCATCTAAAATAGATCGACCTGGATTCTGAAACGAGGTCGATGTTTTTTTTTTCCGCCTGAGAGAAACGGTCCAGCAGGTTCTACTGCGACGGATCAGAGTCCAGGAGCTGAGGGTCTGAGCTGGATCTGGTCCCGGTCCTGACCCAGAGACCCCGCTGTGTGCACGTGAGAGGCTTTCAGGAGTTTTGCTGTTTGTAAGGTTTTGAAACACAGACCCACAGTGTCCTGGTCATAAAGCAACAGACGACTGACTCTCATTCTAACCATGACGACTGGGATCGTTGTGATTACACTGTGAAAGAAGTAAATAATAAGATAATGATATATATAATATATAATAATAATGGGCTGTAAACCTGACATATATATGTGTGTGTGTGGTGGGGATGTGTTGTGTCGTAGTTGTTTGTGTAGGTGATTTGTCGGTTGGAGATTGGTGGTGTGGTGCTGTGGTGAGAAGCCTGTTTAGGTTATAAATATCTAGTCTGCTACGCTTCCTTATTTGAATATAACGATGGAAATAAAAAGAGCTGGAAATAAATGGTTGGCATTTTTGAAAAAAAGTAAATAAATTAAAATGTCATTTTTAAAATAAAAAGCTATTTATTTGTCTATTTAGTTATTTATTTATTCATCCGTGTATTCATTTATTTATTCATTATGTATATTTATTTTTTTATCTATTGACTTACTTATATATTTATCTATTTACATATTTATACATTTAAATCATATATATATATATATATATATATATGTATGTATGTATGTGGACCTGGACTCTAGATGTGAACCAGGTGTGAACTTAAACCTCAAGTTCTTGTGAGAAAAAGTTACGTGTTGTCAAGGTTGCTAGGCGACAGGAGCCGCACTTTGTGACACATCATTAAGAGCAGGAACAGCTGGTGATGCAAAGAGAGTTTTAACAGATGAACTGTTGAACTGCTGAAACACAACACTTACATTTAACAGTGTGACCCTCAGGCGCTGTGTCGGTGTCTCAGGACGGATTTGACCACGAAGGATCGACCTGTTGTCCCGGACAACGAGCAGCTTCTGGAGGATGTGGACGCAGTAATGACTGAAGATCAGAAACGTCCTCACACATCCCACACTTCAGGATCAACACCAGCTGATATAGACTGGACCAACAAACGCTCACATGTTCTTCATCTTATTTCTGATCAATGATCCTGATACTGAAGATCAATATGACTCATTAACCATCATCTGCGTTTTCAGGAGGAACAACCAATCAAACATTAGCTCATCAATAATCCTGACTGTGGTGATGAAGGACTCTGCAGTCATAATGTTAAGCCCTCTGTGACCTTTGACCCTGCAGGTCACACAGTGGAGCAGCAAATGAATGAACCTGACTTATTGATTTATTCTTTATTGATTGAGTTTGAGCGGCTGCAGAACGAGAGTCGACGTAATCAGGCTGATGCCGAGTCGGCAGTTTGATGGCCCATGTTTGGCCCATGTTTGGCCCATGTTTGGCCCATACATAACAGCCAGAACTGACCCAGATGTGAAAGGATGTGTGTCGGGCCAGAAGAAACACAAATATGTGACTGCGAGTAATCACCAGAATCACTTCTGTTATTGACGACTGATCAGATTATGATTGTGTGTGTCTTTCAACGAGGTTTAACTGCGAAGCCGAGTCGAACACTGATCCCAAAACCAGGTCAGACACCGGCATGAGAACCAGAATAAATGTCCCACCCACACCACACACACACACACACACACACACACCCACACACCCACACACCCACACACACACACACACACACCCACACACCCACACACCCACACACACACACACACACACCCACACACCCACACACCCACACACACACACACACACACCCACACACCCACACACCCACACACACACACACACACACCCACACACCCACACACCCACACACACACACACACACACCCACACACCCACACACCCACACACACACACACACACACCCACACACCCACACACCCACACACACACCCCCACACCCACACAGTCAGATGTGTATCAGAGGAGGAAATGAAGTCTGCTGATGGAGACGATATCAAGCATTTTTTATATTTCGGCTGAAACACAAACAGATTTTTTACTGTCGTCATGGAGACGGAGGAGGAAACTGACTCTGTGCGTGTGTCTGTGTGTCTGTGAGTGTGTGTGTGACCTTGGTTTAAAGGATGCAGTTGGTGCAGCCTACATCACTGAGGGTGTGTGTATGAGCGATGCTTCACCCGGCGGCCATATTGGAAGAGAAGAGGAGGAAGGTTCATTTGTTTTGTCAGACAGAGCAGCCTGCAGCCGGGTGGTGGTATGTGTGTGTGTGTGTGTGTGTGTGTGTGTGTGTGTGTGTGTGTGTGTGTGTGATTCTCATGGTATTTAAAATCATTCTTTGTTGCTTCAGTGTAAAAATAACACAAACATCAGACTGAGAAACAAACAACACCCTCAGGATTTTGATCGTGTCAGTGTAGGATCTGTAAACTGGATCCATCAGGGGCCCCGGGGTCTAAATCCACTTACTGACCCCCCCCCCCCCAAAAAAAAAAAAAAAATACAGAACACACAGTTTACATGAAAATAATTTTGATGAAAACATCAAAGTTCAGTCCTGGTCGCAAGAAACAGCAACAACAACTCAACATCCACTTACTAACTTGTTCCCAGCTGTCACATGGTCTTCACTGACAGATGGACTTATGAAGTGAAAGCGTAGGGACCGTCTGACGCCTCTGTGGACAGGAGGAACTGGGCATCTAACCACCGACCCTGCGCCGTGTGGACGACCTGCTCTACCTCGTTGGCGAGCGGTCTGAGGTGGGCGGGGACGAGCAGGGACCTCATGTGACCTCAGTGGTTTTAAAATCCTCACAGTCCTGACCTGGTTTCTAACTGATGTTGGTTCAGTGGGTTCATGATAACGAACACACACATGAGCAGAGATGGATGTTTGTGTGTTTATGTGTGTGTGTGTTTGTACAGTGAAGCTTTGGTGCATCGTGTAGGCGGCAGCGTGGGCAAGTCTGTGCTCTTTAGCCTGCAGTCTGTCTGTGTGTGTGTGTGTGTGTGTGTGTGTGTGTGTGTGTGTGTGTGTGTGTGTGTGTGTGTGTCTGAGGCAGAATGCTCTCTTTGGTCTTTCTTTCTATCGGGGCACCGTCTTCTTCTCATCCTGTAACGTTTCCATGACGACAGTGTCACAGGGGAGTAATGCAGCGGTGGTGTAGAGGTGTCTTGGTTCAGTACTGAACTAGTTTTATGGTTTTATTTGGACAGTTTATTAAGACATTATATTTTTCACTGCTGCCCGATGACGTCTGCTGTAAATAATTATATCATAAATGTATTATACATGTTATGAATAACGGAGGGCGTGGCCTCTTTGAGTGACAGGTGGGGGAGCGTATGCTCGCCACAAACTGATATGAACCGAAGTCTCGGCTCCACACACGCCCCTCCTCTTTGACCACTGATGGATTAGCTGGGAGTTAGGGGCGGAGTCAGACACTGCCAAGATGGGGACAGTGAAGCAGTCACACACACACTAAGAAAGAAAGAAAGAAAGAAAGAAAGAAATGACGTAGAGACAGAGACATAAAAAGCTGAGGAAATCAGAAAATGAAAGACTGAACCTATAAAACCAGATTTGGACTCGAGTTGAGTTGAATCTATAAAACTGGATCTATTTGATGTGAGATGATGGATCCAGATGTGGTGGAAGGATACAGAGGTTGTAAAGTTGCTGTTCCTCTGTTTCATCCTTTGCCAGGACACTTCAAAGTCCAGATTATGAGCAGGAAATCTCAGCTTCTTCCTCACTGACCTAAAACCCTCTAGACATCAGCTGCTGTCTTCTTCTTCTTGTTCTTTTCTTGCGTCTCCTCTCTGTTCCTCTTCCTCCTCCTCTTCCTCCTCCTCCTCCTCCTCCTCCTCCTCCAGTGTCCAGAGCAGCAGAGGCTGAAGTCTCTCATCGATTTCCTGCTGTCTGCTGCGTGTTGTTCAGGCTGGTATTTTCTCCTCCTGCCTGCAGCTGCTGCTCTCCACACTCAGACTCGTTTGGTGTCTAAATAAAGTTGTGTGAGTTTGAACATTAGGAGGTCACAGGGGTCAGAGGTTAACAGCGTCCTCCAGGATCCTGCTGCTGAGCCGAATCTTCTTCTTCACATCACCGAGCTGCAGACGGCCACTCGAGCTCCACAGTTTAAAACAGAGACATCCATCATCCGTCAGACTCTCCACTCGTCCATGGTCCATGGACATGATCTGTGGGATGATGGGAAATGGAGTTCATTAAACTGTGCAGAGAAAACAGAAATATTAAATGTTAGGTCATATGTAGAGGAGACTGAAGATGGTTGATGATTTCTGTCTGTATCTTTTAATCCAGTGTGTTCAAAGTTTAATACAAACTAGTTCTATGTGTCTGTTATTAGATGGTGTAGCTGTTACCGTGGCAACACAAACAGAATATGTCTGTGGTTCAAACACAAAGAGTGAAATGTTTTAACTCACCTCATAGTCCAGGTTAGAGTAACATTATGACAAACACTTGATATTGAAATGGTTTTATTCAACACTTTAACTGTTAAACTATTGTGAAGGCCGACTGATAAAATGATGACTCCCTACCTTTGAAGTAGTCATAAAGTCCTATTGTCTATCTATTCCTCAATTATTTATATTCTTTCAGTTGGTAAGTGTCCACAGATCAAAAGAATCAAAAGCAGTTTTCATAAAAGGTTGTGAATATTGTCGTGTGAAGTCCATCACAGACAGTCGGGCAACTTCTTCTTCTTCACTTCTTCCAACATAAAAACAATTTTTTCAAGTTCCAGCTGGGGGGCTTTGGGTATTTTTATTTTTGTTAGTTTGGTTATGAACTCCTAACCAATGAGTGAGCCAGGTAACATTTTCTCTGCCTAGAGACAAAATAAAAACAAAAAACTGATTGGATAACTCTATTTTAATAGTTTTAGCTTCACTTCTGAAGTTGCTATAGTTAGCAGCTAGCCCCCTCTGTTGGCCAAAACAACTGCAATGCTACACGTCTGTTTTTAATTACAAACGTTAAAAACAGGGACATTTCCGGGGGCAGCTCCAGCAGTGACATCTAGTCACCCTAGTGAGTGTGTATTGTTGTTACAACTAACCCAGACTCTTGTAGCCATGAAACTAGCTTAACTTACAACTAACAGCTAAAACATTAGCACTGACATCTAGCATGAAAAATATCTACATACACTCGCAGTAAACATGATTTAAGTTTGAAGAGTTGAACCGCAGAGAAGATGATGCTGTTACAAAACTTCAAAATGAGTTTTTCCTTCTAAAACAGTGTCAACTAGAACTGTGTCCATCACAGGGAGCTACTTCCTCACAGGTGGAATAAGGACTAAACTGAGCAGGTATACAGTGAATCAGGTGATTCCTAACTTGTTCCTGATTGGAAAAACAGAAGTGTTACATCTGACTCATGACCCAACCATCACCAACCAGATGTTTCTCTCACCTCTGGACCAGAACCTGGTTCACTTCTTGTTTCACTTCAGTTTCTCTTCTCACTTCAAACCACATGGCTCCGGTTCGGAGACCTGGATCTGGATTTGGGAGAAATCTGGTTCCAGAGCAGCTGAATGTGGAGCTGATGTGGTTTCCATGGAGATTTTAATGTTAAAGAAATAGAATAAAAAGAACAGGGTTAAATGTGACTGTTTCTTTTATTTTAAATCAGACCTGAGGAGAGATCAAGACACCAGGTTCAACCATCGACATCTCTGCTTATACAAACACACATTCAGGAACAGACACACTGAAGCAGAACACACACACACACACACACACTGAAACACACACACACTGAAACACACAGCTGCAGCTGAGTGTGAAGGGCAGCAGAGATTTTCTGTATCTGAAGGTGTTGAAGGAGGCGAGCAAATGGCTGCAGTGTGTGTGTGTGTGTGTGTGTGTGTGTGTGTGTGTGTGTGTGTGTGTTTGTGTGTGTTTGTGTGTTTTAAGGGCACTCTCAAGGATTTCCAGTGTTTCCTGTGAGTAACACTGCAGTGATTTATTCCTCTGTTCCCTCTGAGCTGACAGCCTGATCCAGTATGTGTGTGTGTGTGTGTGTGTGTGTGTGTGTGTGTGTGTGTGTGTGTGTGTGTGTGTGTGTGTGTGTGTGTGTGTGTGTGTGTTTTTTACTGTGTGTTAGTCCCTGCAGAGTCAGTCTGTCGTCCTCTTGCAGCCAAACCTGCAGCTCGAATGGAAAAACTAAAAAAAGGAAAAATCATATTTCAGAGCGGAGCTGCTGCGTTCAGGCTCCCTGGGAAAACAGAACACTCTCTGTCTGAATGAGTGTCAGTGAAAAGGTATTAAGACCTGGTCTCAGTACATCTCCCTTCAACAGTGAGAACAGACAATTATTAGCAGCGGGGCTAACGTTAGCATAATACTAAATGAGGTAAAAGTGTTGCGTTACATCCAGACCATGTTGAGGCCATGAGGAGATTTTATCATGGAAGAAAAGTGTAAATATGTAACTGAGGAACAGAGATGAGTCGTGTCAGGAGAGGAGCTTTATTTTCTTTTATCAAATGTTTTATTATTATTTATGTTTAATACGTTCATCATGTTGTAAAGTAACTGAATGATAATCAGACCAAATAATAATCACAACAAAGTCTGATTCTCAGCTAACGTGTGTGTGTGTGTGTGTGTGTGTGTGTGTGTGTGTGTGTGTGTGTGTGTGTGTGTGTGTGTGTGTGTGTGTGTGTGTGTGTATGTGTGTGTGTGTGTGTGTGTGTGTATGTGTGTGTGTGTGTGTGTAGGTTAATGCAGTTCTTATCAGCAGAGCTGTCAGCAGTTGAGTCTCATTATGTTGATGGTCTGAGAGACAATGACTAATGGCCTCTAAAACACACACACACACACACACACACACACACACACACACTCCTCAGTCACAGTTCCTGAACAAAACTACATGTAAAATAATCATGAACTCCAGGAGACAACATGTCCGACCACAGATGTTCCTGATGCGTTCATGAACATAATTCATAACATTAAAATACAGACTGTAAGTGAACAACAGCCGAATGTATAGGGAGAATTATTATACCCTATATAGTGAACTCACTAACCAAGCTGTATATACCATCATGCATTGCATTCGCGTTGGGAGACAGAAAAACGGTGCAGAGAAAATGACCCGAGTGTCCGAAAGTGTTTTTTCATTTTACAGACGTCTACACAGAACAACCTGGATAGTGAGGAGGGAGTGAGGGAGAGAGGGAGAGATTTCAGACTCAACCATTGGTTGATGCCCCTCGTCCCCACACACCAGTCCTCCCCAGTGTGTGTTCTCGTGTGTGTTTAACCGGCTGCTGCAGGAGGACGCTGGACTGTGGTCTGAGGGACAGAGAGGCTGTGTGTTAGTGTGGAGACAGAGACGTCCTCTGAGTGCTGACTGCATCTAAATGAATCCCAGGAGAGCACACACACACACACACACACACACACACACACACCACACACACACACACACACACACACACACACACACACACACACACAGTCAGCAGTTCCCTGTAGAGAACACATAGATCACTTTGTTGTCACTTCACTTTATATTCATTATGGTAACATGCACAGAAACAAGCTGCACACACACTGATACAATTCTCTGTGTAACATCAGCAGTTTTCCAGAACCGAAGACGGAGACTTGGAAACACTGCTGCCTCGTCTAATTTTGTAAACTCTTGGGTTGTGTTTTAATTTGAAAACTGTGGGATTGTATTTTATTTTGTAAACTCTTGGGTTGTTTTATTTTGAAAACTTTGGGGTTGTGTTTTATTTTGTAAACTCTTGGGTTGTGTGTTATAACTGTAGTCTGGACAGAGACCGTTTTAAAATGAGAAAGTATCAGTGTGGACGCAGCCGAATGTTTGATGATGTGATGTGTGAAGTGAAGCATGTAACGTATGTTCATGTATTGTCAGTATGTGTGTGTGTGTGTGTGTGTGTGTGTGTGTGTGTGTGTGTGTGTGTGTGTGTGAGCGAGAGAGAGAGAGGGACCATCTGCACAACCATATGTGTTGAAGTATGGAGTTTCAAGCCAAACTGACCATTCAGAGATTCAGACTGACTTTAGGAGGTCACCACACACACACACACACACACACACACACACACACACACACACACACACACACACACACACACACACACACACACACACTTTTAGACCTGTGTGTCCTTGAAGTTCCAGTTGGTCGGCAGCCATCAGATCAGACCATTGGTTCTATTTCCACACTGCTATACTTGTATGTACCGTCATAACCCTAATACGACACACACTCACATACCACTGCTACACCTCCATCTACCCCCCCCACCCCCC
>NW_019175066.1:544314-562443 GCF_002260705.1 Seriola dumerili
CACACACACACACACACACACACACACACACACACACACACACACACACACACACACACACACACACTTTTAGACCTGTGTGTCCTTGAAGTTCCAGTTGGTCGGCAGCCATCAGATCAGACCATTGGTTCTATTTCCACACTGCTATACTTGTATGTACCGTCATAACCCTAATACGACACACACTCACATACCACTGCTACACCTCCATCTACCCCCCCCCACCCCCCCCCATGTTATTTACAAGTACAGCCACATCTTTGCTCTCCTGCAGAAGTTGTTGTTTTTCGTTGGTTTGTTGTCTTTAATGTCTTGTGCAAATAAAGCAAAATATAAATGAATGTAAATCAGCGCAGACAGAGCTGTGTGTGCAGACAGTGTGGGGTTGTGTTGTGTTAGTGTGAGTGATGAAGTCTCAGATGAGACGACAGCGCTGGAGTCGACATCAGACGAATCAGATCAGAGCAGCAGATTAAATTCTTCAACTTTCACTTCAAATCCAAAGTCACCACTCAGTTACGTAACAGCTTTCATATGTGGTGTGTGTGTGTGTGTGTGTGTGTGTGTGTGTGTGTGTGTGTGTGTGTGTGTGTGTGTGTGATGAGCTGAACTCTCTCTGAACCATCGGAACATCAACATGATGATTTGTGGTCGCACTAATTACAGCCAACAGTCGTTTCTCTGAAAACAAAGTCAACCATAAAACATGTTTAAAACCCTCCATGTTTACTGCAGATGCAGAGAGACGAGATGCAGAGAGACACAATGAGACAGAGAGACTCAACGAGACTCAACGAGACACAAGACAGAAGATGTAACGAGAGACAGAAACAATGCGAGACAAAAGATTCAAAAAGACAAACTGGGACACAGAGACGGCGCAATGTGCAAAAAATGCAATGTGACAACACGAGACAAAGGAAATGCGCAGCAGTAACACACATTCAGAAAAAACATGAGACAATACGACAAAATGAGATACGAGACAACAAGAAGAAAACTACACAGAAATGAGACGAAACGATGAGAACCAAGACAAAATGAGACAGAATGAGATCAATCAAGATACAAAAGCAATGATATCTATACATGAAAGACACAACAAGACCACAAGAGATAACGAAGACTAGGATGCAGGTAGATGCAAAACGAGGTGACAAGACACAATGAGACGCAGTAAAACTACAATGCTACAAAATAAAATGAGATGTCAGAAGATGAAGCAACACAACACGAGATTCAACAAGACGCAACGAGATGAAATCCAACACAGTGAGATGCAACACGTTGCAGTACCAGCTAAAAAGACACGAGAGCTGGAGCAGCATGAGACATGAAGACACAGTGAGATGCAGCGAGACAAAACGAGATGAACAAGCCACAACAAAGAATCCTGAGCCATGTATCAGACTCACAGTTAAACAGTCTCTTGATTTAATGTGGGGGAATCAATAGACATGTTTGAGCTGTAAGACACCATCAGCGTCACAACGAGACAAAACGAGCTGCAATAAAACACAATGAGATCCAGAGAGCTGCAACCACACAACTTAGAGCACGCAAAGCTACAAGATGCAAAGAGAAGTAACGAGACAGTGAGATGCAACGACACAAAATAAGACAACAAGATACGAGACACGACGAGATGTTGACAAGTGTTGCTGGAATTTTTTCTTATTTTAGAACATTATAAAATTATTTATTTATGGATAAATAGATCCCGCTTTACAATAAGACTTTTGTAAATGATTTATGAATGGTTTCACTAGCTAATTAATTAGCTTGTTAACTATAAATCATTTATAAATCCTTATTAAGGTTAGTCTTATTGTAAAGTGGGGCAGATAAATAATTTGCAGTGAGACCAGACTTCTCGAACTTAAAGTGAGCTGTGAGAAATCAACAGATAGAAAGATTTCATTCAGAAGTCGGAGTCAGGAGTGTGAGAAGCAGCTTAACTCAAAAACACACTAAATATCTTGTGATTGGGCTGAGCAGCAGGGAGACGGGTTATTACTGGATGCCAACTGGGACAAAACCCTTACAGTTCCAGGCTGTCAAGATTCAGGATTTGAGGTCGGAGGAAACAGATGAACTCAGAACAATGAAACGCTGCTGTTAAGAGTCCACATTTAATGAAGCATAAAAAGGTTAAAGCACCAGTAATGGCATACACAGATATATACACACACACAGTATCAGTAACAGTCACACACAGTTGCATATATGATCATTTACAAGAGTAAAGTTGGTACTGTTGGATCAGTATGAAGCAGCTTGGTGGTTGAAGGTTTTTGGCTGTTAAACTCTCACTAGAGATTTAAATTAAAAAAAACTGTTTGAACAGCAGAAACAAATCTCAGTCAATGGAAAGTTAAAATAGCTCTCAACACAAAGACGGCGTGACAGCTGACGAGAAGCTTTCTGTGGGTTTTTTCTTTTTTTAGAGCTTTGTAAGAGCTATTTATATCTGGAACATGTAAACTCTGGACCAGAATAGACGAGGACAATGAATTTAAAGAGATTCCAGAAAACGAATTTAAGGCTGAACATCAAACTCCAACAACGTCTTGGCATGAGCCCGCTGAGGAAAACTTCAAACAGACTTTTAGCGAAAGCCTCTCGATCCCTGTCTTATCCAGAGTCAGAGCTTTAGTACACAGGTATGTCCAGGATGTGTTTAGCCTAGCTTAGCACAAAGAGTGGGGGGCGAGGGAAGTGATTGTTATGATCCATAGGCTAAGGGTCATGCTTAGTTATTAGATGGCAAGCTAATGTTAGTTTTAGTGCATCTGTTACGTATCAATGTGTTCAGACTGTCCAGAGCTATAGCTAACTGACTCTCCAAAGCAGATTTCACAGACTTTTAGTGCAAAGTTATGTTAGCGAGAGAGCTAATGTGTTTGCTTAATAGCCAAAGAAATGGCAACATGGTGGAGCACAACTGTCAAACAGCTAGCTTGAATGCTAACTGCTGCTAAAACTGCAATGGCTCTCGTTTACATGTTCATTTCTACACTGAATAAACAAGATACATCAGACAGACTTGTAGTTGCTGAAATGTGGATTTTCATCTCTTCTAATGGAGCTAGGCTAACAGTTCATCCGTCTGTAGTGTTTCTGCTAAAGTAGCTAAAAACGTCATGGTACAACATCAGTTAGCTAGACACAGCTAATGTAACATCAGATTTTGCTAGCTGTTTGTGAGTAATTGATAGCCAATGTTACCATTTGTAGCTACTATAGCATCAACCACGTAGCTTTAAACATCTAACTAAATACCTCATATAGCATTTACTATGCTAGCTGTTTGGTAGCAACACTAGCTAGAGGTCTCCATCTGCCTCCAGTCTTTGCTCTAACACAGTGTTCACATCATATTGTTTTAACTGAGAATGAGTCATTTTATAGCAGCTGCTGTTGGTTTCACTTGGTAAAAAAGCTGCTATAAACACATCTGAGGCATCTGACTCTGGAGAAGAAAGAAAACGAAATGATTTATCAAACCGTTCTGACGAGCGAGCGCGCAGCTTTGTAAGTTTGCAGGTGAAATGTGGGCGTCTCAGATAAAACCAGGCTTGGTTTAGTTGGTGTTTTTTAAACACCCTGATTACATTTAGCCAAGGGTTCAAAAGCATTTCAGCAACTTTATTTCACACTGCTGTGGGTTTAATAAAGAATTGGCAACATGTTGTAAAATTAAAAAGTAAAACACAGTGAAATACCTTGTATCTCCATGGCAACGGCTGTTTGAAGAAAGAAAACGTTCTGCTGGACTTAGAACATCTCATGGAGAAACGGGTCATTTCACTGATTTCAAAGAAGCGAATCACGAAAACCTGAGGACAAGATTCCCCCAGCAGTGACAATAAAAATAAAAACAAACCAAATGTTATTCTGGTTTTCACCTCTAAATGCTGTATAAATAGGTTATTGTGGCAACAGTGGTGGAAGTATTAAAGACACATCAGACTTAGTATAGAAATGTTATATAAACTGCAGCTCAGGCCCAGCTGTCAGTCAGTTAGTACCATGTGTGGTATCCAATATGTACCAAGCAAATATATTAGGTTTTAAATAGCTTTCTGAAAAAAAAAAAAAAAAAAAAAAAAAAAAACTTAAATCAGGATCATCTAATAAAAAGAGAAGCATTTACAGATGTTTGGCGTGCCGGTGCGCTTCAGCAAAGGGCAAAAGTTTGTGTGATAATAAATACAAAAACAAGGCTACATACAAACAACAGATCAACAGGGTCCCGTCGTCCGTCCTGTCTACTGACAGTCTGTCTCAAAGTGCAGGAAATAAAGAGATTACTGCAGAGAGATCCCACTTAAACCCTCAACCCAACTTAGGAACATCTGAAGAACCCTCTGGACAACTTTCTAAACAACCATCTGGAGACATTGAGAAATGTTTTAAGAAACATTTGAGGAACCATCTGAAGAACTTTCCTAACAACTCTCTGAAGAACCTGACTAAAACTCATTCTACCAGAGACCAGAGAGCACAGGTCCAATAGAGACACTAAAGGCCTCGGCCCGCTTCAAACAAAGTGCCTTTCAGATCATTGAGCAGCATCTGAAACCTCCTTCCTGACGGAGAGTTCGCTAGCAGTAATTTTTGTTGGTACAGAACTCTGAAGACACAACCACTCACAGGTGATCAGAAACATGGATACTGTCATGATCACGTAAACGAGGAGATTAAAAATAGATGTTAAGGTACTCAGGGAGAGAAGTGAGTGTCTTTTACTGATGCATTTTTAAGAAACCAAATCGAGAGGAAAATACAAGTTAACAACTCATCCTCTGATTCAGACCAGAGCAAATAACCTGAAGGTTTGAAAACGCTCTAAAAGACAGAGCCTCAAGATTGGTACAAATGGTACCTTGTGGCAACACGCATTTAAGTTCAATTTACTTTGCTGGTGTATATTCCCGAGTCAAATTACACATATACAACAGGGGCCTTGAGGGTCTGGGGCCCTGGAGAAGTTGCCCATGTTGCCTGGATGGTAATCTGGCTTTGCTACAAAGACTGGACAGAGATGGGGGGGGGGCAGGATGGACAACATGTTTGTTTGAAGCGTACTGAGGCCTCTCAGGTCTGACTAACAGCCGGGTTTGCATCGGCTGAGGCACTTGTTGGGCCAGAAGAGACAGAGGGGAGGGGAGGGAAGGAGGCCAATTTGATTGGCTACATCCGAACTCAAGACCAACCCCTTTACCTTTTCACAAACAGTAGTTTCCCACAATGCAACTTAAACTGTGTTTGTTGGAAACGTGGGAAGTTGGAAATGAGAAGAACCAGCAGTTTGAAGAGATGACCACTGATTCAGAAATAGTCTGACATTCAAAAACGTCTCAAAGTGATACCTGTTTGAGCGGCCATGTTGATTTGTGTGATATCATGAACTGTAGTAATGTTGATCATGTTTGTCTGTAGAGTCCATGGGAACAACCCAGTGCTGTGGTACGTGGTGTTTCTCGCTCACAAGTGAAACCACACCCTCAAATTTCCTTAAAGGAGCTGCTTGTAAGTTTTACAATTGCTACAAAGCTAACGTTAGCATTAGCAGCTGTTTACTCTCCAGTCTAGAAGAAATGTTCTGAGTTCAGCATCAAACTTCATTCCTTTGCTCATCAACAGCTGTCTCCAGAGATGGAGAGAATCCCCTTTGTTTTGCCTCTATTTCTATCCCTTCTTTTCCTCTACTGAAGTTAGCATGCTAACCAGCTAGCCCCGGCCCATCTTGTCACTTTCCGATACTGAGTCACTGTAGCGTCAAGTCTGCCTTGAAGAAGTAGCTGCTCAGAGGACGTATTATAACCTCTTGTACTGTAAACACAATGATTGCTGAAGCTCAGGGCAAGACTGGTAGACTAAATACACACCTGTTAATGCTAACGTTAGCTATGTAGCAATAGCAGAACTTTGAAAAAGCTCCTTTATTAGAAAGTAAAACCCCACATGATCCATGTGAAGGTAAATTTAGACTCAGGGAGCTGATGGGATGATATGTTTGCCAACCAAGTGGCTTAGGAGCACCGTTACAAGATTATTGACGACAAGATCCCTCCTCGTTCCCTCTTTAGCATTTAGACGTCAGAAAACTTCTACTCCTGAAGTCACGATTACCTCAACACTGAGCCAGTCAGATGGACTCCACTGGTGAACACAGACGGTTAACAAAGGATATGAAGAAGATAGTAAATTTAGAAAAAAAATCCATGGACTTTTTGTTGTTGTCGGGGATCAGCCTGGACAAATGTCACACATACTTTTACAAAGATGGATGACTGGTTTGGATTTGTCTCTCAGGCGAAAGAGGCTTGGGGTTGGTTCAAATGTCACTGTAGAAAAGTGTTTGTCCACTTCATAAGTGTCCCAGCACCTGTCCTCCCTCAGGACTGTTTCTACATGAGATTTGGTTCAGATACACTACAAGTGCATGGGTAAGGCACCCCAGCTGATCTGGCTCTGGTTCAGATCGGTCGAGCAGGGTCAGGGTGGCGGCGGGGTGATTTCCCGCCTCCAGCCGTCTCACACGGTGGTCATGAGTTTGAGCGAGCCCGACCTGAACCTCAGGATTTTCTTCTTCAGGTTGTGAGAGGCCTTAATCTTGACGAAGGCCTTCGCCTGAGCCGGAGTCATTTCCTGCCCCACCGCCCTGGCCCCTGGTGCCCCTAACTGGCTCCACCCCCTGCCCATTCCACCTGTCCTACCCCCAGCCCCACCTCCTCCACTCTCCTCAGTATCACTGGTGGTGGTGCTCTCCTCCACATACTCCTCCTCACTGGACTCACTGTCTCCGAAGCAGTTGGTGGTGTAGTTGGACCTCTCGTCCTCACTGGTGTCCACGATGGTGGAGTGAAAGAGCGACGCACACTCGGCCGAATACTCTGAGTCACTTCCTCCGACGTAAGAGTACGGGCTGCTCAGCTGCTCACCAGAGGGGAGGTACACGCCGGCTGGAGAATGGCTGAGAAGCTCTTTTCTCTGCCGCCTCTGAGCGCGCCTGAACGCCTCGTCGTATGGGACCTCCATGATCGCACGCAACCGCCGGTAATCATTTCGTTTGTGTTTTGGTTTGGCGATGACCACAACCTGGTCACGCCCGTGGTGATGATGATGATGGTGACTGTGATGGTGGTGGGTACCACTGTAGTGGTGGTGGTTTCCATGGTGATGGTGCTTGGATACACCTGACCGCACGCTGCTTAGCGTCGATGTGGCGTGCTTGTCCAGGACTCGACCCTCGGGGATGGACACAGGGAGGCGTTTGTTGACTCTGGAGGAGGACACCCCAGGAGCCCCGACAGGTGATCTCTTGGAGACTTTCATGTGGGCGGAGCCTCCGTCTTCCAGCAGCCGGGACTTTTTAGAACTGGACCTGTGGTGGGATTTATCCCCTCTCCTCTCTGCGGGCTCACTGCGTTCAGAGGCCCGACTTGTCTTCACCTTGACAGTCTTGATACTCTTGCTGCCACCCTTGCGGAGTTTGATGTTCTGCCGCTGGGCAGGGATGTACTTGGCATTAACCATGTGACTCCCTCCTCCTTCTCCTTCGTCTCCTCCTGCTTCGTCCTGACTCGGGGAGGACGACCCCGCACTGGCCAGCTCTGGCACTGACCTATCGCCTTCGTCTGTCTGGTCTGTTGGGAGATGCTTGTGGCTGTTCTTAGGAGTAGATCCAAGGAGCAGGTCCTGGTCAGGGGGGTAACATGGCTGCTTGGACTCTTTGGGGGTGGAGTTAGCTTTGGGACTGCCCAGCTCCCTGGCGTCTTTAGGCAGAGTCGCAGTGGACGCTGCTGAGGGAAGAAGAAGCCCTTTGTTCTTCTTTTTCATCAGACTGTTGGTGCTTGTGTTGGTGTCCTTGTTGGTGAAGAAACCGTCGTTCTGGATGCCGTTAGTAAGAGGAAAGCTGTTCTGGTTCGGTGCCAAGTCACTGTTGTTGATCATCGTGTCATCGCCGCCACCGTGGAAACCATTTTGGATCTCTTGCTCTTCACCTTTACTTTCCACAGACCACTGCCTCTGAGGGGAGAAGGTGGCAGCACCGTCTGCGGATCCTCCTCCTGCTGCCCAGGAGGGTTTGAGTTCAGTCAACCTCAGAGTCCCTAAACCAGAACCAGAGCTGAGACCAGAGACCTGCCTCACACAGAGACTCGCCTGCCGCAGGATGCTCTTTGATGGGTCAGTGCTGATGCTGGTCCGGGGTCTGCTGGTCCTGATGGGCAGGGCTCTCCGCTGCAGCAGACTGTAGATGTAGCTGTCCAGACGCTTATGACACGGGGTCTGGGAGGAAGAGGAAGAGGGGGCCGGCCAGGAGGAGCTCTGAGGTACAAGAGGAGCTGGAACAGAAGCAGATTCTGGTCGGAGACCCTCAACACCGGCCTCGATGGCTTTCAGAAGCCCTTCGTCTCTGCCGTGACCGCCATGACTCAACATCTGGAGGAAGACGGGGCTCTGGACGGCCACAGCGTGCAGCGGGCTCGGGTACCGGAACACGTCGCTGCCATTTCGGGCCACCAGGTCGCAGTGGTACTTAGACTGGGAGTCACAGGAGGCCACTAAGGGGACAGGATCCAGGGTGGGCGGGTGAGGAGCGGAGACTGAGCGACGAACTGTACCAGAAGAAAAGTCGTCACAGAGTCCTCCGACCAGACCGTCACACTCCAAACAGCTGGGCAGCTCATCTGAAGGAGAACGAGAAGGAATGTGACATTAGAGATCAGGTCCAGTCAAAGCAGCAGGTTCTGGATATTCACAGCTCTCATTTCAGGTCCAGGTCTGCTGTAAACCCGCCTGCTAAACACTTCGCAGTCTCAAACATAAACAGTCTAAATGGATCTAAGTTTATTTCAGTGTTGCAGCGTTTCCTAATGTCAACAGCTGACAGGAAGTTAACTTGGACAGAGCTGTTTCCAAGCAATGCAGTTCTGATGAAATGGTCTGTTGAGTGTGGTAATGACCCTGTTTGGTTCAGCTGTGGATGGAGAGTCTAAGCATTAGTAAGTGGAAAATTCTTTTCTGTGGAGACAGTGTGCTGTGAAATGTTAACTCTTCACGTTCACTGCCGCTCCTGGAAATGATTTAAACAGCATCAGACCTGGATTAGAGGCACAAGTCAAAATTCAAACAGAAATAAAACTGAGCAAAACGGTGTAACTAGTCCGTGCGAGGACGTTGAATATAACTGACTGTAATTTATTCACAGCTCAGAAAAATTAGGTCAAAATCTTTGGTGGCCCTGAAGCGCAACGCTCTGCAGCTTAAGAAAACACATGTAAATAGACGAAACACAAACAGATTCAGAAACATCTTCATCAGTTTGACCACACATGAGCTGCAAATACTCATATTACACAAAGGAAGTGTTTCCAGGGGACACTAAAGAGTGATGAACCCGGCTGGGACGCACTTGCATGGATGGTGTTAAAACACATCCATGTGCACTTGTTGTTAAAAGCTTTTAACTTCAAAAGTCACAAAGCATTGAACGACAAGTGCGTCACAGCTGGGTTCATCACTTTTTAATGTCCCCTGGAAACACTTCCTCTGTGTTCTGAGTAAAGATGTTTCTGAAGTTGTTTGTTTTGTCTGTTTACATGTTTTCTTGCAGAGCGTTGAGCTTCAGGGGGGTCAAAGCCTACGTGGCGTTAGCAAGGCTAAGCTAAGATGGTACACTACATCAGCCGGCGAGGCTCACAGCTAACTGCTCTGACTTTGTGTTACCACCACTTTTACACGAGCTACTGAACGCACCAGCTGTCAGACCAGAACCTGGAGGATCTGCTCCAGAAATGAGACCACCTCGTTCAGAGTCACACTGACGTCAGGCGCTCAGGTCACCTGGTGATTCGAGGTGACGACTGTGAGCCCAGGTGCATCACATGTAACACAGGTCCGAACTGTCTACAGCTCCACTTCAAAGGATGACTTTTATTTTGAAGGCCAAGCTCAAGCCTCAGTGTGCGTGTGTTCGTGTTTACACATTTGGTGGATCTGTAGGTGTCAATGTGTGTGTGTGTGTGTGTGTGTGTGTGTGTGTGTGTGTGTGTGTGTGTGTTTATACAGCGGAGTGACCAAAAGGAGCACAGCAACATAAAACAGCAGAGGAGAGGAGGAGGAGAAAGAGGAGGAGGAAGAGGAGGAGGGGGTTGAGAAACAGGAAACCAGTGTGTTCAGCGGAGGTTGATGGCGACAGTATGTAAACAGAGTTAATGAGACTCAGACTCAGCAGCTCCTTCGTGTTTCACTGACTCCACAGAGGAAGGTTTTTGCTTTCTGGCAGATGATTGGACAGAAACAGACCAGCTGATGTGTGTAGTCTCTGAAGCGATTGGTGGGGGTGGGTGTGTACCTGTGGACGGGAGGCGTCCGTCAGCGTCCGCCATCGAGCAGAAACACTCGCTGAAGACCGAGTTGGACGAGTTAGAGAGAGAGCCGGACGCCCCGTCACTCAACTCATAGAAACCTGAGAGACACAGACAGGAAGTGATGTCATGACCATTAAAACACAGGTAACCACACTGTTGTAGCCCTGTGATGCACGGAAGCCCAGACAACAAAAACTTTTTTAACACATCTATTTCTGAGGGTCGGAAGTCAGACCGGTTCTAGTTCTGGTCTCAAGTCCTTAAGATCACTAAAGGTACCACGTTTTCCATTTTCATAAAAATATTAAAGTTCCATATTTTCCTCTTCTTCTGTGTTTTATTTGAAGTCGCTGAGCCTCCTCTCTTCTGATTTGCTGACTGTTTGCTGAGCAATCCAATAGCAGATTTGAGGTAAAAATCCTGCAAGGTTTGGATGGTGGGTCCAGGTGGGCGGGGCTTGGTGACTGCTTTGTTGTGACATCACAAAGTTCCAGAAGTCCTGACGGCTGGTTTTAAGGCTCAGTTTCTGAATACAGGCTGTGTGCATTTCTCTGTGGACTGAGGCTTTGATACTTTCACAGTATTAATATAGAAGCTAGACCTGATCTATAATCACACTACACATGGACACAGACCTTTACACTGGAGGAGCTTTAAAATCAGCGTTGAGCAGCACAGAGTCACCTGTTTGCAGATGATGCAGTTCTCTACACAATCGTCTCTATCACACACTTTCATCAGTTCTCTCTGAATTCAAGACAACACCAACTTATAACTGTCTCCACAAACCGTCCTCACCACACACCAACAACACATGACGGTAAAAGTACTACAGTACTGAGAGGTAAATGTACGTCAAGCGTCAAAGTAAAAGTCTTCGTCCCTGTGAGTCATATCCGGTTATATATGATATTATCAGTTCTTTGTTACTGATGGATTCATGTGATTAATGTGAATACATGTGCTGGTATTGTTTGTGAGGTAGACTCCTTTCAGTTTTATTGAAATAGTTTTTTTTCAGTGGAAGTTTTGGTAAATGACCTGTCACCAGACAGAAGAGAAAATAAAGAAATAAAGTTACTGTGAGGAGCGAATGTGTGAGTACTACAGCAGACTTTATCGTTAGAATTAAAGTAAAAGTGAAAGGTAACTGGAGCTACAGCTGATGAAAGTATTTAAAAGAACAGCAGGGAAAAAATGTTCCTCAGGTCGGCTCAGACCGAAGAAATCTAAAACCCTGACCAGGTTTTTCCTCCTGTTTCTGATCAGTCACAGATTAACTGTTTCAGCATGTTACGTCTAGTCGGGACTCTGGGAGTTTGATGTACCTGAGCTTGGTCGGCTGTCGGTCTCCAGCTGGTCATGTGACGCCTCGGTGTCCAGTCGCAGGTCGCTGATCTGTCGGTCCAGCTCCTGGAGCTGAGTGATGAGACCAGCGTCCCTCCTCCTCAGACAGTTCTGAAAACACACAGTCAGCATATTTCAGCTCTGAACTCTCTTTGCCCCAAAACAACAGAACAAACAGAGTCCTGATCCCAGAGGAGACCAGAGGAAACTTTAATAAACCAGACAGAGAACACAAACCAGAACAAACACAGACAGAAAACCCCAGTGGATCTATTTACAGAGCAGTGAGAGCCCAAAGTGTTTCACTCTGAATAAATGTAATAAGATTTAAAACTAAATAAACTAAGTAAAGGGAGATATTAAACAACAGATTAAAACCTGTGTCGCTTTAAAGTTGCAGAACAGAACTCAGATCTGCTCAGATTGAAAGATGGATGAGCAGATGAAAGTGGGACTGTCAGAAGAGAAAACAGAGACGTCCAGACACCAAATATCTGTCTCCAGCAGCTGATTAAAGTTTCTGAAGAGACTGAGAAGTTTAGTCTGAACGGAAGCTAAACTGAAGCTAAAGCTAAAACTTTATTTTCTTCTTTATTTCCTGTGGACTAAAGGGCCAGTACCACAGTGTAAAAATAAAAGTCCTGCACTCAAACTCCTACTGAGAACTAAAGTATGAAAAGTTAATGAGCACTGACTGACATAAGACACTCGTGATCTGTGAGCTGAGGGGCCTCAGGGCCCCTACATACCCCCCCACTATAACAATAATGTTCCCAAAATAAACAGGTTCTGTTCCTCAGTCCTGATCAGAGTCCTGACCCTGGTCTCCTCTGAGAGGAAACTCTCTGAAGCACGGCTACAGACACAAACATGGTGGCGACGTGATGAATCTGAGGCCTGAAGCTGCAGCTTCAGTGACGAGAATCTTCTAAACTCTCCATATGTTTGGTTGTGAAATATATTTCCACCTCTGCTGATCGCAGTGTGTTTAGACCTGCTCAGGTGTTCTTTCCTATTGATCACACGTCAACAGCAGAGAAGAGGCTTCGATGGCGGGAACAGGAATCTGTCTGACAAACAAACCGGAAGCCAAGAAGCTGAATCTCCTGCAGCCAGGTGACGTGGAGCTTAAACCCTCCCTGTGAGTGTCCGTTTGTTCCCGCCTCACAAATATCACCGACACACAGTGTGTGTCTTCATGTGGGAGAGCTTTGGAGGGACAGAGGAGGTAAAAAAAAACTCCTACAAGCAACACTTTTGCTGGAGTTTTTTTTTTACCTCCTTGGACCTCCTCCTGTCTCCGTGCACCTCGGAGTAGGTGAAGCTGAACTCCAGCAACACTTGTATTAAAAGAAGAAAAGAAGAACTTTATTTGAGCATTGCGTTGGTCAGGGAGGGACAGAGGAGCTGTTCCATGGAATCAGACTGATAACTGAGTCATTAAACATCCCTGTGAGGAACTGGATAAAACTGTAAACTGTCTGCAGCTCTGACGTCCATGGTGAATCAGGATGTTACTGATCAGACACAGGCGCGTCTTACTGTGAAAAACAACTGCTGCTCTTTCCTTTACTTTTCATGCTCCTGCTTTATACCTCGACACCGTGTCCTGCTCTGCATCTCTGTGACAGCTGCAGCTGCTTCAAACACAGATCACATGATCCGTTTATACAAACAGGAAGCTTCTAAACCCACCAGAATAAAAGAGCAAACAAACTTCAAGTCCCATCCTCTGCATTTATAAAAATCTTTACTCCTGATACTCTGAGTTCATTTTGTTGATACTTTTACCTCAGTAAAACTTGCACTTGTATGAAGTATTTGTACTCTGTGGTAATGATACTTTTACCTCAGTCAAACTTTTACTACAGTGAAGGATTTGAATACTTCTTTTTTTAAATCACTGTTAACGTCTCTTTCTGCAGATTAATAATTATCGACATTAATGACCAATCTGATGTTTTCTTTGATCAATGTCTAAAAATGATTAATTATCAAAATTGCTGATGATCATGTGACTTTAGTCTGTTTTTCTTCTTCGTGTCATTATATTTACAACTTTGACCAGAGACTGAAGATGTGAACACAGTGGGACAGACAGAGTCCTTTACTGATACTGCAGTGAGAACACAAACACACAAACACACACACACACACACACACACACACACCCAGTCTGAATCACACCCTCCCCCCTCCTGAGATGGAAAACATGCGGGTTATGCAGCGCTGCTCACAGGTCATGTGCTGCATTCCTGCGACTGAGCTGCTGCAGAGAAACAGAAACACACTGCTGCTGTCTGATCACCAATACATGATCACCAATACATGATCCCCAATACATGATCACCAATACACGATCACCAATACACGATCACCAATACATGATCACCAATACATGATCACCAATACACGATCACCAATACATGATCGTACATATCATGATTGATACATGACTAAATTTAAATAATTGATCACCTACAATATTAATGAGTCTGTCCACAGTCAAACACCTGGACAGGTAAATCTCTTTCCAGTCAAACATCTGGAGAGGCTGATAACACCTGTATTTTATCGTTAGATTGATCACAGTTAAACCGATTGATCACAGAGGAAGTCAGAGAGGTCAAAGGTCAGAGTTCAGCTGATTCACTGTTTGTTTCACTGTGGAAACTTTTCTTCTTTAAAGAGAAATTAAATGTGTGTGTGTGTGTGTGTGTGTGTGTGTGTGTGTGTCTTAGCAGCAGCTGCTCTCTGGAATGAGCAGCATGTTCAAACACAAACCAACGCTCGTCCAGCTGTTTCTCCTGTCAATCAACCAGCTGACAGCGAGCGTCAAGCCCCGCCTACGCTACAGGAAGTGATGTTACACACACACCAGAAAAATCTGTGATTTTAATCATGGTAACGCTCCATTTCATTGGTCGACTGTCAATGACATCACTTCCTCTATGAGCATGTGTCAGTGTTGTTGTTGTCAGGGAAACGAGCTGAGCCCCTCCCTGACCTGTGTGCTCTGAACAGTGTCAGAAACACTGATGTTGATTCAGTGTCTGTTTGTTATGGAGAGGAAGAGTACGGTAGCTGACGAGGTCAAACGCTCTGCAACAAAAACACAAAATAAAAAACAAATGCAAAAGAAAAAACACTGCTAACCTATGACTTGACCTTTGACCTTTGATAGAAAGAAGAGGCGACATAAAAAAGGTTTGTGTTCTTTTTTTACATTTGGCCATAAATTTTACAATATTTTAAAAGAGCAACAGAAAACGTAGCAAGTGTTAGCGTTAGCTTGTCTACAGTCTATGTGTGTTCCACTCAGAGCTCCCCCTAGAGGCCTGGAGCTCTGCTGTTCTGTTGTCTGGATACGCACCGTTTTCTTTCTCTGTTGCATTTGTTTTAAGGGTTCGTGTGTTTTTGTTGTTGTATCGTTTCTGTGTTTGCAGCTTGTTTGTTGTTCGTGTTTTGCACGTTTTTTCATTTGCAGCACGTTTCCGTTCTTGTATTTCTTTTGTATTTTCGTATGTGTTTTTGAATCTGCATCGTTTCTGATTTTCCCGCTCGTTTCTCCTGACCGGAGAGTTTTGGGTCGGCCACCGCAGAGGAGAGGAAACCTCTGTGGATAATTCAGCTGCAGGCAGAACAACAACTCCCATGATCCCACGCTACTTCACGACATCACAGTCAACACGGTGCATTCACAGGTCAGAGTTCACCATCGTCGTCATGCTGCCGTGTCTTTGGAAATGGAGGAGTTAGTCCGTCACCACAGCACCAGACACGTGACATCATGGAGTGACCACACCTGACACTGAAATAAAAGTCTCCAACTATTCAGCATATAATTTTACAATAGCCTACAGTTCCCCGTCCATAATGGAGAGTTTTACCACCACAGTATTTCACACATGACAGATGGACTCTATAAATAAAACCACTATATGAAGAGGTTACTGCTGAATGACTGACCCTAACCCCGGCCACCAATGGGTTTAAAATAATAGGAACGTGATCAGTTCCAACTTTTAATGGTTGAACATGAAGTTGAGCACAGACCAGGACCAGGACCAGGACCAGGACCAGGACCAGGACCAGGACCAGGACCAGGACCAGAGCCAGTCTCCTGTGTTTCCTGTGCAGACAGTTCGAACAGTTTGCTGTGAGTCTGCCTCAGCTGCTCCGTCACAGAGCTGAAAGTCGATCTGCAGAGTTTCCAGCAGCTCGCAGGAATCTCCATTTGTTACTGCTTAAAGGGAGGAGGGAGGTGGGGGGTGGGGTGGTGGGTGGGGGTCGCTAATCTGCTCCAGATTCAAGTTTGGAGCCGCAGCTGCAGCAGGGACAACGTCCAAAAACACAACAGACAGACAGAGAGGTCTGAAGAGGGAGAAGAGGAGCGGAGGTTTGCAGAGGACTGGGATCTGAACTGATCAGGGATCAGGTTTCCTTCAACAACACGTCCTGTCTGTGAAAACACGACGAGGAGCTGAGGCCTGCGACACACATGACGTAATCCCCCCAAACACAACCCAGCTGCTGAAACTGCTCGAGGTGTCGGAGCGAAGCGTCGAGACTCACATCAACGTGAAACACCTGAACACAACGTTTTCAACCTGGTCACAATTAAAACTGACACAAACAGAAGACGAGAGCAGCTGTTCATCTCACCACAAAGAGGCGTCGACATAACTTCACACACATCACATGATGCGACTGTGCTGAGGATATTTTGAGGCCTTGAAACTTCTCCAGGATTCTCCAGGACTCTCCAGACCAGAGCTCCTCTCCAGTGTTTGATTTCACACTGACCCGACTTCAAAGCTCTCACAGCGACACGCCGATGTGCCGCCTCACGTGTTAAAAGTTGCACTTGAACGCAGCGCAGAGACGACAGCTGACGGTCAGCTGACCACAGACACTCGTCGTGACGTCAGGACGTCCTCCGTCACAACAACACTCAACAAACACCAGCTTCAGAAACTGATCAGGCTGCAACATCACTGACACAACCAGGCTGTCTGCTGGGAGACCAGGTCTGGGAATGGGGTGGGGGGGTTAAACATCTGTGTGAGGTGTGATGACACGGGGGGGGGGGGGGGGGGGGGGGGGGGAGGGGGGGGGCTGATCACTGACCATAACCCTCAGCTGAGCTCAGGCTATGGTCAGTGATGGAAGGTGGGTCAGAGATAAAACCAGAGAAGAAGAAGCTGCCTGTCGGACTCTTCGTGGGAAGAGTCAGGACTCATCAGACCTGGAGTCAGCGAGTGAGACCAGATCGGAGTTTAGAGGCTCAAAGACACTTTGACTCATAAACCACATCGAGACGTTTAGAGAAACATCATGCTGATGTGAACCAGGCCTCACACAACAAAGGTCTCAGAGAACTGTCTGACGTCAGAGTCTTTGAAGGATGGAGAGAAGTAAGTCTGGAATCTTCCATCAAGTCCCAAACATAGTCCTCGAAGTCCACTCTCTTCCACACATCCTGGAAACTGTTCTATGGACTGAATGTCCTCACCACAGTGAGCCCAGGTCGGGATGAACTCGATCATGGCCCAGGCATCGCTCGGCCTACTTACCTGGCTGGACTGGCCAGCTCCACATAAACGGATTCGAGCCGAAACGGACTACACGCTCTAGGAAATCAGGTCGCCACTACAGGAGCAAGACATGCCCTAAACATCAAAGGAAATCCACTTACTGGAGGGGTCCAGCCCAGACTGAAATCCAGTAGAGATGCTGATTGGCTGAGCTTGAGAGACTCTGTACTGACTGACACAGGTCTGTAAGAAGACTGGTCAGACGTCCTCACTGAACCACTGAGCAGGTCTGAGGCCACACAGGAAGTTCAACTGTGAATAACCAGAGGACCTACGAACATCGTGAAGGGTGGAAAGACGAAACGATAAACGTTCCAAATGGAGAGACACCGCAGGCCCCGCCCTGCGCATTAACCAAAACAGCATTACTTCCTGCAGGTGAAGGAAACGCCTACGCCGGCGTCTCCGGTTTGGGTAGTTTGTTTTTGTGCTACGTGATTGATGGACGTTTGGACCTGAACTCTCTCCGTCACGCGTCCTGAGTTCAAATGAACAAACCAGCTTCAACGAAGTCCACAGTCCGCTTCACCGAGTCCCTGTGTGGAGGTTAGCACCACTAAGTTCTTCAGTCACATGGACCAGAGACGAACCTGATCACAGCTGCCTGACTCGAAAAACAACCAACATGAGGACCAGACAGTGTGTGTGTGTGTGATGTGTGGGTGTGTGTGTGGTGTGTGTGTGTGTGTTGTGTGTGTGTTGTGTGTGTGTTCCATTCTGTTCTCGAGGCTGCTTCAAGGCACGATGGCATCATCATGCGGCTCTTTAATTGAAAAGCGGGGTGTTTAATTTCAAGATTCACA
>NW_019175066.1:562468-567468 GCF_002260705.1 Seriola dumerili
TTTTTATGCCGTGATAGAGTAGGACGTTCGGGGGGGGGGGGGGGGGGGCTGACTCACTGACCATAACCCTCAGCTGAGCTCAGGCTATGGTCAGTGATGGAGGTGGGTCAGAGATAAAACCAGAGAAGAAGAAGCTGCTGTCGGACTCCGTGGGAAGAGTCAGGACTCATCAGACCTGGAGTCAGCGAGTGAGACCAGATCGGAGGTTTAGAGGCTCAAAGACACTTTGACTCATAAACCACATCGAGACGTTTAGAGAAACATCAGCTGATGTGAACCAGGCCTCACAACAAAGGTCTCAGAGACTGTCTGACCTCAGAGTCTGAGGATGAAGAAGAGTCTGGATCTTCATCAGTCAACAGTCCTGAAGTCTCACTCTCCACAACACTCCTGGAAACTGTTCTATGGACTGATGTCCTCCCACAGGTGGAGCAGGGTGGGGGGAGCATCAGGATCTGGGTCTCTGCTGCCTCTGGACCTGGACCTGGACCTGGAGCAGCTCCACATCATTAAGTTCATCAAGGACTCTTCTAGGATAATGTCAGGGTGTCTGTCCGCCTCAGGAGAAGACAATGACCCTAAACATCACAGGAAATCCACTTCCTGGAGGGGTCCAGCCCAGACCTGAATCCAGTAGAGATGCTGTGGACTGAGCTGAGGAGAGAGACTCTGTCTGACTGACACAGGTCTGTAAGAAGACTGGTCCAGACGTCCTCCTGAACACTGAGCAGGTCTGGAGCCACAGGAAGTTCAACTGTGAAACCAGAGAAATACGAACATCGGAGGGTGGAAGATGAAACGTAAACGTCCAAATGGAGAGACACCGCCAGGCCCCGCCCCTCGCATTAACCAAAACAGATACTTCCTGCAGGTGAGGAAACGCCTGACCCGGACCGTCTCCGGTTGTGTGCTACGTGTGTGATGACGTTTGGACCTGACTCTCCGTCACGGTCTGAGTTCATGACAAACCAGCTTCAACGAAGTCCACAGTCCAGTTCACCGAGTCCCTGTGTGGAGGTCTGCACCACTAGTCTTCAGTCACATGACCAGAGACGACTGATCACACTGCCTGACTGAAAACAACCAACATGAAGACCAGACAGTGTGTGTGTGTGTGTGTGTGTGTGTGTGTGTGTGTGTGTGTGTGTGTGTGTGTGTGTGTTCATTCTGTCTGAGCTGCTTCAGGCCACGATGGCTCATCACGCCTCTTTAATTGAAAGCGGGTGTTTAGATTTCACACACACACACACACACACACACACACACACACACACACACACACACACACACACACACACACTCCCCCTCCTCCCCCTGGTGAAATATCTTAAACCTGGGATCACTGAGACTCCCAGCATCCTCTCTGAGCCGCGGGGGGCAGAGGATCAGACCAGAGGAGTTCATTTCAGTCAAACATAAACCCTCCCCCTCACCTCTCCCCACCCCCCACCAACACACACACTCACAGATTAAAGCAGTGTGAGTTCATCATCCATGACATCATCGTCTTCAGGATGTTTATTATCTGACATTAAAGATGAATCCTCCTCATTAAAGGAGAAGAAGTGACTCCATCAGCTGGAACATGATTCATGTAATAATAAATAATCTGTAATGTCTGTTAATAAAATAATATTCATTATTTTCTTTTAAGATTTTAATACATATGAATGTGATTGACAACCCTCTGAACCTTTTCTCATAATTATCAGAAAACAATTTGCTAATTATTATGAGAAAACTGTCTCGTAGTTACAACATGAAGCTCCACTTTTTCTTCCTTTGTGAAACGAATCTGTGAGTTCACAGGCATTTATGTTCCTGTGTTATTTCACAACAGATGAGTGAACATGCTGAAGGAGTCCCTCAGGGTTCTGGTCTGGGTCTTCTTCTTTTTTAAAAACAAACATACAGCGATTTAATGACCTGTTTGTAAAGATCTCTTCTCTGAGCTTCACTGCTACAAAATAAAAACATATTTTTAAATGGTTTCATTTGAACAAACTACGGAAGCCCTGAAAGGCAAGTGAACTTTTTTTGCCAGGATCATTCTAAAAAAGTTTTTTGTAAACAAGTTTTTCTTCATCTGTATAAATACACCAATGTAATTTTTTTTTCTAAGGGGAAAAAAAACTTGTGATTGTATTTTTTTCACTTGCCTCGTTTTCAGAGATGAAAAAATTGTAGAAATGTTTTATTTTTTACAAAAACCTTTTTTTTTTTTTTTACAAAAGCAAACACTGAGTAGATCCTGACAAAAAATAATATGAAATTTTTGTAGTAATTTGTTTGCTTTTATTTAGATTATTTATTTATTTATTTTTATTAAAAACATCAAATACAAAATCAAACACTGATACAATTTAAAAATAAATAAAAAAAAGATCCTGGCAAAAAAAAAAAAAGCCTTTCCTCCCTGGGCTTTCAAACTCCAGAATATTAAAAACATTGAGTTCAACATGTTTCCAATAAAAACAAGAAATGTCCCAGAGAATCAGGGCGTTTTTGAGGAAAGTCATTGAAATATGAATAAAAAGATGATGAAAACAGTTTGAACTCTGCAGACAGTCGCTGATCCACTGTGTCACTGATCTGACTGTCACACTCACCTGTTGATTTATAAAGTCATTTTTCAAATATTTTTCATGTGTGTAAATGTTTTAGTTTTAACTGACACTTTCCTGCTTTTTATTTTTGAAATCTTTATTCATGTTCTAATTTATTTTGAAAGTACTTCAATTTAATTCACTGTCACATTCCTCTGAATCAATCAGCGTCATCAGTAAAGGACAGACCGGGTCATCTCTCTCCTCCTGTTCTGTTCATCACATCCTCTGTTTCTATATTAAAAAGAAAACAGGCTGACCCCGTCTTCACCTATGACCTTTGACCTCACACCACACACCTGAGTCATCCCTGCAGACTGGGGTCAGGGAGGTCAGAGGTCATGAGACAGACAGGTCAGGACCTACCAGCTGTTTCCTGAGCAGCAGGATGTTCTCCTCCAGCAGCTTCTCCTCGGAGCTCAGCTGAGCCTCCCTCCGCCGCTCCGCCTCCTCCTCCTCCGCCGCCGACTCCCGGAGCTCCAGCGCGGCCCGGACCAGCACCTCCTGCCGCTGCCGCAGGTACTCCAGCTCCCCGAGCCCGGACACGGTGGCCTCCAGCCGCTCCCGCACCGAGCGCTGCCGCTCCGCCGCATCCGCGTCCGCAGCCGCTCTGTCCCGGCTGCAGCGGCCGTCCGTGTCCCGCCTGGAGGGCGCGGACAGCAGCATGTCCTCCGTCAGACTCTGCGGTGTGACCTCAGGGTCTCTGCAGCATCAGGGTCCGGAGGATCTGCCGGACTTGAACAGCATTGTGCGGGGCGGAGCGCAGCGGGACGCCTCAGTAGACACCGGATCAACTGAGAGGAATCACCTGGAGTCACTCACCTGGGTTAATCACCTGGTTCAACTGTCTTGGTTCAGTTAAACCGAGTAAATAAAACCGAGTTAAACAGACTCGGGCACAAAGTGAATCCAGACTCTGATCCTCAAACTGGTCTCTGCAGCTCCCAGTATCAACCGGTGGTCTAACGGTCCTCCTGCGGACAAACAGGTGAAATTAATCCGGTAAATGGGTCCCGGGTCCACTCAGGTTGGTATCCAGGTAAATCCCAGCATGCCCCGTGGCCGTAGCGGTGGGTAGATCCGACAGAGTGAGGTGGAGGGTCGGGGTGAGCTCCGTCCTGCTGCCGCTCCTCCTGAAGCTCCGTCCAGACTGACCGACCGCGTCACAGCTGCACCGAGGCCGATAAGCCCCGCCCCCTCCACGCTGTCTGACGGAGCGAGCTGAGTCACGTCAGCAACAATGAAAACAAACACTTCCTGTTGTGACCTTCAAAATAAAACATCTTGATCGTCGTTATAACGTGTGGTAATATTGTAAAGAAAAGAGTAAGATATACACATGTAGGCTGCACACTAAACTAAACTAAACTAAACTAAACTAAACTAAACAAACCTGCTTTAAAACGAATTAAAACTACAAAAAGAAAAATGAAAAAAAAACAAAAACCACTGAAAATTCATAAACTATAATAACTTTGAGCGCATCACTGGTCAGAAACCTGCACCACAGATTCTTGCTAACATGCTAGTATGCTCCATGCTAACTTGCTAACATGTTAGCATGGAGATTGAGTTCCATCTGATGACCCTGGAGCTCCTGGTCTCTCTCTCTCTCTCTCTCTCTCTCTCTCTCCTCTCTCTCACTCACTTTTATTGATGCACCTGTCTCTTCCTAAATTCATCTTTTACTTGTCTCTTCAAAATCTTTCTAAAATGAATTTCTGCTTCACTTCAACACTTTTCGCCGAGAAAAATTAATTTTATTTTGGAGGGAACGTTCACACGTCTTCCTGTCTGATTGTGTCAGTTTGCGGGAGCTTGATGCACCGCCCCTCAGACCCTCCTCCTCTCTGAGGCTTCCCCGGGTCCTAAAACCCTCCGGTCTGTACTGACACCTCAGCAACATGAAGAGCAGCCTCTGAACACATGAATCATTTTTAAATCTTCAGTTTTTAAATGATTTGAAATATTTTATGAGAGAAACTTTTAATATCAATAATATGATCAATATCAAAGTGAGGAATCGGTGCTTGCTTCTCTAAGTCAGTCTGAAGCTGATTTTATGTTTCTGTTAATAAATAAACTCAGATAAATCACTAAATGAATGTTGAACAAATGAAATAAAATCAAAGTGTGTTTGTTCAGAATAAATTAGAAATTTAACAAGTGTATTAAGTTTTAGTCAAATCCAAACCTCATCTGATGAGCAGACATTTTCGTGTTCAGTGTTTCTCATTGTCAGTTTAAATAATCTTTATTGTTCTCTGCTGTTTAAACAGTGTTTGGTTATGAATGTGTCTTTGTTTGGTTTTTGGGTCATTTCAGTCTGAAACCTTTTAAACCGTCTGACAGCTCTTTAATGACTCTGTATTAAGAGTTAATGAGGTCGACGCT
>NW_019175066.1:572468-644620 GCF_002260705.1 Seriola dumerili
GTAAAAACAAGAAAAATCTACTGGTTGGATGTTGGAGGTTTGATCGTCCTGTTTTCAGTTTGTTTGGATTCTGGAATGTTCTGGGACTTTATTGGTTAAATTCTGTTTGTAAATAAAACCGTTAGTTCGTTGAACTCCGGGTCATGGCGTCCGACTTCTACGTCGCTCCACAGTGATGAGCCAAACGTCTTGATGCGGCCACCTAACCTCCGGCGGTTTTAATGGATTAGCCATCACAGTGACCTTTGACCTTTAACCACCAAATTCTGATCAGTTCATCGTTGAGTCGAAGTGAACGTTTGCACCAAGTCTGAAGAAGAAAGAAGCTGAGAGGAAGCAGCGGGACGTCCTGAAACACATCACACCTGACAGCCACGACGTTTATGAAAAGCCTTCCTTTATTTGTTTACACAGAACATGACGATCAGTGTTATTGATCACTGATCGGCTCACAGTTTCTCAGCTGCATTCCACTGATAAGACACAAGCGGTGGATCAAACATCGGTTTAAAGCTGCAAAATGTTTCTGCTACCAGCCGCGATCCAGCCTGTGTGTCACAGTCAATCTGGTCCCAGTGAAACAGGAAACGACAGTAGAACCGGTTCCTGCTGGTTCTCGACTGAACAAGAGAAACACTTGGACAGATGAGAACCAGCAGGAACCAGTCAGTGTTTCACTGGGACCAGATTGACTGTAACACACAGGCCGGAGCATCAGGAGTGACTTTAAAAGACGCGGAGATAAACATGTAAGAACATGTTGTTGATGCAGAAGCTCAGAGACGTTTTTATATTTCTCATTAACCGGTGACTTTGTGACGGTTACAGAAATAAAAGGCTGAAACAACGAGTCGATCAATCAGCAACTAGTTTGATAATTGATGAATCACTGAGGTCGTTTGGTTCCAGCTTCACGACGACATCGTTTTCTTTGTCGTGTGTCGATTGTAAAGGAAACTGATCTGTAGACCAGTTGTTACATGTTTATGTTATTACATGTTATTACATGTGGTTGTTAAGGGACAAACGGAGCGTCGGAGTAACGTGTTACCAGACAGAAAAGTGTGTTTGCTGTGAAAGAGGAAGAGGAGAAATCTGATGGACAGACGTCACTTTTCTCTCTAGAAAACATCGCTGGTGGAGGAGTCTGTGTCTGCTGCTGCGCTGACCTCCTCCATCACCTCCTCCATCACCTCTCCTCCTCCTCCTCCTCCTCCTCTGGTCTGATGGAGGGCAGATGAACATCCATCCTCCTGGATCCTCCCTCCTCCTCCTGCTCGTGTCCGGCTGCAGAAACAAACCCAGCTCATCAGTTCCAGTTCACTCACGTTACTGCAGGTAAACTTCACGTTACCATGGAAACAGAGACACAAGATTATCGTGAATAAAATACAGGAACCAGCGGCAAGAGATCCTGACACCTGTGTGAAGGATCAAACTTCAATTCAACTTTATTGATCGCTGAGAGAAACAGAGAGAAAAAGATGTTTTTACATTTAAGTTTCAAGTCGACGTCGTCTTGGAAACAAATCTGAGAGTGTGTGTGTGTGTGTGTGTGTGTGTGTGTGTGTGTGTGTGTGTGTGTGTGTGCGTAAACACACAGACGGAGTCAGGGTGTGTGAATGGAGGCACTGTGAGCAGCTGAAGGAGGATTTTGGTAAAAACAGAGAAACACTGAGCTCAGTGTGTGTGTGTGTGTGTGTGTGTGTGTGTGTGTGTGTGTGTGTGTGTGTGTGTGTGTGTGTCAACAGCAGCATTAACAGCAGCTCTCTGTCTCAGCCTGTGAGTTCAGTTGGTTTCTCTCAGCAAGTCAAACATCAGTCTGAGAGTTTCATACAGAACCAGGACCAGGACCAGGGCCAGGACCAGAACCAGGAACGGGACCAGAACCAGAACCAGGACTAAGACCAGGATCAGGACCACAGAGTGGAGCTGAGTTGGAGTTCGCTCAGTTCTAATTGACATTGAGGTGTGTCAGTGTGCAGCTGCAGCACTCAGGTGTCTTCAGGTGTCCTCAGGTGTCTTCAGGTGTCCTCAGGTGTCTTCAGGTGTTCTCAGGTGTCCTCAGGTGTCTTCAGGTGTCTTCAGGGTCTTCAGGTGTACTCAGGGTCTTTAGGTGTACTCAGGTGTCCTCAGGTGTCTTCAGGGTCTTCAGGTGTCCTCAGGGGTCTTCAGGGTCTTCAGGTGTCCTCAGGGGTCTTCAGGGTCTTCAGGTGTCCTCAGGGGTCTTCAGGGTCTTCAGGTGTCCTCAGGGGTCTTCAGGGTCTTCAGGTGTCCTCAGGGGTCTTCAGGGTCTTCAGGTGTCCTCAGGGGTCTTCAGGGTCTTCAGGTGTCCTCAGGGGTCTTCAGGGTCTTCAGGTGTCCTCAGGGGTCTTCAGGGTCTTCAGGTGTCCTCAGGGGTCTTCAGGGTCTTCAGGTGTCCTCAGGGGTCTTCAGGGTCTTCAGGTGTCCTCAGGGGTCTTCAGGGTCTTCAGGTGTCCTCAGGGGTCTTCAGGGTCTTCAGGTGTCCTCAGGGGTCTTCAGGGTCTTCAGGTGTCCTCAGGGGTCTTCAGGGTCTTCAGGTGTCCTCAGGTGTCTTCAGGGTCTTCAGGTGTACTCAGGGTCTTCAGGTGTCCTCAGGTGTCCTCACAGCAGAGAGGATTTCTTCTTGTGGGACAATAAAGATCTGAACTGAGCTGTTCTTGGATCCAGGTGTTCTGTGAACATGGACACAGCTGTTTGAATCCGACTGCAGACACACACTGATGCTTCTGATCCAGATCCTGATCCAGATCCTGATCCAGCACCGGGACCTTCAGCCAGTCTTTGATCCTGCTCCACGTAGAGAGACATAAAAAAAATCCTCCGTCTCTACATAAAAATCTGTCCTGTCTATCTCTGAATCTCCATGGTAACGCACTGACAAAATGTCCCTCCCATTAGCTGGTTGTCACGGTTACTGAGCTTGTTCTAATTAAGGAGACAACGATGAAACTGACAGACCTTCAACTTCACACACACAAACACACGCACGCACGCACGCACGCGCGCACGCGCACACACACACACACACACACACACACACACACTTATAGGATTGGTTGGTGAAACGTGATGAGAACGCTCTACCTGCGGTCTGCAGCCATCGAACAGAACCATCAGCTCAGACACCTGGAGCCGTGATCTGTGACCGAGCAGTTCATCCGTTCACCAACCAGTTCATCCGTTCATCAACCAGTTCATCCGTTCATCAACCAGTTCATCCGTTCACCAACCAGTTCATCCGTTCACCAACCAGTTCATCCGTTCATCAGTGACTATGAGACTGAGCTTGTGAAGCTGCAGGAAACAGAACTGCTCTTGTTACTGTTGTGATTATAGAGAAGATTATTATAACATACTGAGCACTACACACACACACACACACACACACACACACACCAACACAGAACACACACACACTCACACACACTCACACACACAGACACACACACACACAGACACACAGACACACTCACACACACACGTACACACACACAGTACACACACACACTCCACACACACACGCTACAACACACACAGACACACACTCGTACACACACACACTCACACACACACGTACACACACACAGACACAGAGTGTAACAATACACTAAAACAACTCAGCCAGTGTAAACATTACCATGTATGGCGATGTGGAGTCAGTGTGGCGCTACACACACACATAATGATGTTTTAACTGTGTGTGTGTGTGTGTGTGTACGTGTGTGTGTGTACGTGTGTGTGTGTGTGTGTGTACGTGTGTGTGTGTACGTGTGTGCGTGTGTGTGTGTGTGTGTGTGTGTGCTGTTTTCTTCTCTTCACTCAGTTCTTCCTGATTCTTCTCTGCGTTTGTCGTCTCCGTGTGAGAAGTGGTTTCATATAAAGTTGTATAATCAGGTTTTTATAAAATGTAAATAAACTTTGTGATTAAACACTGAAGTGTGAATCAGCTGATTGTAGTGAATCAGCTGACTGAGGGGCAGTGGACAGAGACATGGCGCCCTCTGCTGCTCAGATGATGCTCTGCAGTTTGTCGCCACAGTTTTGACTTCAAACACTTTATGATTTAAATAAACTTTCTTTTTTTAACTAAAAAAAATGTGAATGAAAATGAAGCTGCTTCTGTCTGATGGTTATTTTAGATTTGACACTAAAAACATTTATTTTTATTATTATTTGGATTTTCTCGTAATTAAACTGTTAAATGTTAATTTGATCAATGAGAATCTAAATGATTGAACTGGTGAGAAATCCTAATATTATTGATTGATTGGCTCTGAGAGTAGATTTGTTTAATCAGAAAGCCAATGAAATAATCAACATGTGTGTGTCTCTTTGTTGTGTAATTGTTGAATGATGGTAACTATGGTAACCACAGCCCTGACTGCAGTAAGAGTCAGTGAACAGGAGTAAAAAACAAACACAGGAAGTGTTTCCTACCTGTTTGTCCGTCGGACTGTCTGACCAGGGCGGGAACAACCTACACACACACACACACACACACACACACACACAGAGTTAATGTTGTCTCACTACAGTGGTTTCTTTTTAGTGTGTGTGTGTGTGTGTGTGTGTGTCTCACCTGTCCTCCGTGAGGAGGAGGAGACAGTGACAGGTCGGTGTGGAGGTCAGAGGTCAGTGTACCCTGTGGCTCCATCATCAGGTCGCCCATGGTAACTGAGCCCTGATTGGTCGCGTCAAGACTGAGCTCTGACACGTCTGAGGAAGCAGACAGAGGTCAGAGGTCACACAGCGATGATGTCACCACCTGACACACAGCACACTGGATTTTGCCCTCAGTCGTACCTGCACACTGACTGATTTGTCCAGGTGAGGAGGTTTGACCCTGCCGGGCTGCCGTACTCTTACTGTAGCTTCTGGGATTTGTAGTCCTGAGAGGTTTTGTAGTCACATCGTCTCTCACCTCTCCTGCACTCACCTCCTCCTCCTGATCCTGGTCCTCCCTCCCCCAGGAGCCCTGAGGACACAGCAGGTCAACGGTCACTGTGTGTGTGTGTGTGTGTGTGTGTGTGTTTGCGTGTTTGCGTGTGTGTTTGAACCTCTGGTTGTGGTCTTTCTCCTTGGTGTGTGACTCCCTGCTCCATTTTGGTCAGCAGGGTCAGCAGGAGGTCGTGACCTCTGACCTGCCCTTCACTGGGGGGGTCATAGTCCTGGAGGAGGGACAGACAGGTAAAACTGAACTCCTCCAGCTGGTGTCGATCAGTGGGGGACAAACAACCTTTGAAAAATACAAACTGTGTCTCACCATGTCCTGCAGCTCCTGCAGAGAGCTGGAGAAACTGCAGACGACCTCGTCCTCTGAGAGACAGACACAGAGACAGAGACAGAGACAGAGACAGACACAGAGACAGAGTCAGAGACAGAGACAGACATAGACACAGAGACAGAGTCAGAGACAGAGTCAGAGACAGAGACAGAGACAGACATAGACACAGACACAGAGACAGAGTCAGACACAGAGACAGACACAGAGACAGACACAGAGACAGACACAGAGACAGACACAGAGACAGAGTCAGAGACAGAGACAGACACAGAGACAGAGTCAGAGACAGAGACAGAGTCAGACACAGAGACAGACACAGAGACAGAGACAGACACAGAGACAGAGTCAGAGACAGAGACAGAGACAGAGTCAGAGACAGAGACAGAGACAGAGTCAGAGACAGAGACAGAGTCAGAGTCAGACAGAACGCTAAGTTAATGACGCTAATTAAAACACAGTTTTAAAAACGTAGTCGTGTGGACGCAGCCTAAGACCAGAGGTGGCGCCACAGATCACGGCCTCTGTGTGTGTTGTTGTTAATGATCAGTTTAAACAAGAAGAAGAAAAGTTGAAATGTTTTGTCTGTTTGTGTGGAAGTTTGTTGAATGAAGATGATGGTGGCGATGATGATGATGATGATGATGATGATGATGATGATGATGATGATGATGATGATGATACCTGTCATGGCAGCCAGCTGGTTGACGCTGATGAGCAGTTCTCCCTCTGAGATGTGTTTCAGTGCTGCAGTCACTGTGCTGCTGCTGGAGCTGGAGCTGCTGCTGCTGCTGGAGTCGCCTGAGGAGCTGGAGGGGGACGCTGGTCCGGGGTCAGGATCGGGACGAGGAGGAGACAGGGACGGAGCAGGCGGGATGGAGGGAGGAGGGGGAGGAAGGGGAGAGGAGACAGGAGGCTCCTCCTCTGCTACTGACATCACCAGCAGATGCTTGTGTGTACCCAAGTGTTCCTCTGGTCTCTCCTCGTCCAATGGCAGCTCAGCATCTCCCCAGGTCAGAGCGCACGGCACTTGATGAAGGGCAGGTGGACTTCCTGCGGAGGGGGCGGGGTCTGGACTGGGTGTGGGTGTGATCACAAGCTCTGAGGTCACAGTTAGAGAGAAACAGACTACAGCTCTTTCATTTCCTCTTGAGATCATCATCTTTTCAGTTTTCAGACACAAGATCAAACAGTTTGACAGTGATGCTAATAATGCTAACACTACGCTAATGTTGCTAATAATGTCAACTCTACTTTTGCCAATGTTTATATTAGTAATATTACAGATGCTAACACTTGTACTGCTACTACTGTGACTAACGCTAACACTGGCACTATTATTTCTCATTGTTGATATTAACACTATTATTACTATAATATAACTATAATTAATGCTAATAGAAGTAGCAGTGCTACTACTGCTATTGTTAATTTCAATGCTACTACTAAATACTACTGCTAACAGAGCTAATGCAGCTGCTGTTTCCAACCTGGCGCTGTGATTGGCTGAGGAGACTCCTCGTTCAGCAGACTGGTCGGTTCAGATGGAGGGGGTGTTGTAGGGGGCGTGGTCTGTCCGGTGGGCGGGGTCAGAGTGGGTGGAGGGGTCGGCACTGGCGTAGGAACCAGAGGAACCAGTTTGTCCTGGAAAAGAAGAAGCTGGATCCAGATCAGAACACAGAGACACTTTAGACTTGAGTTTTTCTCTGTCCTCAGGTTTCGTACCTCCTGATCTCTTGCTGGTTCTGGTTTTGGTGGTCCCAGTCCTGGTCCTGGTCCCGTGTCCAGTGCGTCTCTCTGTCCCAGCATCAGAACCACAATCTCTGTCAGAACCTCATTAACCAGCTGCCGGATCAGAGCCGAGTCCACCGACACTCTGGAGTCCACAAACAGCTGCAGACCTCCGCCCCCTGCAGCCTCCACTGAACACACAACAGTCCACAGGTCAGAACCTCCACAGTCAGTCTTGGACCGGGACTGAGACCAGGTCCACATGAAGCCTCCAGCCTGTCTGCAGAAACCTGCTCTGATTGGTCCATCTGTCTGTCCACTCACCTATGTCTGAGGTGACGCTCCGCTCCTCAAGCTCTGATTGGTCTGTGGAAACATTCTGGGCGGGGTCAGAGGGAGGGGGGCGGTACATCTCTGAGATCATCCTGGACATCAGCTGCTGCTCCACCCTGAACAGAAACAAACAGAATATAACAGAACCACAACATGCTGTCGGCATCCAGTTCAGACCGGTTCAGACCGGTTCAGACCGGTTCAGACCAGTTCAGACCAGTTCAGACCGGTTCAGACTGGTGTCTCACCATTCTACCAGCCGGTTCTCCAGGGCGTCTCTCTGGTTGTCGGTGTCCAGGATGGAGGTCTGACCCTGGGCAGGGAGGGCAGAACGGGCCTGGGGAGGGAAGACAGGACCCTGGTACAGGACCGGAGGAGGAGACAGACCCCCGTCCAACTCCACAGCCTCCTCACCCACCACACTCACCTCCTCCTGAGGGGAGGGGAGAGGGGGAGAGGAGGAGCGGCGGGATCATGTATGAAGGTTAAGATCAGACGTTACAGTTAATTTAACATAATAATAAAATGTATGAAAAGAAAGAAACTGAGACACAAAACCTTCAGTTCAATATGATAAAAAAGTGAAACCTCCTGCAGCGAACTGATTCACTGACTTCAGGTAAAACAGTGAATAATGATGAAATTCCTTCAGTTTGAGTGGAAGAGGACGACTTTACTTATAATTGATTAATCATTTATCAAGCAAAAATAAATTTAATGTTGTTCCAGCTTCTGAAAAGTGACAATCTGCTGCTTCTTCATTTTTAAAGCAAAATAATCTTTTCCAAATGTGGCTTGTTTCTCTCTCTGAGGCCATTCATTGGAAAAATTACATTAGCCACTTGAAATTTCAAAATTTCAAGATGGCCGCCATTTCTGGAATAGGAAACACATCTTTTACCACAGAGTTTTACCCACAGGACGGATTTCAATGACTTTGTAACTGACTCTGATATTCTACAGTGGGATCAGGTGCAGTGTTGAGTCTGGATCAGGAGGCGGGCTTCTGTCTACGTCCAGCAGGTGGAGCTGTGGGACTGCAGCTGAGTCGCAGCTGAAACCACTTCCTACAGCAGGAGGAAGATGAAGGTTACCTGGACGACATCAGCTGCAGACAGGAAGTCAGTTCCAGGGAAGACGTTCTCCTCATCCTCCTCTTCCTCGCTCTTCGTCTCAATGATGATGTGTGATGGAGGAGGAGCTTCACTTGCATCCAGCTGCTCCTCCCTCTGTCGACACAACAACACCTGTCAGTGACCTCTGACCTCTGACCTGCAGCTTTCTGCTTGTTTTTCACATCACTGCTGTTTTCAGCCTGATGTTTGAATGATGTTCTTCCAGCTGTGTTCACCTCCACATGACATCATCATTTTACTCAGGTAACAGAAGCTTACTAATACACAATCAATCAGACCAGCTCACCTGTGACTGTCGCTCAGGTGCTCCAGCCACCATGGCAACTGCACCAGAAGTGGGAGGAGGTGCAGGTGGAGATGTCACTTCCTGCAGACGCTCAGTAAAACACCTGGAGGAAGAATCCATCCTGCGACGACCTGGGGGTGGGGGGGGTGGACAGTAAACTTTATTTCTATTGTAAAACCTCCAGGGGAGAGTTAATAATCTGTGGACGTGAACAGACCCAGTGGGATCGCCATGGGAACAGAATAAGAGTCAGCGGGGTCACTAGAGGCCATGTGGGAGGAGCCGAAGACAAGGCGATGATGAGGTCGTCCGGGTGATGGACTGAGTGGAGGAGCCAAGCTGGTCTGAGTCTTACAGGACTTCACCTTCACACCTGAGAGACAGACGTTTGTAAAAACTTTATTGACAGTGGCAGAAACATGACAGTGATGCTGCTGTTATATGGAACATGACCCCCCCTAAAAAATCAAACAAACCTCTGACGCTCTCCACCAGGCAGGGGCGGGGCTTCCTGCTGGGCGGTGACACAGGTGAGCTGAAGCGCAGGTACGGACTCTTCTTCAGAGTTCGTCTCAGACCTTCATAAGGAGCTCTGCCGTACAGATGTGTCAGGTACGACTCTCCCTCCCCCTTTTCACTGTCTGTCGGCACACCTGGGACTGTGCTGCCAGGCTCCGCCCCCTGCACCTGCAATCAGACATCATCAATAAAACTGAATGATCAGCTGGTGTTACTGAACAAATCAATCAGAGTCCAGTCTGACCACTCTGTGTCGAGCTCTCGGCCCTCGGCCTCCTCTCCCTCTGAGCGCGCTCAGTGGCCTCCCTCTCCCTGAGTGGGCGGAGCTCCCAGCAGCCACCAGCTGTGATGTCACCACAGCATCCTCAGAGGACGTCTCAGCCTGAGGATCAGAAGACAAGACGTCAGTGTTTTTGCAGGTTCAACAAATCAATTCAAAACCATTTTAACACCTGGTGATCAGTCGAATAATTAAATATAATTATAATCCAATCATAATTTATTTAAACTCTACATATTCATTTTACTTCAGGTCAGAGGTCAGAGGAATTTCCATCCAGTTTTTGCTGAAGATAAAAACGATTCAAAATGAGCTTGAAACTTTTTAAAGAGGAAAACATTTAAATTTATTTAATATTTATATAATTTTTTTGAAAGAAGGGAATTTAATGTTTTTCAGACTGCAGATATGTGGAAGAATGAGAACAGAATGACATAAATAATAATTCAGCCGTTTGGATAATCAGTTAACACGCAGCTCATCTCTCATCACAATAATAAACTGAACACCTGTGAGGTTTGGACTTTTTAAAACGTCATTTTGGGCTCTGCAAAGTTGCGATGGGAATTTGATGTGATATGAAGCTACAGCTAGCAGCTGGTTAGCCTAGCTTAACATAAAGACTAGAAACAGTGGGAAACAGCTAGCTTGGCTCTGTCCAAAGGAAACCACATCCATCTACGAGCATCTCTAAAGATCACTGATTAACATGTTACACTGAACTCACCTGCACGTCTTTGGATAAAGTGCTGATCCAGGCGTCCACAGTCTTCTTGATCCGGACCTCCTCGGTCGAGTCTCTGCAGAGGACAGAGGACACAAACTAAACACAAAGAGATCAGAGCAGCCGAATGGACAGACGGTCACACGCTCTTCAGCAGATTTTATATTCCGTGTGAAAACAGACGTACATTTTAATTTTTAAGTCTGGAGAACAAAAAAACCCCAGCAGAAACAGGTCGACAGCAGAGAGAGAATCTGAACAGAGACAGAAGCTCTTCAGGCTGACAGCTGTCAATCAAAGTCACCTCAACACTGCCGGCAGGATGCTCTAAGGCAGCTGTCAATCAATACCATCACACACACACACACACACACACCAGTATACACACACATAAATTATGATGTATTATTACGGATTAAACTACCCAGCAGTGTGTACAGTCATCAGCTCCAACACATTAATTCCATTATATAATATATATTATTCTGAAATGCATAGTTTTACTTTTTAAAGAACATGTTGATGCTAATGCTTTTGTGCTTTTACTTTGGTAAATACTGGGCTTGTACTGTATGTATTGTATTTCTAAACCCTGGTATCACTAGTTTGATTGAAGTAAGAGATCTGAACGTCTTCCACCTGTTCTTCAGATATAAAACCAAACTATTAAAATTAATATTTGTGTTTTACAATTAATCTGCTTCTTATTTTTGATTTTTTATAATTTAGAGTATTTTTAACAACTACAGAAAAATTCACTGACAGTAAATTAATAACTGTTCGCTACCTTTAAACAGACTGAGCAGTGTTCATGTTAGCCACCAGTTGGCAGGTATGTACTGTAGTTATTTTTGAATATGTGTTAGCAGGCATGACATCAATAAGCCCTTTAGCTATGTGTTGAAAAATAAGTGTTAGCTTCCTGTTAACAGATTAGAAAATGTTAGTAATCTTTTCATATATGATACTGATAAGAGATAAAGTTAGCATTAGCTTTTAGTTACCCACATAAGCATTAGCATAAAGTTAACATAAGGTACCAGTTAGCCAACATTTAGTTGGGTACAAGTTAGCAGAGATTTAGTTAGCATCAGCTATCTGTGTACATAAAATTTAATGTTAGCTACCAGTTAGCAGACATGAAACCTGTTAGCTACTGATTAGCAGGTTTAAAAACAATGTTAACCATTAGTTACCGATTAGCACGCACATAGTTAGCATTAGCAAGCCCTACTGTTAGTAGTCCTCAAGTTAAGTTATTAGTTATTAGGTGGCTCTTTTACATATTTAGTTAATTTTAGCCACCAGTTAGCAGAGTTAAGTTACCACAAGCTAGCAGTAAGTGGACACATATTTAATGCTAGCTATCTGTTAGCATAGCATTACATTCTCATCACATTCCGTTTGTTAGCGGGTAAACGTTTATTATGTGTTAGTAGGCATGAAGCCAGTTAGCTATCTGATAGTAAAAATAAAGCTAGCTGTTAGCGAGGTACAGTATATAAATAATGATAGCAGCAACGTTAGCATGAAGTTATCTATTTGGACCCACAAGCACTACCTAGGCCTCTCTGTTGGCAGACATAAAGTTAGCATTGGCTACCTGTTAGCAGCCAGTGCCTCCAGTTGGCAGTGTAGGACTTCTCCTGTCTTGGCTCTCAGCAGCGCCTCCAGGTTCTCCTCCAGAACCTTCTTCTGTCTCCGAACCTGGCGGAGAACCTGACCCGCCTCCTCCAACATGGACGGAACCACAGGCCTCCTCTGGACCTGCACGGACTTGGAATGGAACTTGGCTGGATTTTGATGGGACTGGATTTGTTGGGATTGGGATTGTTGGGACTGGAAATTGTTTGGTTGTGACTGGTTTTGATGAGGCTGAGGTCGTTGGATCTGGGACTGATTTTGTTGGGACTGGAAGTTGTTTGTTTCGGACTGGCTTCGATGGAACTGAGGTCGTTGAAGCAGGGACTCGTTTTGCTGGGCCTGGAGGTGGTTTTGTTGTGACTGGGATTGTAGGTACTGAAGCGGGTTTTGCTGGTGTTGATTTTGTTGAGACTGGAAGTGGTTTGTTTCGGACTGGCTTCGATGGAACTGAGGTCGTTGAAGCAGGGACTGGTTTTGTTGGGAATGGATTTGTTGGGACTGGTTTTGTTGGGACTGGTTTTGTTGGGACTGGTATTGTTGGGACTGGATTTGTTGGGACTGGTTTTGTTGGGACTGGATTTGTTGGGACTGGTTTTGTTGGGACTGGTTTTGTTGGGACTGGATTTGCTGGGACTGGTTTTGTTGGGACTGGTTTTGTTGGGACTGAAGCAGATCTTTGGCCTTGTGGTGGTCTGGTGGAGGCCTGGTAGTTTCCAGAGAGTTTTCTGGCTGCTGGATGACAGAAGGTCATTCAGACTTTAGATCAACAAACAAACAAAAACTCTTTGATGATCCAATCAGGTCCTGATAGAAGTTCTACTATTCTCTACTGTATTCTAGTCTCGTTTTATCGTCTACTCACCGTCAACAGCATCTTCATCTCAGTCTTCAGACGTCCCATCTCCCTCAGCACCTCGTTGGCTCTCCTCGCTGCTGTGGAAACGCTGGGAGCACCTCGGTGATGGCTGTCACCTCTGAATAAAACCACCAGAGAACAGCAGAGTTAAGAGATGATGTAAATGACCCCAAAACAACATGTGGTTCTTACCTACAATATTTAAAGTTTGTGTTTTTTAGTGTATTTTGTTTCAACTTGTCAGTGTTTGGAGGGATAAATAAACATAATAAACCAAGAAGAACAAAGAACTTGAGCAGGCTGCCTTCATGTCGTTACCATAAAGCAAAACAAGGAAGGGGCCCAGAGCACCGCCCTGAGGCACTCCACCACGCAACCTCAACCTACTGGACCCACCCAACAGATGACAGAGTCACCAAGGTAAGAGATGGATGTTCCTCATACAAGTTTGACTTTGTCAGAACCGCTGAGTGTGTGTGTGAATGTCTGTCACATTTAGCAGCTCACACATGCTCAGTGGTGGGGTTTATTTTTGTTGGGTGGATGTATCATCGTCGCTCATCACAAAGCTGATCACACACACACACACACACACACACACACACACACACACACACACAGTGGTGTCCTCTGATTGACTCCAGAGGCAGCAGACCGTGGAGAAACTCAGTAAACTCCAGATGGCCAACACTAATGGGCTTTTCCTGCCGTCTGAGTATGTGTGTGTGTGTGTGTGTGTGTGTGTGTGTGTGTGTGTGTGTATAAAGGTGATGGGTGGGGATAAAATGGCCACCACTTACTCAGAAACACTCACACACAGCTGCTGCAGACAGTCTGCTGCTGCTGCTGCTGCTGCTGTTGCTAGGCAACAGCTCGGTGGTTTCCCATGGCGACAGTGAGAGGGGATGCTGCTTAAGGAGGAGAGAAGCTTCCATTCACAGAGAGGAGAGAGGGAGAAATAGATTTCCTACAACCCCCCACCGCTCTCCCTCCTCCCACCCCCTCTCTGTAGATATTTACGTGACTCCAATAATTCAGGAGCTTTGTAGTAGCTGGTGGAGATGAATATTAATGCAATCTGTGGCGACCTTTTCAGTCAGTTTGTCCTTGTGGTTTCCCATCATCCTCTCTCTCTCAGGTAAAATGGAGGATTTACACTACGACCCACTTGGCCAGAAGTGGTCCCCTGTGCTAAAATAAGACCCATCTGCGTCCTCATGGGCTGAATGCGGTTCCAAGTGTGAGTAAGTAAATAAGGAAAGTTCCTCCTGGGCTGAATGTAGACCCATGTGGGATAGAAACATCTGGGTTACACGTGGTCGCATGAAGTCTGAACATGTGGACCTATATGTGCTAATTAAGGACCAATCTGGGATAAATGTTAAAGTCTCATTGTGGACCTATGTGGGCTAAATCTGGACCCATCTTGGCCAAAGAATGGACCCATATGGTCTAATGTGGGTTAATGTGAACTCTAATTAGATAAATGTGAGCTCATGTTGCTACATGTCGACCCTTCAGGGCTAAATTTGGACATAGGCAGCTAAATGAGCTAGATGTGGACCCATCTGGACCAAACACTGGATCCATGTGGGCCAAGGGTTGGCTCATATATGAGCTAAATTTGGGTCCTAAATCTGGACCCGTTTGGACAAAACAAGGGTCCAAAGTGGATTCAGAACAGGACCAGTGCAGCTGAAGTGAAGCCACAGGGACTAAATATGGCGGCTCATTTTTCAGCCAGAGAGAAAGAAAGAAAAAATAGAAGCGTGGGAGGTTACAGAGAGAGAGAGAGAGAGAGAGAGAGAGAGAGAGAGGGGGAGGGAAGGCATCATATTGAGACACTTGAGAATGGGGGAGGTGGAGCGAGGGTGTGGCGGGGGATGCTGGGAGAGAGATAGTGCTTACATCATCGTCTATAAATGGAGTTGACGGCGTGAAACGATGAGGGAGGAGGAACCGCACACACACACACACACACACACACACACACACACACACACACACACACACACACACAAACACACACACACACCACACACACACACACACACACACACACACACACACACACACACGGTAACAGTCTCCGCTCAGCTGGCTCCACGTGTGACACATTGCCTCTGTCTTTGTTACCTCTCCACATTCCTCAATAAATGCTGTTTTCTACCGGAGGCTCGTAACCATGACAACCACCGCATCCTGCACAGCAACGGAGGAGACAGCAGTGATGTATGGACAGACAGACCCTCCTGTGGTCTAAAGCTTTATGACCTGATGTCTTCAGGTAGCTTCACTTCAGCCCTGCACCTGGTTTGATGGTGGTCGGACGGTGAAGGTTCTCTGTTCTCAGGTTCCTCTTGAAATAAAAACCTCAGTCTCAATGAGACGAGCAGGTGAAACAAACTTTACACAGAGAGCTGTTGTAAGAACTAAGAACCTGGACGTTGGACTCTGTCATTCCGCTCCATGTGTTGTTGGTCCACTGTTTATCAGATAAGACCACAGACTGTAAATAAAGATGGCCATCACCTCTGTGACATCACCCACAGGTTTCTGCTCTGTTAGCTGCTTCACCGTTGCCATCTTGGCAGTGTTTGACTCCGCCTCTAACTCCCGGCTAATCCAAAAATGGTCAAAGAGGAGGGCCGTGTGTGGAGCCGAGACTTTGGTGCATGTCAGTTTGTGGCAGGTAAATCACCCACCTGTCATTCAAAGAAGCCACGCCCTCAATCCTCCATAACTGTAGTCCTTAATAGAATTTAAACAGGTGAGTTATATAAGCAGGTGTCATGAAGGAGGAAATTAGCTCTAGAGACCAAAACAGTTTCTGTACCAGGCTGTAAACATGTTGATTTCTGCTGTAAAGTTGGACATTTTAACATGGGAGTCTATGGGGACTGACTCACTGTTGGAGCCAGACTCTAGTGGCCATTAGAGGAACTGCAGCTTCTGGTTCTTCAGGTTGATTCTCAACTCTCTGATTCATTTGTTTGGTCCATAAAGTGTCTGTTAGAATTTACTGAAGTCCAATGTGACGTCTTCGAACGTTCCCTGATTACCAACACACAGTGGTCACAGATTCACCTTCTATCACTTGATTAATCGTTTAATTGACGAGTTGTTTCAGCTTCACTGCAGTGAATGGAAAACTCCTTTCACATCCTACCTCACTTTACCACTCTCTCTCTCTGCAGAGCAGGAGCTGCCACTCCCAGTGACTGACTGACACACACACACACACACACACACACACACACACACACACACACACACACACACACACACACAAAGACAGTGATGTCTATGTGAGGACTCCTTTGAACAGGAAACCACCCTGGACTCTCCACTGTGTGTGTGTGTGTGTGTGTGTGTGTGTGTGTATTAGCATGCACACAGTGAGCTGCTGCACTGACTCAAGGGCACCTTAACCATCACTGTCCCCACACACACACACACACACACACACACACACACACACACACACACACACACACACAGTCCAGGTGTGTGTTCTTGGTAAAAGAGAAAAATCTGCAATGCAGCAAGAAACCAAAAAATACTCAGAGCGACTACTACTGATTCTGGTCCTACTGCTTCATCCTGCTCCAGGTATATTTGTTCCTAACGCAAAGTGAAAGTGTTTTTTTCTCTTCACAGCTCTCAGGTCAGTTAGAAGACGGGACTTGGATATATAACGTTTATACACTGATTTCACAACTAAAGAAACTAGAGTCACCTCCTCGTGGTCGTATCCCTCCTTCACTAGGACTAGTTCCAGGTCACATCCCTGTTTATCCAGTCAGAGAGAATATGAACCATTGGTGTGAAATTATGTCATAATTGCTGTGAAGGGTTTTATGAGGTCACACTGACCTTGACCTTTGGCCACCAAAATCTAATCAGTTCATCCTTGAGTCCAAGTAAATGTTTGTGCCAAAGTTGAAGAAGTTCCATCAAGGTGTTACTGAGATATCGTGTCCAGGAGGATGAGACGGACGGACGGACAACCTGAAAACAAGATGTTTCCCGCTCTGACCGTCGGTGGTAAGGAGGAATAAAAACTGTCACGTGTTGATTTCAGTTTCCTGTGACCTCAGCATTTTCACCTTCTCAAGCGACAAGCGTCATCATAAGTAACATGAGCTGGTCTCATGTTGCGAATATTATCTTAGCATGAAGAACCACAGGAACCACTGGGGGCTAACGTTAGCGTTAGGTTGGTGCTGAGCTCAACTCATGTTGTCATCTTCGGCAAAATGGAAATAACGTTTTGGAAATAACGTTGAAATCTAACGTTACACACAACCTGTGCTGGTTAACGTCCCCTAATCACGACTCATCAGGATAATTAACAGTCAGAACTTCACGTCTTCACATCAGCCACTTCATGGTCACAACACAAAGACATGAGCAGTCACATAGTCCCCCCCCCCCCTCACAGTGTGTAACTGAGTCAGTTTCCTGCTGCATTAAACACACAATCCCCTACAATCAAAATCTACACACGCTCGCCTCACCTCTGCTGGTTTCTGATTGGTCGATAAAAACCAGATAGATTTCTGTGTGTGTGTTTGTGCTGCAGTGAACCTGAAGAAGCTCTGCAGACAAAGACTCCACACTGCAGTCTGTCTGTGTGTGTGTGTGTGTGTGTGTGCGCGCACGCAAGACATTATTCTCCATCTACCCATCCTGCCTGCAGCTGTGGTTTCCATGGTAACCACCAGCCAATAACTGGCCTGCTGCTGTCTCCCCTGGCGAGGAGCTCCATCCTGACTCCTCGTTCACACACGCTCCCAAACCAGCAGCAGCGACATGTCGGCGCCCCCTGCAGCAAGCGTTGAGTGTGTATCAACAGTAAATGAAGTCGACAGAACAGAGACGACGCCTGTTAAAATATCATCCAATATAAAAGAGAAGAAATAGAATAAAGGCCTGTAGGTTAAAGCTTGTGTGATGTCGCTGCAGCTTCCTCATGTTTCCACAGTAAAATGTTCAGACCTCAGACTCCATGGGCAGTAGGCTGCAACTTTAGTGAATAGATATAATTATTAAACATAAATAAATAAATAAATAAATAAAATTATGTATAATGTTTTTAAATTATTTAAAATGAAATGATATTTAAAAACATTAAAATAATTTGTCTTGGTATTTAGGCCGATCGCTGTGATAAGACAATTATAGGAACTTTTATGTTGTCACTGCTGGACAACATCGTATATTTGTTTGCTAGAGCCCGACAGACCCGCTCTACTATAATTTCAAAATAAAGCTCAGTCCTGTGTGTTTGGTCAGAAAGAAAAAGTCACATTTCACTGAAAAGGTTCATACCAATGAAATTTATTACAACTGACTCAGCTCCAAGGCACGTTACAAGATCAAATGAGTTTCTTTCATCTGTTTTATCGTTTTTATCATCTGTCACTACGGGAACAGAAAATACAGAACAGAAGAATAAAAAGGTTTGTGTTCTCACGGTGCTCTTCACTGAATCAAATCTTACATGTAAAACAGAAAACACAGAAAGCCTAAAGAAAAGAGATTTATTGCAGTAAAAATAATTTTAAATAAAAAAAATTTAAATATCTAAATAAATAAATAAAAATCCCAAAAATCAATTAAATACCTTGAAAAAAGAATCTGAAAAATTAAATAAATAGTTAAACACTCCTATAAAAAATAAAAAGTTATTTTTACAGACATGATTTTATAAACTGACGGTGTGATGATGAAGTCTGTGACTAAGAGCTGTCTCACTCTCTGAACCTGTCTGTCTGCTTAAACACTACATCACACCATCACTGTTCACACCTCCGTCACCTCCACGACAACAAAAACACTCTGACTCTTTTTTCTTTGTTAGAAGACTTTTTCTGAAACATCCACATGTAGAATATTTATATGTTTCACAGACCTCCGTCCTGTAACGAGTCCGTCACTGCAGCCGCTCGGCCTGAAAACCTGCCGCTCTTTGTTCAAACCATCAGGGGAGACAGGGCAGCGCTTATCTCTCTGTACGCAGACGATCTCCTGTTATTTATGTTGCACGCTGACAAATCTATCTCTGAACTTAAAGACTCGTCAGAGACTTTTGTCAAATTTTGGTGCTGTGAGCTGAACCTGACAAGCTGCTGCTCTTCCCGTTCACCGCATTGAACCATTAAAGATAATAAACTGACCCGGTTCCTGTTGGGAGAGGAGTCAATATGCTTCACCTACTTCGTTTAAACATCATTAAAACCTTTTCATTGACTGGTCCGAACAAGATCTGTCACGTCCAATTAAACTACCAATGTTCCTGTTCTTTCATCTTTTTGTTTCGTTACTTGATAAACTTATCAGCTTTTATCAGGAACAGGATTTCTGTCTGGGGGTGAAAACTGCACTTCATCAAAAAAAAAAAAAAAGTTGATTAATTAACTGATGATAATTTTCTATGTAAATGAATAATTTTCTGGATCATTTCTCCAGATAAACTAAACATTTATCTGCTTAATTGATCACTGAGTCAATAAAACAGTGATTTTTTTTGGGGCTGAAACTCCACTGAACTAATACGACAGATAAACAAGTTTTTGCTGATGCTGCTGTTCTGACCTTTATTCCCATGCAATTCAACATGGATCATTTTTATTGGTTGCTTCCCCCGTCAGTGTTAATGACTGACACAAACTGTTGCAGGCCAGAGAAAAGCCACTGTCATTAATGTCAGTGACCAAGGTGACGTCTTCAAATGTCTCGTTTTGTTCGATCAACAGTTTAAAGATTTCATGTATTTTTGTAGAAGATGAAGAAAAACCAGCAAATGGTCACATGTGGAACCAGAACAGAAGCTGGAACCAGTTTTTTTTTTGTTTTTTTAGCTTTAAAAAGGGGATTTTGATGATTTTTATGCCTCGTGGAGAAGAAAACTTTACAGCATTCCGGATAAATCCACATTTTAAAACACGTCCTCAGTAAAACGTGTAAAAGAATCACTGAGTTCTTGTCCTCTGTATATTTCCTGGGAATCCAGTGCGTTTAAATGACACACATTAAACTGTCCAGTTATATTGAGTTAATGTGGACTTTGTCTTGACACTGGACTGAGGTGGATTAGGATCAGAGAGCGAGACAGGATCAAAGTTTTCTCGTGACATATGCACAAAATGTACGGAAATGAAAGGATCATCGTTTCACTGTATTTGGAAATGTAGAAAGATTTAAATGTTCTGGGAAACTAATTTTACTCGAGCCTAAACTCTTTCTGTTGGGTTTATATCCAGAGAAAAATAACTGTAGTAAAAGCGGACGAGCATTTATAGACCTCAGTTTGCTTTATGCCAAAAAAAAAAATTGCAAAGCACTGTTCTGAAAAAAGACTCACAGACCGAGCACGACTCAATGGATAAGACAGATGTTACCGAGCCTTCCATTAAAAAGGATTTCCTACATATTTAAGGCTAAGCAGTATGTATGTGAGACTATATGGAGGCCCTTTATTAATTATGTTATGCTAATTTCAGTATCTTTTTTCTTTCTCTCTTCTTCTAATCCCTTGTTTTATGTTGTATCATTATAATTATTATACCCCATTTTGTATAGATTCATTAGAATAATAAAACATAACAGAAGCTGCAACTAGACTGTCATTATTTCAAAGGTTCCTTCAGGTTCCTTTCCTGGAAGGATCCAACAGGTGCATCCTTCCTGGTCCAACATATCCCAAGATTCATTGCGTACCGGTAATGAAAGCAAACAACACTGACAGAGAGCCTGAGGATCACACTGCTGAATGTAAGTATACAACTAGAGACAGTCATTAGAATTTAATGAGCTGTGTTTAGTTTCTGGACCGTTGTTGATTTTTAGAAGAATTTCACAGAACTAAACATCAACACTCACTTTGTGTTGTTGGGTCGTTGACCTCAGTATTTCTGAAGTCGTGTTTACAGCCCTGGACTCTGATAATTAGAATGTAATGTCATTTGGAGAGACAATATTTATTTGTCTCTTTATTATTTCAGATTCTTCAGGGTCAGATTCTCCTGGGAAATTCATTGTTATTACAAAAGCAGTTTTGAATCCACTGATATCTACATCTTGAACTATGTTGATCAACCAGTGTTGATTCACTTTAATGTGTCTGTTATTTGCTTTAGCAAATGTTTTATCAACCGTTTACTTTTCTTTATCTTTAGTTTCTAACGATACTGACGGTCCGTCACCGTCTCTGAAAAGTTTCAGGTCACCTCACCAGTTCAACTCCGCTCTGAATTTAGAAGCTCAGTCGTCCTCACAGACTCAGTCACTGGTGACGGACGCTATAAACAGGTAGCTGATTTACAAAAGGTGTTCCACAAGGATCAGTTCAGGGCTCAGTATTACATCAATAATACTGTCTCTTCTCTAACGACTATAATGTCCATCTTTACGCTGATGACACTGCTCTGTATTGTTTTGCTGACTCTTGCACATCTTTTAATGCTATTCAAGATTCACTTATCAACTTAGAGCTGGTACTTAATGCATCGAAAACCAAGTTCACGCTTTTCTCTAGAGCGAGCGATATTGATTTCAACAGTCTTCACTTCTCCACGCTAATAGTAGATACGTATCATATAATTTACATTTAAAACCATATTCTTCAACAAACTGCATTGTGGGAAAAGTATAGTGGAGGCAGTTTTTCTTCATGTGATATTATCTACACTCATCACTGCTGATCCCTCTGACACTCGCCACTGTATTCTGCACATTAAAGCTGGTTGCTCCTCTCTGACCTTATACACCTCCACCTGACATAACATCTGTACTGGACTCTTCTAACTGTCCCGTGCTTCAAGTCCCGAGGGTTTACTCTGAACTTGTAAAATCTGCCTTTTAGTTTTTGTGAATCAAACACGTGGAATCATCTACAACACAAAGCGACACCTGGACAATTCAAGACGATGATCTCAAACCACTTCACCTCAGAGTGTCAGAGTATCGTCCTCTCATGTATACCGACATCACTGCAAACGAGCGAAACCTCATTGATCTTCGAGGCTCCGATAAATAAATGAAATGAATTGATTAGTCGATAAGAGAATTATTAGGGAACAACTTTTGATAGTTGATTAATTGTTTGGGTCATTTTTAAAAGTTTAAGTTTCTGTGTGTGTGACACTGGATCTCTTTGTCGGACGAAACAAGACACTTGAAGACATCGCGTTCAGCTTCTGGAAATTGTGCAGGTTTTTGTTTTTTTTTCTATTTATATGATATTTTACAGATGAAAGGATTAATTGATTAATCAAAAGAATTAATGACACTGATAATTGAGGGTCAGCTCAGCTCAAAAATGTGTGGTGATTCATAAAACTGGAAAATTAGAATAAAAACTACATCAAATATCTAGTCTCATATCACAGTATTGATATGATATTGATCTAGTGAGAAATTATTTTCCTGTTCAATTTACCTCACCCACATTCATCTTCACACTGTTTTTAAAGGGTTCAGTTCTCTGAGGATCATCTGCACCTGTTTCTACACTGATCAAGATCCAGACATTTCTGTGTTCAGATCAATAATCAATAAGACAAAGAGGAGTCGGGTTTTGAGGCTCAGCGGCAGACTGACCGTGTGGCTCACATTAATGAGTTTTTCTTTTTTTTTTGCGGTGACAGCAAAGAGGAAGAGTCTCCTCCTCTTCCTCCTCAGGGGTCTCTCTCCTTCTTTACCTTCACATCTCCGGCCAGGATCGTGGCTATCTCCCCCTGCATGAAGGCCCAGGGCACGTTGGAGCCGACCAGCGGGCACTTCTCCCCGCTGGGGCAGTACACCTCCCCGGAGGCTCCCTGGGCCTTGATGCTCTCTCTGGAGCAGGGGAAGCAGAACTTGTGGTTGGGGACGGAGGGACACTGCACGAAATGCGTGTCCTCTAACCGTTCGTGGCAGATCGTGCAGCACAGAGGCCCGCTGTTGGCCATGGGGGAGTCGGGCACGTTTTGCGCGTGCACCTGGTCCATACCACCTGCGGACTGAGAGGGCGCGGACAGCCCGAGGTCTCCGTTGCGGGACGAGAGGCGCCTCTGTCCGGACACGGAGGCGGGGGACACCGGGCTGCTGCTGTTGTGTCTGGAGGAGGAGGTGGTGGAGTGAACCGAGTCTCTGTCCTTGTTGGGGGAGTGCGCGTTCCCGAGCGTGTCCGCCACCGACATGAGCGCGGCCATCGGGGACTGTCCGTTCTGCTGCGGAGCCGCGGACTCCGGGGGCGTGGCGCGGCCGGAGGAGAGGCCGGGGTGTCCCGGGCCGAGCGGAGGAGGGGGTCCGGCGAAGGAGCCCGCAGCCATGGAGAGCTTGAGGGCTTCGGTCTGGCTGTTGATCCACTGCTGCCTCTGCTGCTCCTCCGTCAGCTTCAGGCCGCCCTCCGCAGAGTCCGGCTCCGGCGAGGCTTTCCTCTTCCTCACCCCGGCCCTGGAGCCGCTGTTCCCGCTGCCTGAGGCCAGAGCTCGGCCGGGAAGGACCAGGGAGGTGGGGAGGAGCGGGTAGCTGCCGTCAATGTAGGGCTGCGGCAGCATGTCTCCCCCTAAACCCTCCTTAAAAAACCGCAGGGACTCCGGTAATAAATCCCCGAGCAGACGCCAGTCCCCGGAGCCGTGCTTCTTCTCGTACTCCAGGTACTTGAACCCGGAGGACAAACCTCTGCCGAAGTCTTTCATACAGTCCTGGTACATCTGCTTGGCCACCCCCGAGGCGCTGGAGAACACGTTCCCGGAGCCGCTCGGGTACTCGATGAAGATCTTCAGCTCGTGGTCCATACCGGGTTTGGACACGGCGTCGAAGGCGAACACCCTGCCGACCAGCCCGTGGTCTTTCTTGAAGCGGACGTCGAACGGGGTGCAGCCGGACAGAGTGACCAGCGTGTCCCGCACCGTCTTCGGCTTGCTCGTCCACTCCTCCTGCCGGTTCCGGAGGCTCTCGCTCAGCTCGGCCAGAGCCTCCGCGTTCCGCTGCTTCTCCTTCAGCTCCCGCTCCTGGTCCGTGCTGGACACCGAGGCGGGTCGCTTCCCTCCCGGCTCAGACAGCCCGACCTGTCCGGGCAGAGAGACGCCGACCATCGAGCCCTGCGGGGCGGCTCTGCTCGCCATGCCGTGCGGGGCCGGTCCGTTCAGCAGGGTCTGAGGCAGCAGGTTCGGCGGCACATTCATCTGTCCCGGCGCCGACACCAGCCCCCCGTGGCTCCTGCTCCTCGAGTTCGGACTCTGTCGGTTCAGCTCCGGCGGTCCGTCGTCCGGTTTGAACCCATTCGGTCCTCCGAGTCCGTTAGGCAGCCTGCTGCTGCTGCTGTGTCCGCTGTAGTCAAACCGAGCCCGGGTGTCCGCACCGAGCGAGTACCGGTCCAAACCGGGCTGTTGAGACTTCCCCGGTGCGTCCGCCAGGTGGTGGTGGTGGTTGAGCTGCCCCACCGGCTCCTTCCCGGTCAGTAACACCGCCTGGCTCTTCGCCACGGCGGGCTGCTGCTGCGGCGGAGGAGGCGGTCCCCCTGCGGGAGTTCTGCCCTCCTGGAAACCGTGTGCCCGCTTCAGGTGCCGGGCTGTCTCGATGACGAACTCGATCCGGTCCGCGCCCTCGTAGTTGACGCAGCCCCGACAAACGGGCTCGGTGAAGTCCCAGATCATGGCCCAGGGCATGCGGGGCAGGTCGCACAGATAACATGACTGTCTGCGGGACGAGGAGACCTGCGGGGAGGACATCTTCCCTCTGCCCGTCTCCCTCCCTGCCTCCTCCGCGGAGCTGCAAACACCAGCTCGGTTCTTCCCGCGGAAACAGAGAAATAACCCCGGAGAGGAGGACCGACAGGCGGACTGCAGTGACTCCTCTGTCTCCTCTCAGGTTATTGTTCCTCCTCCTGCTGCTGGAGCTCCGTGTTGTGCTGCAGAGATGGAGGAGGAGGGGGAGGGGGAGGAGGAGAGGGGAGGTCTGCGTTTTTTTCCCTGCATGCCTCACTCCCAGAGAAGCAGAGGAATTTGGATTGTGTCTCCCCCCCTCCTCCCCACCACCACCCCCTCCCCAGGAATGCCACCTGGTAGAGTAAGTGACGTCATCGCCCCCTCCCCCCTGCTGCTCCTCTGAGACTGAAATGACATGATGCCACTTGTTGCCCTCCTTCCCTCCATCTGCCCCCCCCCCCCCCCCGATGGACAGCTCACTGCCACACCACAGCTCAACAATGAACACAACACAAACCCACATATGACCGGGTGTGTCGGACAGACATGATGCTGCAAACAGTTCCACAGAGAGTCGACAAGAATGACCCCGGAGAGTTAAATTCAGATTTTAAAATCACTTCAGTTTTATTTTGTGAGGCAGGTGTGAAGGTGGAGGAGGTGGAGGTGGAGGTGGAGGAGGAGGTGGAGGAGGAGGAGGAGTGGAGCCAAACATCGACTCCTCGGGGACTAAATGATGAACGTCTTCATGTTTCCTGTAAAGATCTTTTGTAAATGCTTTGGATTTTACAAATCCAGCTCCAGAAACATCTGGATATGTAGGATTATGAATATAAACCTTCTGCCTCCTTCTGTCACACAACACAGAGGCTGTTAATTGATTAACTGATTGATTAATGTGGCAGAATCCAGATCACTGATATTTACATCTGAAACCTGATCACACCTTCATCCACTGGTGAAAACTTCATGTTGACGTTTATATTCCTAAACACATTGATTTCTGGATTCACTGTGTGAAACATCAGAAAACGTCTCAACAGCTCGAAACACAAAATGTTTCATGTGGGAGGAGAAGCAGGAACGTCTCCCATTAAGAACCTAGAACCTCAAACAGAGAACATCCTTCCAACAGCTGCTGGTTCATTTTCTGCTGATGAGCTGATTGAAAATTAAAAACCAGCATCTGGGTCTGTGTGTGTGTGTGTGTGTGTGTGTGTGTGTGTGTGTGTGTGTGTGTGTGTGTGTTGAACGTGGAAACATGATGTAGCTGCAGTGAACCACATGACGCACAGCACACGTATGACACTGACGTGTTGTCTGACCTCAGGCCTGTTTAAGGTGGAATGTAAATATTTGCTACAGTAGCTGAACGTCTGTCGCACACATCTGTATCTGTGTTGCTAGGCAGGTTTCACCTCTCTGTTATTCCCTCCCCCTCCCCCACCCTCTCTCTCTCTCTCCCTCTCTCTGTGTGCAGTGAGCCTCGATCACCCGCCTCAGGACAGTTCTTTCCTCCTCTTTGTCTGTCTTCAGTGGATTTTCAGCTGAACTGAACAGAAAAATGTGAAAAACACCGGAGCAGCAGCCGGTCGATTAATCAATCAGCTGATCGACAGGAAATTAATCCACAACTGATCAGCTGAGCACGAGTTCCGCCTCTTCCATTGTGATGATTTCCTGTTCGTCGCTCTGTCTATTTCTCAGCAGGTCGATCACCAAATTAAGTTCAAGACGCATTTAAACCTTCAAAGGCTTTTTATTGACAAGCTGTAACGAACACGTCTCAGACGCCTGTGATCTGATCTGATCTGAGCAACGACTGAAACACAACAAACAAACAAACAAACAAACAAACACGTATCAGCGTCACCGAACCTACAGTGAGGGTTTAATGTCGGCTGGTTGGCTCGCTGTCAGCTCCACACACACACACACACAGATTAGTTTCGGCGTGCCTTTGATGGATACCGTCTGCGTTTCCATGGAAACGCGCCTGCCGACCGTGCTGCAGGGAGGAGGATGAAGCTGCTGAATATACGATGAGCCTTGTTCGCCCCTGACTCTCGCTCTCTCAGAATGATTATGCAAATCAAGCGAGCTACACACACACACACACACACACACACACACACACACACACACACACACACACACACACACACTGCAGTGTTTAAATGAAGCCGCAGCCTGTTTGTGATAAATCCAATCAGCCGATCGAACCAGACTCATTGATCTGGTCGTGAATCCTCGGAGGAAACATTTGGTTTATTGCGCGTCGTCGTGTTCGTGTGTGAAACCATCGACTCAGACTGTGATCTGCTTGATGCTGTTGGCTCTAATGTTGTGAGTTGCAGCTAAAACGTTGTCGAGTTAAAGCTTTGAGGAGAACAGCTGCGACAATCACTCGATCAATCGATCGACAGAACATGACTCTATTGACAACAGATTCATTGTTTCAGTCATTCATGAAGAACAATGCTGATGGTTCAGAGCCTCAGGTGAGAATCTGTTGGTCCAATAAAATCAGTCCGAGCATGTCTTGAAAATAATCAGCAGATTAATTGATCAATTCTAATAATCAATAAGACGAAGGACGAGCAGCTCTGATGAAGACAAGTCACAGAGATGAAGATGAAGATGAAATTCTGACTCTGGATAAATGGAGTGGCCATGTTTTGTTGATACAATGCTGTGAGTTACACTTTGCAGAGGATCATGGGTATTGTAGTGTTTGGAACCTTTATCAACGAACGAGCAGCTACTGAAGAAAACAGCAGCAATACAACAACAATAATAATAATCACGTCCTCCACAGAAACAGGAAGTCACTAAACTGATTCAACCAGAATTTCACAATAAAAGCCCTGAGAGACATTTCTGTCGTGTGAAATCCTCCATCACACGTTCTACAGAGGAACCTGAGGAACATCCATGTGTTCTATCAGAGCCAGTCTAACCCGGTTCAACACAGACCGCAGGTGTCTGTTAAACTGGCGTCGGTCTCACACCGTGCAACCAAACGTTTTCATCAGAGCGAACAGACGATCGTCTCTTCTGATGAAGAGAGAGGCTGCAGTCCTCGACCCGACCCCAACACACCGGGTCGTGTCGTGTTGTGTTGTTGTTTGCTGTGACTGAGGCATGATGGGAAGTTTATGAGGTTTTTTTGTGTCTCTGTTGTTGAACAGCGGCTCAGTCTGCAGGTTCATTTTCAGCCTCTGTTTAACAAAACTGTCACGCTCAGACCCACAGAAACACCCTCCCCCTCCCCAGCCCCCCCTTCACCTGGTTTGCTCTGGCCATCGGTCACGGCTGGGTGTTGCTATGGCAACTGGGCCCGTCTCCACAGCAGCAGTGGCGACGGCAGCAGCTCTGGTTGCCGAGGAGCTGCGCTGCTGGTTTTCTGATGGAGACAGAAGGAGTCAGTCAGTCAGACGTCTGCAGCAGAACACAGTAACATCAGAGGTCAAAGGTCAAAGCACACTGTCCTGAAGACGAGTTCACCTCAGACAGTTTAAACTCTGTTCTGGGTTCAGGTAACCGTAGCAACCAGACTGATGCTTCCCACTACATTAGCACACGGTTCAGTCAAAGACCCCCGACATGCTCCCGAAGGAAGATCTCAAGAACCCCCAGAACCTCCTCAGTGACCCGTGGAACCTCCTCACACACGTCTGAGGAACCTTTACAACCTCCTTCAGGATCCTGAACATCCACATGGTCTGCAGAGGCTCTGATGAAATCTATTTGTTATAAATGTTATTACAGGCTGTTGTTGAGTGCGTTACAATCAGGTGGTTCCTCCATCATTCGGAGCTTGTCTGGGAGCTGAGGTGGAGTCCTGTTCTGTTACTGCCGTCATTATTTTACATCCATTCGCTCTGCGTTTCTCTTCCTCTCTGATTTTTTTTATCTTCCTTCATTACATTGACTTGTGTCTGTGAAACTGTCCAACACTGTGTGTCACATTATATTGAATCTACTCTGAAAAATGTGAAGCTGTGAAAATGACTGAAACTATTTCTGTTGATAAATATTATGAACCAGCAAGAAACATCTTCTCTTCATATGAGATTTGTGGTTTTTGAATTTGATCTCTGACAAACTAAAGTCATAAAGAAAACTGACGTCAAAATGTAAAACCGTGTGTGTGAAAAGTTGACGTTAAACTAAACATTATAAATATTGTGATCACAAACACACACACACGCACACACACACGCACACACACACGCCTGCAGAGTGTCAGCAGTGAATTCAGGACTGAAGCTATAAATAACCTGCTGCTACAAACAGCCTGGTTTCCATGACGACCCCGTTTCCATCACAGCGGGGGGGCGGGGCTGAAATGGAAGAAACCTCCGCCTCTAGAAACTCAGACACTGATCTATTCTGCTGCATCAGACCAGTCTGAGGAGGGGTGTTTCCATGGCAACAGCCTCCATGTGTCAGAGGACTGCTGCTGCCACCTGCTGGTCACAGCTGTTCATGACATCTCTGCTCTGAGCTGCAGCTATCAATTGTTTTTATCATTGATTAGTCTGCTGATCGATCATCTGATCCATCAAACATCAGACAGCAGCGGAGGGACGAAGATCAATGGATTATTAAAAGAGTGGCATATTAATTTTCTGTTGATCAACTAAGTGATTAATCAATTGCTCGTTGCAGCTCTAATCTACAGTGTCACACTATCTAATGAAGGCACCTGAGGTGTTATTACTTTATCTGGCTGTTTGAATATGATTTTATCTAATGTAATATTCATAATTAACGTATTTATTATTTGGGGGATGATGAAATAATTGATGAATTGATTATCAGAATAGTTTCTGCTCCTCGTGTCCTGGATCTGGTCTTGGAGGGAAAACCTCATTTACTTGGAGGAACAAATCTGTCAGAGGGCGACAGCTGGAGGTCTGGGTCAGAACAACTACTAATAATCCTGCTCTACGTTCTGGAACTACAGCTCCCAGGATGCCGTGGGGGGACATTAACAAAAGTATATGTTGCCTACACAGATATTTTCCTGTATAAGTTGATTGAAGCTCCATCTGCTGACAAACTACAGTAACTGTTCCTGTTGTGTGTGTGTGTGTGTGTGTGTGTGTGTGTGTGTGTGTGTGTGTGTGTGTGTGTGTGTTTACCTGCAGTGTCCAGGTGTGTGACCTGCAGATGGGCTGGCTGACCCAAGGCTGTGAGCTCAGAGGTCACGGAGGTCACAGGGGCGTGGCCTGTCACTATCTTGAGAGCCGACTCCAGCAGCTGGCTCTGATTGGAGGAAAGGACAGCCAATGAGCAGGCAGACAGCAGAGTGATGAGTCAGCAGCACCAGAACAGGTGAGTGTGTTTACCTGCAGCTGCAGCTGTTGGCTGTGCAGCGTTTCCAGGTGCTGCAGCGTCTGCTGGCTAAGGCTCCGCCCCCTGTCCCCAGCCTCCCTTAAAACAGAACAGACAGTGATGTCACACAGTGTATGTGTGTGTGTGTGCTCTTGTGCATTTTCCTTTATCTGGTGCTGCAACAAATGTTCATTCACATGATCAATTTATCTGACAATTATTTCCTCGATGAATTGATTGATGAAAAACAGTGCCCCCCCCCCCCGAGCCTGGGTACCTGTCGGCCTGCAGCAGCCTCTGAACACCGTCTGCCAGCTGACACACTCGAGCCTCCATGTCTGACTGAGCCTACACACACACACACACACACACACACGATGAAGCAGCTGTGTTGGTGGGCGTGTCATTCAGGTACAGCTGAGACGTCTTCCTGAATGAAGAGCTCAGTGAACTGGTCTGGGATCAGATCTACCTTGATGAGAGGAGCAGCTACAGCTGCAGCTGCAGCTGCAGCAGCTGCTGCCGCATTGGTGCCGTCTCCCAGGCAACCAGAGGACAGCCCCGCCTCCATCTGGACCCCTGATACACCCACTGCATCATGGGAACTGGACCTCAGACCAGAAGCATCCTGGGAGCTGGTCTGGAGTGGACATGGGTCCAACAGATTCACTTTGATCTCCCGCCTGTGGGGGGCGCTGTGAGAGCTGAGACAGACAGACAGGTGACAGGTGAGTGTGAGGGCAGTGATGTGTTCAGGTGCATCAGGTGTGTGTGTTATGATTCTGACAGAAACACCAACACTGTAACTACAGTCGTCATGAAGAGTTTTCTAGAAGAATTCAACCGACTGATGGTTTTCACAAAAAAGCTGCGATGCTTCAGATTCCAGCTGTTTCAATTTTATTGCATCAACTCGTCAGTTTGTTACAAAAATCAACAACTTTTCTTTAATTTCATCAGTTTCGTTTCACAGCAAATAGCTTGAAAAGTTTTAGATTCATTTATTGAACAAGATGAAATTAATCCTCAGTCCTGTTTCATCACAGCAACTGTTGTTAAATATTTCACAACAAAACTCAGTTTAATGTTTGATTCTTAGTTTTAGTTTCATTAGCTTCAATAGAAACGTTCAGTTAAATGTCTGTTTGTTCTCACCGTTGTTTCAGAGCCGCGAGGACGACACCTCGACCTCCAGCGGCGAAACGTGACGTCAGGAGGTCGTGACCTGATGATGTAAGCAGAGGCGAACTCAGACTGACAGGAGGTTGAAGGTTCAGTCGCTGACTTCATGTTTTCATGATTTTAGTTTGAGTATTTCATGTCAGTAAAACCAATAAACCATCAATGAATCAATAATCTATAACAAATGATGATAATATAACAACATACATTCAGATTCACATCCTTATGAAGACAAACAAAAAGATATACTTCTGTATGTTTCCCAGCTTCTCAGCAGTGTAGTGATGCTGATTATTGATTGATTAATTGACTGACTGACTGACTGACTGACTGACTGACTGACTGACTGACTGACTGACTGACTGACTGACAGGTGGTTCTCTCACCAGGCTGCTGGTCACTCTGTGTCCCAGCGGAGAGCTTCCTGTCTGGGCTCCACTCTGCTGTTGGAGGCTGCAGGAGGAACAGACACAGAAGAGACATTCAGGATCTTACCTTCACAGGTGTGTGGTTGGTGTGGGCAGGTAGGTGCATTGATTATTCACCTGTGGTCCTGCAGGGAGAATACTGACTGAGGGACAAGCTTTTTACTTCATATGTTTTGGTTTGAAATCAAATTCAATTCATCACCATAAAAGACTCGTTGAGGAAACAGGTGTGTGAATGTGGATCTCTTTAACTCTCATGGGGACGAACAGAAACATGATGCTGCCTCATCAACTGCAGGAAGGTCAAAGGTCAATGAAAGACTTACTGTTCCTGTGGGTTCTCTGTTCTCTTTGGTCTGTGCAGGTTCCTTCAGCGTCCACCTGTCTGCAAACAAAGGAACATCAGAGGACGAGACAGCCTAATATAACATAATATACTATAACATAAATGATCTGATATTACATAATATAATATAATATAATCAGCTGCGTGTTTTGGTCACAGTGGATTACTTTGTATTTTCTTTTTTGTTTAAATTGTATCGATTTGCTTCCTTTCCGGTCACCGTGTAGCTCAGGTCACCGGTGTTACCGTGACACCGGCTGGAGCTCTTACCGGGCTGACCGTCTGTCGCTGACCGTGGAGTAGCACCGGTGTTCGGCTTCTGTCGGGGCTTAGGCCACCGCCGCTGCTGCTGCTGCTGCTGCTCGGTCAGAGGAGGCTGGACGCGGGCATGATCCCTCAGTTTCTGGACAGTTATCTGGACCGATCCGGGTCCTGGTCCAGTTTCGTGTCTCCGGTCCGGGAGGAGAACCCTGGTAGAGCGGATTAAAACGTCCCCGGTGTCCGAGCTACAGGAGGACTGATCCGGACTGAGATCACCAGATAGATCCCGGGGTGTGTGAGAGCTGGAAGCGGGCTGACGAAACATCCGCACGGTTTTAATCAACTTAACTTAATTTCATGTGAACAGCTTTGTTGACTGTCAGTGGACCGTTAGCATGAAGGCTAACAGCAACTAGCCTCGTTCAAACTTCCCGCTCCGGCATCAAACAGCAGCGGCGCCGTTAAAACTCGGTGGCGGGAGTCCGAGCGGAAACATCAAGTTTAGAAAGTAAAAAAAACATTACAGTAAAAACAGAAAGGGACGTCAGGACAATAAAAAGAGAATCTGAAGTCGAAACGCGACAAAAGTGGAAACAGCAACAGTTGCCGACAACAAAACGACACTTCCGGTTCCGCTTGGGTCCAAAGATAAAAAACAAAACAAAAAGAACTACTAAGGACAGATGTCTCACTCCGCCTCTAAATCAGAAGAATCATTGTACGTGTACAAACTGTTTTTAAATGGAGATTTAACTGATCCAGGTTAAACTGCAGATTGTTGCACAAAACCGCCAAAAACAAAAGAACAAAAAATCACCTCAAATAGATTTTAAAAAACAGCATAAAACAATCAATCAGTCAAGTAAATCATTTAAATGTGAACTATTCATTAATTATTTTGATAATTCCTCTTTTTATTGCCTATTAAAATACTAATTAATGAAATACTGAATTTGAGAAATGTATTCGATTTATATATAGATTAAGAAATGAATTAGTAAAAACATTTATTAATTTCTGTTTTTAGTGTTCAATTAGAAATCAGTGAATGAAATGCTATTTGCATGACACTTGTGGTCCTCCCCATAGAGTTCCACTTGTGCACAGTTTGAATTTCAAAGACCATTTAGATGATGTTTATGAAGATAGTTACAAATCAAATAGGATATTATGATCATTTATTCAGGAACTTAAAAAGGTAGGAACTTTACTACGCTCCTGTAGCACATCGGACGGTCTTTTCCGTAGCGCACTGCTCGACTCAGAGGTCAAACTTTCGTCACGTTTTAGTCTTGTACAGCTATTTGGACTACAATCGCGTCAGTAATCCTTAGAGAAATTAATAATTTAATTTTAAACTGTTGATTTTCTTCAATTGATTTTCAGGGTGAATAAACCTTTTTTTAAATACTTTGAATCTGCGGCTCCGTTTCTCCACATGTCCTTCAGTCCGCCGGAAGAAGGATCTCCACATCGAACACCGACCTCAGGTCAGATTAAAACATCATCTTCTGGTTATAATTTAGTTTTAAACCCACAGTGTGTGTCTGCAGCCCGCGGCTCGGGAGTCTGAGGGACGACATCTGCGACAACACCCGGTAAAATCACGGGAGCGCGAAGCTAACCCGGCTAGCTGTTAGCTTACCGCTCCACCGGCTACAGAGGAGGTAATCACTTTCACCGGAGAGACTTTAATTTGGTAGTTAACGGGTTCGTCCGGTGACTCCGGATCAGACCGATCAGTGTGAGGATGCAGAAAAAGACTGTGAACATTTAAACGTCAGGTGTTTTAAACGGTGGCTCGTGGGGGAGGGGACACTGACGTGAACTGCTTGTTCTCCACAGAGACTCTGGTTCTGAATCATGGCGGTCCAGGTGTCCGAGTCCGACCAGATCAAACAGGTGAGTGGTTTGTAGATCACCTGCATCATGAGGAGGAGGAGGAGGTGGAGGTGTGTCGTGCTGCAGTGAAGTGTGTAGTTGAGGTCTCACGTGCGTCTCCTCTCTGTTTCAGTTTAAGGAGTTTCTGGGGACGTACAACAAGGTGACGGAGAACTGCTTCATGGACTGTGTCAAAGACTTCACCAGCAGAGAAGTGAAGCCAGAGGAGGTAAAGATGCTGTGAACACAAACCCTCTAAACTTTCATCATCATCAATGTTGTTGGATACTTCCGGTTCTACCTGACGCCACAAACCACCAGGAAACACAGGTGGCAGCCAGTTATTCAGTTCATTTACAGGGATGTTGATTTCCGGATGCTCGTCCTGCTTCTAAACTACAGAGAAGAAAAACATCAAAACAAAATCTGCCCAACAAATCCCAACTCTGGCCTTTTTAAACCATAAATGTTTCAAATAATAATTGGCCTTACTTCATTAATTAACAAATAGAGTAAACAATATCAAAATAGATTACACCTTAATCCCAAGGAAGAATGAAAATACAACTGAGGATAAAACTGACTCAGTCAGTTTCCTGCTGCAGTCAATGATCAATAACTGCTCAGAGGTTACAGACTGCAGGAAGCATCTGATACCTGTAATGTTCAAACTGATCAGAACTGTTATGGCGGCGGATGACCTTAGATGACATGTGCCAGTTAGTCGTCGAGCTAACTAAATGAGCGCTGTCCGCCGCTGTGATTGGCTGTCGGGGAGGAGTGATGATGCTGAGAAAAGGTTTCGCTCATGAGCTGATGATGTCATGTGATGTCACATTTTCTCTTGGCTGTCTGACCAATCCGCTGCCAGGTCACATGTTTCATGTCCATGTGATCAGATTTGTGAAAGAGGCAGAGTTGTTCATTTTAAACAACTTTGTCAGAAACATGAACAAAGTATTAATATGATAAGAAGAAATACTGATACTTGCAGGAGAATTCAGTTACCATGGTGATTTACCATGGTAACAAGGGAACCACGGTCGTAGGACTGAAAACCCACAACCTGAAGTTTACACCCTGCTTCAGCTCTCCACCAGAGACCCAATGTTTCTGACCCAGATGTTCATGTTTGTCGTTTCAGTCCAGCTGCTCCGAGTCCTGTCTGCAGAAGTATCTGAAGATGACTCAGCGGATCTCCATGAGGTTTCAGGAGTACCACATCCAGCAGAACGAGGCTCTAGCTGCTAAAGCCGGACTGCTGGGACAACCTCGCTGAACCAGGACTGAACCAGGACTGAACCTGGACCGGAGACATGACCCCGGCAGGCTGAGGAGATCCAGACCGATCCGGATCCAGCAGGTCCAGTCTCTCCATGCTGGATGAATAAAGACTCTGAACTGCAGCCGAGTTTCTGCTGCTCTGTGTCAAAGCATCATGGGAGATGTAGTGTAAACATATTTCTTTTGTGTCTAAAAACTGTGGAATTGTCCTTTAATGTGGAGATTTGTTTATGTTGATGTTGAAATAATTTTTTATTAAACATCATGAACCTCAGTCTTCTTCTGTGTTTTATTTAAGGTTTGAACAGTGGTGGAAAGTCACTCAATCTAATACTGGTGCTTGAGTATTTCCACTAACGCTGATTGGACCAATGATCATTTTTATTATTGATTAGTCTTCAGACTATTTTCTCAATTCAACCAATTAAAAACTGTTTCCCTCAGAAATGCAAAAATATTCACTTTACTAAAACGCATTTCAAAACATTGAACCATCATCAATACATAAATCATCAGTTGATAATCGATTTTATTTTCCAGCCAATGGTCTCTGCTATATTTCTGTTTCATGACAGCTTCAGTTCCAACTATAGATTAAAGCTGCTCCAGTGTAAAGGTCTGTGTCCATGTGTAGTGTGATTATAGATCAGCTCTAGCTTCTATATTAATACTGTGAAAGTATCAAAGCCTCAGTCCACAGAGAAATGCACACAGCCTGTATTCAGAAACTGAGCCTTAAAACCAGCCGTCAGGACTTCTGGAACTTTGTGATGTCACAACGAAGCAGTCACCGCTCTCAGCCACGCCCTCAAGAAAGAGTTCTTATTACACAGGATGGACCCTTTCAGAATAATACGTATGTTTGTCACATTAATGTTGCAGCTGGAGCCGATTTTAATGACTTCATAAACGGTTTGATCGATCACTCTAATAACACAAAAACATAACTAATAAATTATGATTATTAATGAAGCGGGATTGAAAGGAAACATCTTTGTGAACTCAACATTCCCGAACTTTGTTTTTCACATTAAAACAACAATCCACATTTCCATGAGATTTCAAAATAAAAGTGTTACAGATTGATTTCTGTCTCTTTGGGGAAACTGTTATAATGAACATGGGGGTGTGTGACTTCACGTGTTAACGGAGCACCTGAACGCACCGTTACCGTCGGTCTCAGAGGTGGGGCGGTCTCAGTTTGGGAGGGGGATCAGGATCAGGACTCTGAAATGAGACGCAGCTGCAGAGTGGAAACATATTTAAAAACTTTATTAGAAACAGAGAGCTCTGCTTATTGTGCACACAGTTCCAGCATGGCTTAGCTTCTGTTCTCAGGAGGAAGTGTGTGTGTTTCTGTATTTACAGTTGTCGCTCTCTAAACCGCCGCTAGCAAAACACCACATAGAAAAAAAAAAAAAAAAAAAAAAAAAAAAAAAACAACCGAGGAGTTCATAATACAACAGTACAAACAGTCTTCTCTTAAAAAATATTATAAATCATTCTTTACAGGCGTGTAAAATGTAGTTCTCAAATACATGGTGTGGTTTTATTCTTTTCTTTACTCAGAGCTTTTTATGTACAAAACAAAGAAATGTTCAGGTGCTGAAATCAGCCGAGAGTCCGAGCCACAGAGACACAGAGGGAGACGGGGGGTGTGTGTGTGTGGGGGGGGGGGGGGTGGGGGTGAAGTAGTGCAGCAGAAAACCTCCAGGAGCAGCATCAGTACTGAACTCAACATATGGAAGATCAACTCAGCCAAAAATCAACTGATCAAACGTTAGAAATGATGAAGGTCAATACTCTGATGGGAAGTTTAATTATAGAATTCAAAAGTACAAAATACAAACTAAAATCCAAAATTATGACTTTAATTCAAAACTAGGAATTAGTCATTCACAACTATGTCCATGAGTCAGAAGTTACATCTAAAGTCCAATTAATAACTTTAAAACTTTAAATATAAATTATGACGCAGAATCAATTGGACTGATCGTCTGTAAAGTCACATCAGGAGAAACCGAAATCATTTAGACTTTAGCAAGTCAAAGTTATGACTCGAGTCAAGTCGTTTAAGTCAAACTTCATAAGATAAAAGTCAGTCACTGTAGTTAGTAAAATTATTTGACATTTTACTGGGATTTGACTTTGACACGTCACAACAGTCACTTCTCGAGTCAGAATTATGAGATAAAAAGTCACAGTTTCACTGTTCCAGGTGAAATTATGAGTTTGTAAATGACAATGACCGAGTCACAAGTCAAAACAATAATCAGGTAGAATTATGGAACAAAATGTCATTATTTCTACTTAAATGACAATTTCTGCAGCTTCTTTGAATTTGTAATAAAAAAATTAAAAAAATAAAAATAAAATAAAAAATAAGGTCAAAAGGTCAAATGAAGATTTCCTGAGTCACAACCACCAGAGATCGAGTCAAACTTGTACATTTTTAATAAAAATCAAGACTTTAAATAAAGAATTAGATTTACAAAGTCACAGTTTCAGATCGTAAATCACTATTTTGATTTTTCAAATCAAAATGATCAGGTACTACATCAGAATTCTGTTTGTCAATATTCTGAAATTAAAATGTTGAAATTCCATCAAGTCGAGGCCTTTAAATCACAATCATGAGAAGTCATTTGACCACGTGTATTTTTACTTTTATCATTTCTACATCTATCGATTTTTTATTTTTCTGGCAGTAATGATCTTCCATACAGAACCCACACACACACACACATACATATACACACACTCAGACACACACACACACATATGCACACACACACATATACACACACTCACACAAATCAAAAACTTCATTTTAATTATTTTACACAAAAACAAAAAAGACATTTTGTTTTCTCTCCCGCTGTGACGTCAGAAACTTTTTGGAATTTTTTGTTTGTTTGTTTTTACCAAAATAAAAGCTCTGATTTCATATAAAAAAGACCAGAGACACTCACAGCAGGAAGTTGGGAAACTTTTTTTTTTCTTTAAATAATATTTTCTGTTTTCTTAAAAAAAAAAAAAAGAAACAAAATAATTTGCATAATGAGCTGTGCTGCTTCAGGAATCTGTTCTACCCTGCAGGAATACTCTAACCCCCCCCCATAATATCTTGTCACATTATTTTGAAATTCGGAGATGCTGAGCAGTACTGAGGACGCACCAAGGAAGGAAGGAAGGAAGGAAAGAAGGAAGGCGATAGAGAAGTGCTCTGTGGTGGCTGAACAGACGGCGAGCTGATTTTTCCGTCACATTTGTCTCCTTGAACAGGAGTTAAGTCCATAGGTGAGGGGGTGGAGCTGCAGTCAGGTGGGAGCAGACTCCCTCCCCTCCCACACGGCCATATTTGAAGGAGTGACAGCATTCCCATCAGCCACTGCTGCGGTCGTTGAACTCTCACCTGAAGGGTTTTTACATTTATCCCCGTCGTGCCCTCAGAGCTAGCTGAGTAGGCGGAGTCTGTGGCCGAAGGGGGCGGGGTTGAGCAGGAGGAAGTGAGCGGGCGGGGCCTGGGTGGGCGTGTCATCACCTGCACTCCACAGCAACGGTGTTCTGAGTGGGCGAGGCCGAGGACGGACTCATACCTGTGTCTGAGGAGCCTGACGAGGTCGACGCCGTTGTGTTCGACACTGAAACAAAGATTTAAGAAACATTTCACCACGTGCTAATAACTAAATAACTTCTTCCCCTTTTCATGTTAGCTGTGTGACATCTGTGACACGCCACAGGAAGTCCAGACACACCACAGGAAGTCCTGACAGTTCGCTGTGGATTTAAACTGCTGTTTAATTTAGAGATGAGGTCAGATGAAGTGTTGTAATGTCAGCTACAGGGAGATGACGCTGTTCTCTCCGAGCCTGCATCAGTTCAGTTTCTGTCCGTCCAGACTACAACACAACCCCAGAGTTTTCAAAATAAAACAGGTCCAGCAGAGTTTGTGAATGTCTCAGTTTTAGTGGCTTGAAACTCTGGCGTCGTGTGGACGGAGGAAACCCGTTTTAAAATATAAACGTACTAGAGTGGGCGGAGCCTATACCCATCGTGTGTCTGAAGGGGGGCGGGGTTGAGCAGAAGGAAGTGAGCGTGCGGGTCTATAAAAATAAACCGGACGCCACTCACCTGCACAGAAATTCTGACCCCTGTACGAACATTTTGGAGACGCAGACGGTGAACAGGTGAACTGAAACTAGATTGTGGAAACTAAAGGTGAGTCAGTGACATCACAGGTGACTTACTGATCAAACCAGCTGTGTAATCAACACCTTTCAACTGCAAAAATATGAACCAACTCAGATCTGAAAATTCTTCAGTTACTTCAGCTACTGAGTCCAACTGAATCTCCACATTATTAAAATAATAAAACCAAACATTTCCCAGCATGCTCTTTGCTGCTCCTACCTTCTCTCTCCTTCTTTTTTAGCCTCTTCCTGCGTCTGTCGATGGAGGCGACCTCTGACTTCAGGGTCATGTAGTACTTCCTGATCTCCTGCAGCTTGTCCTGCAGGAAGGAGATCCTCTCTGTGCTTGACATGCTGTCCAACTCATCTGAGGAGGAAGAGGAGGAGGAGGAGGAGGAGGAGGAGGAGGAAGCTGTTACTTCTTCATTCATAATTCTGTCTCACCCCATTCAGACCAACACATCTCTGCCACCTCGCAGGTAGATGACTGTAAACATCCTTCACACTCACTTTAAACTGCAGCTCAGTCAGTTTCACTATTGATTCATCTGCTGATTATTTTAGAATGAATTGTTCTGGAGGTTCACACACAGAATTCAGCAACATTTACAAAGTCCACAAATTTATGTTTACAGCACTTTCCAGCTGTTTAAGAAAAAGATCTAATAATTTAAGTATTAATTATTAAACACGATGCAGATAAGAAGCAGAAAACAGATTCACATATGAATGGAACAGCGCTGACCAAACATTTTATAACTTTTTTTTTTTTTAGGAAACTGAATCTGCTGCAATTTAAGACTTTCACACGTGAAGACGCTCTGAGTCCAAGAGTCCAGGGCGACACCAAAGACATGTCACTGTCGTATATGGGCAAAAAAAAAAAAAAACATGAACCTCTCACAGTTCAGAAGCTGGAACCAGGTACGTTTTGACATTTTTGCTTCAATTATGACGTAAACAAAAACAATTATCAAACAGCTGCTGGTTAATTTTCTGTTGCGTTACCGAGCTGGAAGGTCCACTTGTACGTGCGCTGAGGGGAGGGAGACGGAGACGACAAACCAGGACAACGAGACTTCTGAGACTTGGACAGGGACGACAGACGAGACTGGTCCTCACTGTCGCTGCTGTGACCTGCGGCGAAGAGACAGGAAGTGTGGGCGGAGCATGAACCAGACTTCAGCTTCAACTGATTCAGAATCAGTGAAGATGACATTTAAAAAAAATCACTTGCTTCATTAAAGTCAACACAGACGAGAGCCATCACAATAATCAAACGTTAGGTTTCATGACAACTGAGCAAATTTCTGTCATCTGTTAAAGATGACCATGTGATGCAGTCAAAAGCTCCACAACAGTAAGTGGACCTTGAGCTTTGTTTTGTCAACTGCTGTTGATTGCAGTGTCAGGATCAAATTCACACACTTCTGTTGTGTAAATGATCCTGAACTGTGTCCATCCCCTGTGTGTGACCCGTTAGTGACATCATCTCTGACATCACACGCCGTCAGCTCACCTGCTCCGTTCTTCTCCACCTTCCCCGGCGTGCTCGGTCGTTTCTGGTTGCGTTTCTGTTTCTTGGCCGACGGGCTGGAGTTACAGTCCATCACCCTCTTCTGACCTGAGGGGTCAAAGTTCACACAGGTGACTCTCCCTCTCTCACAACAACAACAACAACAAACCAACCAGGCTGAGGAGTCTGATGAGTCAGCGTGACCCACAGGAGACCAGGTGACTCGCAGAGGCTATGCCAGGTAACGTTAGCTTCCTTGTTAGCTTAGCTACAAACAATGTAAACAACTACTCTGTTGCGTTTGTGTCCATGTTGTCTGTTTGTTGACATTTTGTATTATTTAAATTTAAGTTTATTTGGCTTCAGCTGTGAGAAGGAAGGCGCTCTGGATTCTGCCAAGGCAACGACACTAACGGCTTGGTGACCAGAAAAGAAATACGGCAGTGTGCGTCTGTGAATTTGGGGGGCGGAGCTTGTGTATTGTTTTGCTGCTGATATTAAACTTCATTCAGTTCTTCCGATTAATATCTGACTGACTCAGTCACATTCACTCATATCAGTCTGTTACCTGTGACACTGTTCACACCTCATACAGTCTGTGGTCTCACCTCTGTCCTTGTTCTCCTGCAGCGACAGCAGGGAGGTAGTGGAGGAGGAGGCGCTGCCATCAAACCCTGGGCTGGAGTCTCCCTCCTGCGCCCCCCTCGCTGCTCCTCTCTCCTCCTCGGTGGTGCTCCGGGCTGGGTGGAGCTCCTCGGGGCAGGGGGTGGAGCTGGGAGCGGCGGCCGGGAGGAAAGGCCTGACCTGAGTCTGTGGGAGGTGAGGGGTGTGGGGGGAAGGGAGGGAGGCATGGAGAAGGTGGGGCAGCGGGGGTGGAGCTTGTTGCTGCTCCCTCATCATCAGGAGGAGGTGCTCTGAGGAGGAGACGGGCTTCTCCTTCTCGTCGGGGTCATCCAGGTCCACCTCGTGGCAGACCAGCGCCTCAGGGCCGATCTGCGGCTCCAGCTCCTCAGCGGGGGAGGGGCCTGGGGCCTCTGGAGCGAGGGGAGGCGTCTGAGCACGCACCTCTGGCTCCTTCATGGCTCCACCTGCCAGACGTTCCTCTGACACCTCCCTCTGCACCTCCTCTGCTGGACGGGGCCAGTCCTCCGTCTTCACCACCCCCTCACTCCTCCTCTCTGAGCGGAGCGGTGAGGGGACGGGTTTAGGTGAAGCTCCGGCTGCTGTCTTGGGTGTAGGGGCGGGAGTTTTGGGGGAGGCGGCCTCCTCCTGTCTCTTGTCGGGGCGGAGCTTTTTGTCTGCTGCTCTCTGCTCTGCTGCTTTACGTTTGATCGCCACGCTGCTCCTCTCCTCAGGTAACCCCGCCTCCTCCTCCGCCTCCTCCTCCTCCTCTGTGGCGGAGTCGGTGTCTGAGTCCACTGCGGGACATTCAGGGGGGAGGTGCTCAGTGGGGAGGCAGCAGAGGACCACCATGGGCTCGTCCTGTCTCTTCAGGACGCCGCGAGGAGGAGACGACAGCGCCGTCGAGTGGGAGGGGCTGGTGGTGGGGCTGGGAGTACAGAGGGGGATTCTGGGAGGAGTTTCAGAGCCTGCCTCCCTGACATTGGCCCTGCGACCTTTGGCCCTGGGGGAGGACAGAGGAGTGCACCTGTCCTCCTCCTCTGCAGCAGGTAGAGGGGAGGACACCTGCTGCTGCTTCTCAGGAGACGTTTTGAGTTTGTCTGTGGCGGCGGGGGGAGGAGACATTTTATTAACCTTGTCGGGGGGAGGAGACTTCCTGCTGGGAGACATCTTGGCGAGAACTTCCTGTCCAAGAGACGTTTTGTTCTCCTTGTCCAGGTGAACCGGTGCCACCGTGGCCTCTTCTGCAGGCTCCTCCCCCTGCTCCGCCTCCTCCTTCTCTGACTGGCTCAGCACCTTGTCCACTTTCTCCTGAGGCATGCTGGGACATGGCAGTTCAGCGGCAGGAGGCTGACCTGTTGTTGCCGTGGCAACAGAGTCGTCAGCAGGCGTTGCAACGTTAGTAACCTCACTTGTCGTTGTCATCGTCGTCATCATCATCTCCTCCTTCACCTCCTTAACCTCCTCCTCCTCCTCCTCCTCCTCCCCCTCCTCCTGCTGTTCCTCCTCCTCCTCCTCCTCCTCCTGACAGGGTGGGGCTTCAGTCCTCCCTCGCCATGGCGACGGCTTTTTATCAGGCGGGTCTTCTGATTCGCTGTCGTCCGACGAGTTCCCAGAATCATCTGCAAGCAGAGGAACGGATTGGTCAGTTACTGATGATGAAACTGGTTCAACAACAGGAAGTAGAAGAAGACGGTTGTTTTTCTCACCGATGGACGCTCTGTCTGAGTCGTACATGCCCGACGTCCTCCTGGTTCTCCTGCGAGGAGTGTCTGCAGAGAGGAGACACGTCAGAGGACAGACAGGACACACACACACACACACACACACACACACACACACACACACACACACCAGATCACATGTGTATCAGCTGATTCTTTAGTTTCAGTGTCTTACTGTCTCCGTTGGCCATGTTGGACGATGTCTCCGTCCTGCTGCTCTTGCCGTTGGACCGTCCCTCGTTGCTGGGTGTTTTGGAGACGCTGCGTCCGGCTGAGCTGGTGGGCGTGGTTCTGATCTGAGGACGACCGCGCTTTGCTCCCGGCGGCTTCACCGGTGGCTTCTCTTCATCTCGGTCCTTCTCCACATCGTCTTTGTTCTGAGGAGACAGACGGCAGTGAGGACGGGGTTTCACTGTAGTTCCTGTTCTTCACAGCGTCATTATTATTTTTAGGGCGTGAGCACTGAACGGTCGGCACAGGTAACTTGCCAAGACGTACAAAAAAGCCTCTTGCACCCTCCCTAACCTAACAGGAAGTCAGCCATATTGAATTTACAAACTTCTCCTAGAAAATCATATCAACATCATATCTGCTCATTGTAATATTAAGACCGTGACCATCCGGCCTGTGGCAGGATGTTCCACCATGAAACAGGAAGTTCTTATAACTCCAGCACACCTTGTCCACACTGCACCAAACTTTATACGTTTGATAAGAGTCTCGGCCCGAAGACGTCTACATTGGTGTTGAGATTGGGCGCGGCAAAATGGCTCGAGGGCGACCCCTACAAAATTTCATCAAAGTAGCCCCCGCAGTACGTTTCACCTAGATGTATGAAAATTGGTAACCATGTGTAAGAAATGCAGATTTACAAAAAAACCTCTTGGAGCCATATCCTGAACCCAACCAGAAGTCCGCCATGAAACAGGAAGTTCTTATCACTCCAGAACACATTGTCCAAACTTGAGTTTCAGCCTGACGACATCGATATGTCAATATTCACTTATATGATCATAGCGCCACCTTATTACACCTGTACTCCTCCTGACAGGTTGACCACACCCACCTCAGATTTGGTCAGAATCTGCCTAAGACCACGACGAAAACTGAGTTTTTGTCAAACTGTGGCGGCGTTGTGAATTTCAATGAAGTTGCTATAACTAGAATATTTGCCCCAAACTTCACGTTTCACGATTGACGACAACCCCACAGACATCTGCACGCCAACATGACGTCAGTCACAGCGCCAACGTCTGAAAACAGGAAGTAAACCTTGAGTGACAATCACACCAGAGAAATCATGTGCAAACTGTGAAACTAACCCCGCCCCACCCTGCACCTCCCTGCTCCTGATTGGACAGTGAAGCTCATCAGGCTCTGGTCAGACAGCCAAGAGGAAGTGACATCACAGGACTTCAGTCCAGCATGCGAAACCTTTCTGGGCATCATCACACCCGGCCTTCGACGGGTCACGTGACCCACTGAGCTCACAGGAAACAGTTTGATGTGACATCTCACCTTCACCTTCTTCCTCTGTCTCTTCTTTGTTCCTTTCTCCGCGGGCCAGATGATCCTGTCAGCCTTCACCCATTCATCGTACCTGTGGAGCAGACACACCTGTCAGGACAGACTCCGCCCCAAACTCTACCTGGACAAGTATTACCCAAACAGACGAGAGTCAGAACCAGGAGTGAGGTCATCAACAGAGCGAAGCCTTCACCCTGTGAAGAGGGAGGAGGTGTGTGGTGACGAGTCTGAGCTCTTCACAGACACCTCCTCTCCGTCCTCAGTCGGAGCCGTGACTCAGACTCTTGGACCAGAACAGGTTCTGACCTGACGTTCCAGCCGTAGTAGTGGACCAGGTAGAACTGTTCTCCGTTGTCTATGTCCGTCTTCTTGATGTGAGCCTCGTAGATCTTCTGAGTCTTTCCTTTGCCGTACTTCACCCGCACCTTCGTCCCCGTCACAGAGTCTCCATCCTCCTCATCCTCACTCCTGACACACACACACACACACACACACACACACACACACACACACGTCAGTCCACAGAGGATCAAATTATGATTACACTCCCAAATATCACGCCGTCTTTAGGGCGCCATAACTGCACCTCAGTTTGAGTTAGAGAGCTGCAATTTTATCACATTAAACTAGAGAATCAGCTCTTTCCATCAAGTCCCTGTTTGTCCATGTGTGTCACCGTCTTCTGTCTATAACCTAATATGTAAAGTTAGATACGATTTGGACAGTCTCACGGTTGGTCTGGCACATTGCTGCTTTCTGTCTGTGTGTTTAGTGACGTCTAGAGTCACGTCACTGAATCAGACACTCCTATTGGCTCCAGTGGGTGCCGTCACGGCCAATCAGAGTATCTGATTAAGAGGCTTGGCTGTCAGTTGTTAAATACCCAAACTAAATGGGAGCAGTACTGTTTTATTCTGAGATCAGAGTGAAGAGAAGTTGTTTTAGGTTTATTCCACAGTGACAGAAAACAGAAGGATGTGAGCAGTCAGAGATTTAGAGCAGCTGAAGGTTTGGAGCTGATTTTTCAAGGAGAAGAAAAGAAACGATGATGAAAACTGCTCCAGAGAATGAGCAGAACTCAGGAACAGAAAGATAGAAAGAAAGGTGTGTTTTTGTTTAGTTTAATGAGCTATCACCTGTTACAGTGAGCACGAGTCTGGACTGAGTCACATGTTCTTTATATTCTTTTGCAATGACGATGAAAATACGATTTATCGGTCAGCAATAGTTAGAATCAGGTTAGGGAATTTATTATGTGTCTTCACAGCGAATGTAGTGTGTGTGTGTGTGTGTGTGGTGTGTGTGTGTGTGTGTGTGTGTGTGTGTGTGTGTGCTCTCTCAGACATAACTCGTCTTTTACCGGAAGGTTTACCGGCATTTAAAATAAAAAAAAATGCTTTTACTTGTTAATGTTGAGAGTTTCTAAACTGTGGAGCTGAAACTATTCTGATAAAGTAAAGATCATAACAGCTGCAGGTTCCCGCTCCTCTAATGTGACGTCGATGTAAACTGAATCTGTTTTTTTTCATTTTAGAGACAAAACGATCATTGATTGATCGTATTAATAGTAACTGCTGGTTTCAGCTGTGGTGTGGTATTAGTAGTAGTAGTTGTTGTTGTTGTTGTTGTTGTTGTTGTTGTTGTTGTGGTGAAGGATCTGATGCTTGTGGAGTCCTGACATCAGACACTGTTGTACATGAACCTCAGAACATCAAGTCAAAGTCTAAAAACACATTCAGCTCCAACTGTTAGTGTGTGTGTGTCGCTCTCACCTGTCCCCTCTCCTCCTTTCTCCCTCCTCCTCCTCATCATCATCTTCGTCCTCCTCCTCTTCCTCGGAGCCTTTCTCCGAGTCGTCCATTCTTCTGTTGCTGCGTCTCCTCACTTCCCTCTGCTCCTCACTGTTCTCTCCTCCTCTTTTCTCTGGTCTGGAGGACGGCTCTCTCTCCACCTTCAACTGACTCCCCACACACCTCCTCCTCCCCTGAGGAGAGACAGACAGCAGCAGGAGGGTCAGCTCGTTTAGAGACTGAAGTTATAAAGTTATAACTCAGTATTTAATCTGTCGAGTCGATTCAGAATCTACTCGCGATCAGAGACTGTAAATAAAGATGGACGTCGCCTCTGTGACGTCACCCACAGGTTTCTGAAGCTCAGAGTGAGCTGCTCTACCGTTGCTATTTTGGCAGTGTCTGACACCACCCCCTAACTTCCTGCTCATCCAAAAATGGACAAAGAGGAGGGGCGTGTGTGGAGCTGAGAGGTTTGTGGCAGGTATACGCTCACCTACCTGTCACTCAAAGAGGCCACGCCCTCAATCCTCCGTAACTTTAGTCCTTAATAAAATGTAAACAGGTGAGTTATATAAACAGGTGTCATGAAGGAGGAAATTAGTTCTAGAGGCCAAAACAGTTTTTGTACCAGGCTGTAAACATGTTTATTTCTGCTGTAAAGTTGGACATTTTAACATGGGAGTCTATGGGGACTGACTCACTGTTGGAGCCAGACTCTAGTGGTCATTAGAGGAACTGCAGCTGTTGGTTCTTCAGTGTTGATGCTTCAGTATCAATTTCAATCAAATACAATAAAAACTCAGTCCTAATGAAGCAGATCATTATACGAGTGAGTGTTAAACTAATAATTAATAATAACTCCAGATGTTTATTTCCAAACCTCTGATGAATATTTAGAGAAACACTCAGGACGTTGTTAAAGGCTGTAAATGAGTTTGTGTTTTATTTAAATGTCTCACCCTCGGTGACGACTGTCTCTCCTTCACCTCCTCCTTCTCGCTCTCACTCTCCGACTCCACCTCTTCCCTCTTGTCATCGACTGGCTCCGCCTTCACCTGCGGCGTGGAGGGCTCTTTGAGCTCCACCCCTGCCGTCTTCTGACTGGCCAGTGTGGTGGGAGGGCGGGGGTTGTTGTGATGGATGGTCCTGAAGGTGATGCAGGCGGAGCGGCAGTACTCCTCGAACCCGTACAGGTACCTGAGGACACGGAGGACACGGCTCAGAAAACCAGGAGAGTGACGGGAAATATCACGTCGTCTTTAGAGCGTCATGACTCCGCGATGGTCGGAGACAGAGACATGCTTTATTTCCCGATCTTAAACTAGAGAATCAGCTTTTGTTTTTAACAAGCCCCTGTTCATCTGCGTGAGTCACTGAACGATAGATCGATTCTCATGCGCCATCTTTAACGACGTCTACAGACACGTCACTTGGCTGTCAGTTTATTCCAGAGACAGAACAGACAGAAGGATGTGACCAGTCAGAGAGTTGGTGCAGCTGAAGGTTTGGATCTGTGCAAAATTCTGAGTTGAAGTTTTCTTTCCTTCTTTTATGGTTTGTAGCTTGTATTTATCTGTTTCTTGTTTTAATTTTATGGTCTATTAACCACTTTTATACTGTACAGAACTCTTTATTGAGTGACATATATAAATAGCTGAAGTTGTGCTGATTCTGAATCTGTGTAGCTCTTGACACAAATGACAACTTTATAAGGTAAAACAAAGAGAAAGTCTTATTGTGGACCACAGTCACGGCGTCTCATGACGACTGATGGAAATTGGTGGCAGTGGTTGAGGAAGTGAAGTCGTGTAATGAACAGAAACAATCGACTTCAGGTGAACACTTATTGATAAAAAAAAATAAGTGATGTGAGTGAGCAGCTGTGTTCTCTTACTTCCTGTAGGCCGTCTTAACGTTATAGGACGCAGCAGAGTTCAAGACAGGGATCCCCAGATCCATGTAGACCTGCTTCCACACCGTCCCCGACTCGATCTAAAACACACACACACACACACACACACACACACACACACACACACACACACACACACACACAGAAGAAGAGACAGTCAGTTCAAAGCTACATCACCTCCAGCTGTTTGTCTCTGTAATCAGCTGCGGTCAGACAGCCAAGAGGAAGTGACATCACAGGACTTCAGTCCAGCATGCGAAACCTTTCTCAGCATCATCACACCTTTCACAGTGTTAATATAGAACCCAGACCTGCTTTATAATCAAAGGACACATGGACATCTACATTTATACTATAATGGACCTTTAATTAACTCATATTGATCAATGTAATCTCTCACAGTGTCTCAGTTCATCAGTGAAGAGAGACGATAAATTGTTTTGACTCCTCGTCCTGAACTGTTGGACTGATCACCAGCTCAGATCAACAGTGACATCACAGATACACGATGTGCAGGGAGTGGATGTGAGTCAATGTTTGAGTGTGTCTTCAGCGAATCACTCTGCAGACAGACAGGTGGACAGACAGGTGGACAGACAGGGGGACAGACAGGGGGACAGACAGGGGGACAGGCCTCACCTTGTGGCAGCCTCCCAGGTGATAGACCAGTCTGAAGAGCTTGAAGAGGTTCAGGTCTTTATAACCCAACACTGGAGGTTTGTTGATGGGAGTCCCTGATAAACAGACAGAAGTTTTAAAAAGGAACAATTCAAACAGAATCAGTAACTTCTTTTAAATCACTTCTTAAAACTCATCTTTATAGACTTTTTATTGTCTTTTTAATCGTCTGTTTATCGTCTCCGTGTTGCCCTTTTATTGCTTTTACTGTGCGTTTTTATGCAGCATCTGCTCCCTCCAATTGTCCTTGTTTATATTGAAGCACATTATTTGTCTCTGTAACTCGACCTTATCGCTGTCCTGCTTCTGATTCATTTGTCAAAGCACTTTGTGAACTGTGTTTTTAAAAAGGTGCTATATAAATAAAGTTATTATTATTATTATTATTGTTATAAAACCCTTCAGGTAGGACAGGAAGTGGTTCCACAGGTGGATAAATCTGAGGGCCACGATGAGGAGCTGAAGAACCACCGTCCTAAACACCGTCATGAAACGTGATATTGCTCATCACATCCATCCCCCAACGCTGACCTCCACCACACCATCACTGCCGCCACCGTCACACAGGTCACAGCGACTCAGCGTCTCCGGTTCACCACGCAAACTTCGGGTAAATGTTATTCCAGCTGTCCGACACGTCGCCGCCCACCAGCGACGATGGGACATTTGTTCTGATGATACGTCTCATGAAACAACTCGACGACGACACACCCAAACCTTCCCGTGGCCAAACTCTGTGTCGCTTCGTACGAGTGGAATGTGTCTGCCTCGTTTACATAATGAGTCATGATGAGTCTCCAAATTGAGAAACAGATTCATTTTAAATGGATCACTTTAAACAAATATTGCCGTCTTTCTTTTGTACTCCGCTGCTCAGGGAGCTGCTCCACGCTCTCATTGTTTTTAACGTCAACAATAAGGGCTGAAAAAAAATTGATTCTCAGATTCAAATTGATCTTCACCTGAATAATCCAATATCGACTCATAAAATCCAGACATGGGTCTATACTCACTGAAGTATGTAAGACTGTAAAAGACTTCATGTCTGTAGCTGTAACCTCCGTCACCAGCCTTCCGTCTCGCACAACCAGATCAGGTCACATGATTTGCGAGAGACAACATGGCAGACGCAGCTACGGACAGATGAGCGGCTGCATTTCAAGAGCTGGACTAAAGCAACGCTACGTGCAGGATGTGAAGAAGACGCCGTGTGCAGCTGTTCACACACTCTGTCTACACTGTTGTCATGTTTAATGGAAAAGGAAATAATTTCCTTTGGGTCCCTTCCTAATGTAAACATTAACATTTTTAATAACACACCAGGTTACAGGAACAATTTACAGCATGAATCTCATTCATACCCAAGACAAATATGATCTAAAATGATGTTTTACAATAATAGAATCTGTTTCTCTTCTTTGATTAAGGAGAATACGTTGTGGTTAATTCCATCCATGATGCAGAAATTTTGAGAGCAAATAACATGTAAAATTTCCTTTTATTATTTTATCGTTGGTTTGATTTTCATTAATGCTTGTGGATAATCGTTTGTTGTATTTTAATTGATCAATCATGATGATAATCTTATATTAAAATATATTGTTTTTTTTCTCTCTGTTGCTGTAGTTTCCATCGTTAACAGTTTTATTGAATTGGGAAAAATGAATCAATAAACTATAATCATCATTTTAACTGTTTTTAAAAACATAGTTATTTAGTGTCTGTAACTCTAAACCCAGTCTGAGGCCCGCAGCCGACTCACCTCTGTCCTCCATGAACTTGTAGAGCTGCTGCAGGAAGTGGTCCCTCTCCTCCGGGTCCGGCTCCTCCTCCGGCTGAACACAAACACAGGTGGGTTAGGATCTGCCCCCCCCAGCAGGACGTCCTCACACAGCAGCCTCTCTCATCACACCCTCACCTCCTCCTTTATGAGCTTCTTCTTTTTCTTCTCGTCTTCGTCCTCCTCCTCTTCGTCACTCTCCTTCTCCTCTTCATCGTCCTCATCGTCGCTGGAGGACGAGTCCAGGATCTGACTCATGTCCATCTTCCACACATCTGGAACCTCCCTGCTCCTCAGGAACATCTGGGCTGCTTCAAAACCTGCAGGAGGAGGAGAGGGAAGATAGGCAGGGAGGAGTAAAGAAGAAGAAGGAGGAGGAATGAGAAGAGGAGAAAGAAAAGAGGGAGGAAGAGTAAGAGGAAGATGACAAAAGGGGGGGGTGAGGAGTAAAAGGAGGTGGAGGTCAAAAACAGAGGAGAAGCAGCAGTTGAAAAGTTTTAAGAGAAAAAGAAAAAAAGAGCTCTGGCTGTGAGTCAGTGGCCTGTTGCATTGTGGGGGTTTGTAGTGCCTCACCTCTCCTGCTGGAGAACTCGGACCTGGCGATGCTGATGGAGTTGACGGCGTGGACGTGTCTCCTCGCCACCGTGTGGCTGTGGGATGAATCAGGAGGAGGAGGGTGAGAGCGAGTTGATCAGTTTCTGATCAAACTGTCAAAGCTTCTGATCACAGATCAATAATAATAGAAACAAACTCACAACTTTGAGTCGCTGAACGATCTGACCAGACACTGATCCTTCTTCACCACCAGCTCATCGTTACAGCTCGGAGACACCACCTGCAGGACAGACACACACCTGCAGTCAGAGCGTGGTCATGTGACAGACAGGTGGAGGGGTGGGTGTGTGTGTGTGTGTGTGTGTGTGTGTGTGTGTGTGTGTGTGTGTGTGTGTGTGTGTGTGTGTGTGTGTGTGTGTGTGTGTGTGTGTGTGTGTGTGTTTACCAGAGCCAGGTACCAGCTGCTGGGCTCCTCCTCATCCTCGATGCTGCAGACCTTCCCCAGCAGCTCGTCGTTCAGCCTCCTCCTGTCCTCCTCCTCATCCTCACTGGACGAAGACTCGTTCTCCTCATCAGCCCTGAGAGAGAGAGAGAGAGAGAGAGAGAGAGAGAGAGAGAGAGAGAGAGACAGAAAGAGAGAGAGAGAGGACAGAGAGAGAGAGAGAGAGAGAGAAATCCCTTCAATTTAATTAGGTTCCACTTTCAACATTTAACGAAGGGTTGAAAACCACCATCTCTCCCGACAGGGTGTGAACGTATCACTGTATACGTACAAACATTTCATATACTCTTCCCTGGTGGAATTAGTTTTGCTTGTACACGTGTTGTGTGTGTTGCATGTAAGCAGAGTTTAAATACATGAAACTCACACAGCCTGGGAGGAACGCCGTCCACCACGGTTTGACTTCTTGCCCATGACCGGCGTGCCGAAATGCTCCGGGTTTGTCAACGGCAGCTGGTCCAAAGTCTGAGAGCGACAGAGCATGATGAACACGTATATTTTAATCTTTATGGTCTTACATTGAGACGACTTTAGATATTTGTTAAGTTGAAAGACTTTCTGGTGGAAGGATACAGGCAGTACAAATAGCAGTGGTAGTACAGACAAGTAGTCCCTCTCTCCGTGTGTGTGACTCACCTCACTCTCTGCAAAATGTCTCTCTCCCTTCAGACACAGAGACGTACGACGGAGAGTCTTCTCATCTCCATCATCAAACACTGAAACACACAAACACACTCCAGTTATCACAGTCCAACAATCAGTGTGAAGGTCAACTGGCAGGGGATTGGTCAGACAGCCAAGAGAAGATGTGACATCACATGACATCATCAGCTCATTGAGCGAAACCTTTTCTCAGCATCATCATTCCTCCCCGACAGCCAATCACACCACGTCCACAGACAGCCAATCACAACACGACGTCCACAGACAGCCAATCACAACACGCCCACAGACAGCCAATCACAACACGTCCACAGACAGCCAATCACAACACGACGTCCACAGACAGCCAATCACAACACGCCCACAGACAGCCAATCACAACACGACGTCTACAGACAGCCAATCACAACACGTCCACAGACAACCAATCACAACACGACGTCTACAGACAGCAGATTTTGTTAAAGCCAATCAGATTCAGCGATGCTTTGAGCTACATGCTAACAGCATGCTAACATGCTCAAAATGACAATGCTAACATGCATACGTGCAGCAGGTATAATGTTTAACATGTTCACCACGTTAGTACAGATATGATGTAATACACACACACTCAGTGGTGAGTATGGACCAATCAGCAGACACTCACCCACAGTGTAGAGACTGGCGTCTGTCAGCTTACTGATGACGGCCTCGCTGGATAAACCCTCGTTGGTCTTCACCTCCACAGTGGAGCCCACCTGAACCAATCACAGCGTCAGGCTCACGACACGTTTTCTTTTTACTCAGAACATGTTTACTCCATAATGATGAGGAAAATTTTAAAAACACACAACAACAACAACAACAACAACAGTCTTCACACACACACACACACACACGATTTAACACAATGTGTCACATTCAGTTTTCTTTCTTTAAATTTCCGTATGAACTGAATTCACGAGGAGGCACAGATCACCTGTCATATCAGTCAAACCTGAACACAGACACTCATCATCATCATCTTACCCTCAGAGGTCCTTTCACCTGGTCGTCCTGCACCACCTGGGACGTGCTTTCACCTTTTAGAGTCACCTGGAGAGAGAGAGAGCGAGCGACAGACGGAGACAGAGAGAGAGAGAGAGAGACAGAGAGAGAGACAGAGAGAGAGAGTCAGTATTCCAGTTTACAGAGTGAGAGATTCACAGCTCATCACTTCAGGATGTAGTGAAACACACGACTAACCAACACTGACTTTAACTCGAGCTGTCCGGCTTCCTTCGGACTTCCTGCTGTCAAAATAAAACTTTCCTTCACACGTCTAAATTAAATATTTTAAAACACTTCCTTCCCTCCAACACTTCACCCAGAGCTGGCGCTATTTTTTCTCACTTCATTCAGAAACGACTAACTGACGGGTCACAGCTGAGGATTGGTCAGATAGCCAAGAGAAGATGTGACATCACGTGACATCATCAGGTCATTGAGCAAAACCTTTTCTCAGCATCATCACTGCTCCCCGACAGCCAATCAGGACGTCAGCAGCCTTCACCTCCACGATCAGTGTTCGACACCGAAGTATAACTAATGATCAGCCACTAACTAATATTTTCATTATCAATTAATCAACATTAATAAACGGTTGGTTTATAAAAAGTCAAAGAGATGTGGAGAAATACTCCAGTGAGGTGAAAACCTGAAGAGATTCAGTTCAGAACAATATGACAAAAAGAGAAACTCCTGCAGCTTGAGAACCTGAGACTGTTTCACACTTTAGTTTGTAAATAACTAATTATCTAGAGAGATTTTTTTTTTGATTAAGTAATCAATTAATAAACAAATTGTTTCAGCTCTACTAATGATTATTGTTATTAAGCGATAACTGTTGCAGGAGCTCTGCACTCAACAAATTCAGGCTGTACCTGAGTGACAGGCGTAAACACTGATCCCTGGACTCGAACTGAGGCTCCGCCCACACTGATCGCTCAAATAAATGACTAACAGAGAGAGGCAGCCATGTTACATGTCTCATGTCTGGACAGGACATGCCACCAGCTGGTGACGGTCAGCTCAGGCTCCGCCCACACTGATCCATTTTAACATGGCGGGAGAAAGAAGAAGATGATGGTGATGATGCTGACTTTAAAACTGCAGCTGAAATCGTGGTTGTGGTTGAATTCAGGAATAACGTCGCTGCATCACCTGCTCTGACTGGCTTCTTCTCCATGGCAACAGCAGCTGAGGCTCATGGGTGTTGAAGTATTTAGAGAAAAAAAAAAAAGAGTTTCTGTGTGTAACATCGATGATAATAGAAACAACTTCAGTTTTCTGACTGCGTAGTCCTTGTGAAGACTGGTCGACTGTTTCTGAGCAGGAAGTGTCTGATGAAGACGGACACGCTGGTCCAGACTTCGGGTCAGTGTGCACTCCACGACTGGACGCTTCAGTCGAGATCACACATCACTGACGTCTCAGGTCTGCTGTGGACTCAGAGTCTGAGTCAGGGTTTTTTTTTTTTTTTTAAACAGAGCAAAATAAATCACACTGCAGCTGTTCCAGACACGCAGGGAACAGAGATCAGACGCACTTTGTTGTTTATGTGACAGAGGATTCAGACGACCTGCTCGGGTCTGAACGTGGACTTCCTGTCTGCGGGTGAACCTGGTTCCTGTGGGTCTTACCTTGACCTTCACCATGCGCTTCACGGTCTTGATCTTGGCCTCGCAGAAGGCTCCTCTGTACTTGGCACTGACATCCGTCCCCACTGTCAGGTAGGCAGGCTCATCTGCTGCCTGAAACACACACACACACACACACACACACACATCAGTAACATCAGGATACACATACATCAGTAACATCAAGATACACACACACACACACACATACACACACACTGAAGCTGCTGTCTTTCTGCAATGAGCTTGTCTCTGTCTCTTTAGTCATTGTATCATAGTTAGCAGCTATCATTAGCTTCACAACAGCAGACAGGCTAACGCTGCTGATGTCTCCTCCATCTCCAACAGTGTGGTCTGATTCATATTTAAGCTTTCATCAATAACTCTGATTAGAAGTGTTTTGTCTGTAAAATGGCGGATGTGATGTGTTGGTCAACAACAGTCCAAACCCTTGAGACGTTCAGTTCACCATGATTCAAATCATCACATCTGACGAACTGGAACCAGAAAAAGTTCATTATTACAATAGTTTCAGATTGATTCCTTGTTGATTGACTGATCAATTAATGGTTGTAGCGACAGTCTGAAGTCGTCACTGAGACCTGAGGTGTTTCAGTTGCAGGATCGAATCAACAATCGAACTAAGGCAGCTGAACATAAACACACCTGAGCGACCGACATGTTGAAAGGTGAAGTCAGACCTGGTCTAAAGGGGACGATGAACGCACCGGATATCGTTCAGTTAGAGATCACGAGACCAAACTATCCTCCTCCTGTGTTTAGAAATAAAACTTTTCATTTCAGGATTTTAGACTTTGAAAAACTTGTAACTCAAGAGTCAGTTTCAGTTGAATTGTTTTGCATCTCTTCTCTTGGACGTGAGCGAGAAATCAGCCTTCTCCTGTAGAGAGCAGGTTTCTGGTTCATGTTTAAGTCGTCAGATCAGTGGAGAAAACCCGACTGTGACCCGGTTACTGATGAATTTAGTCCCAACTCTGATACTTGTCATTTAATTTCCTATCCGTGCGAACATGTCCCACTGTGGAGACATGTGACCACTTTCACCTGAACCAGAGTAGAAGGACACTTACTACTACTACAGTCTCAGGCTGCGTCCACACCACTACGATTTTATTTTAAAACAGCGTTTTCAAACGCAAACTATCTCCTTTCAGACTAACACCTGAAAACACGCACATACATATGACCATTCACCTACACTGAGCATGTGCGAGCCAGTGTAAACAGGAAGTAGAGTGTCTACTCTGCAGTAGAGGAACAGCAAAGACAGTTGTAGCGTTAAAATAGAGAATGTAAGTGAACAACAGCTGCAAAGACAACAAGGTCAGTAACACTGTAATTCATCATCATGTTGTATTCACCAATGGTAGTCCAGGCTGATGAGAGCCAATCAGGAGAGACCATGGGTGTCTACATCATCGTTTCCAAAGGTCTCAGTTTCTGTCCGTCCAGATTACAACACAAGCCCAGAGCTTTCAAAATAAAACAGGTCCAGCAGCATTTCCAAAAGTCTTCAGAGGAGTGTGGACGGGAGGCGAAAACGTAGCAAAAGAGATGCGTTTTAAAACGGAAACGTAGTAGTGGTGAAGTTGTTTTATTAAAATCCACAGCACTTGAGACTCGAATAGATATGGTTTGTCCAGAAAGTCTCTAGATTTGTTACAAGGTGCTTTTGTGCAAAAAAAAAAAAAAAAAGATTCTCTAAATTTGTCAACACTGCAGCTGTGAACGCCCCCGAATAGAAACTGTCTGTGCCGATTCATTTTGAAAGAGAAATGGCCAATGGGGAAACACCAACACTCGACCAGCCGACGAATGGATTAACCTAGTGACTCAACTCTGTCACTCAGTCAGTCAGTGACACTCGTTTTTATTGGTCTGGCCCTGCTGTTGCAGTTCAGCCAGAAACCAGGAGGTTCAGTGATCGTTTGTGGAAACTTCAAATCATGTAAATGACTTAACAAACTGCATCATCACACAAGTTAAACATCAGAGCTTAAATGTTTTGCCACAGAAGCATCAGGCTAATGTGCTGCTACAACACCGTGAGCTTGAAGTACTAAATCTTAGTTAGTTAGTTACAGATGGTCTGTTTTTGAATGCGGTATCTGTGGTGGACGTAGTGGTGTCAGGTCACATGATCCCCTCATATATGCTGTTTGAACCAGGACCGAGACTTTTACTTGTGTTTACAAGAACCAGCAACAGTGAACAGGCGTTCAGAGACAAAACAGGAAATTGAACAAAAAGATAAATAAAGGGCTAAATAGGTTCAACAATTATTTCTGACCACCGAACAGCCAATAGGATTGCCCTTCATTCCTGATGTCAGCGACCTTCTGGTGACATCACTCTGTAGTCAACGTGAAGCTGCGGGTGTTATGCTTCATTTGGTCACCAGAGAAACTCAGACCCATGGAGTCAGTACTGATCCTGATAATATTCTGTCTGCTGTCACGCGTCTCTGGTTCTGTGTTCTTATTTAGTCATCAGGTTATTATCACGTGATGAGTTCAGCAACTCAGAGAGAAGAGTAAATAACACACATATCACTGAAGTCTGGAAGCAGTAATATTTCTCCCGACCTTTACTTTGGAGGGTTCAGACACTGGAAGTGTTTTGCTGAATCTGACACTGTGTGGAAAAGCAGTGTAACGACCCAGGTACAGTTTTCTTTTACCTTATCTGAGTATTGATGTGTCTGTTTACGGCGGCTCAGTGAGTCAAACTGATGCTGAGGTATAAGCTGGACAGAGTTTAACTAAACTGAACCCAGTCTGATTCTCCAGATGAATGGGCCTGTCTGTTTATATTTGTTTCCTTCAGGGCAGATTAATGAGTGCTGTTGGAGTCTCCATCAGTCTGCACAGGAGCTTGTTATGTTTGTTTAACTAGTTATGGCGTGAGCTGGATGCAGTCCCAGTTTGTTCAATAATCACTTTTACATTTAAGACTTCTGTGGTAATAACTGCATCTCAGTCACATAAATAAATAAGCTGCTGTTTTCCTCAAAAATAAACACAAACGAAACTGAGTAATGTGGCTGCTAGTTCAACACACCATCTTTCCTCTGCTACACTGTGAAGGATCATTTTATCAGTTTCACAAGGTGCATCGTGAGACCTGAACTGAAACTAAGATGCAACCAGATAAGTGACGTGCTTTCATTAACTGTCTTTGTCTGAGTCTTGGGATGCAGCTGAACCCTTCAGAAATTATCAAGATGCTCTCTTGTTGTACAGCAGAGGGAATGAATATATCTAGTAGTGGCAAGACATATGTGTCTTTGAGGATTAGGGATGGAGCTAATAATTATTTTCAATATCAATTAATCTGCAGATGACTTCCTTGTAAATTTTTTTGTCTATAAAATGTCAGAAAATAGTGAAAAAGCCCAAGATGAAATATTCAAATTGCTTGTTTTATCTGACCAAAGATACTAATTTACTGTCATGAATAAAAACAAGCATCAAACGCTCAGCTGTGAGAATGGGACAGGCACACATTTGACATTTATGCTTGAAAAGTGTCTAAAACCATTAATCTTTCATCAACAGCTGACACACAGATTCATCGGCTGATTGTCTGAGCCTTATTTAGAATAATGGACATGGTGTACTTTGATGAAAACAGTGGCTCATTACTGTGACACCAATGTGATCATCAACCCAGACGCCTCCGATGTAAAATGATAAAACAAGCTGGAAGTAAACTGGACAGAGACGAGGCTCTTAACTGGAAAGACACCAGTACACGGCCATCAGAGCCCAGTTTAACTGATCAGGAGCTGGTTCCAGCTGGATAGTGCGTAGACATGGAGCTCAGAGTGGGAACATTATCTTCAGTTTGTGTCGCAGGTCAATCACTCACCTTCATCTTTACGGCTATTTGAGGGAGTCCAGCTCGAAAGACTGTGGATCTCTGAAAGACACAAACAGGACGGGACCTGTGGTTAAAGTTGGCGGAACAACAGAGGACAGACAGGGGCAGTGTCAAACTGTCCTGAGGTTGTAAAATAATGCTAAGCTAACCAACTAGCCTCTCACTTATGTTAGCTCAGGCATTCTTGTGTGGCTCGTTGCAGCCCCCCTCCCACCCCCTCTATGCCCGGATCAGATCAAATATGTGGCACCAACAGCTCACACTAACTCGGCTAACAACAGTTACTTGGACTGAACATGGAGCCGCCAGTTCCAGCGGGTTGGAGGTTACGGCGGGTCGGTGAAGGGGCACAGGGCGGCAGCGGATCAGGACGAGCCGGAGCGCTCCTTCCCGCTCCGCTCCCAGCTCCTCTGAGTCACGTCGCCATCACAGCTCGCCATGTCAGCTCAGCTAGCTCGGCTAACTTTACCCCTCCTCCCCCGAAACCGCCTGCTATCAACCAGCTGCCGGGGGGGGAGAGTCCCGGTCACCGCTACTCAACCGAGTCCCAACCCGAACAAAATCCAAACAACGACCATTTGCCGCAAGGAGAACGGAGGAGCGAGCGGGGTCTTCACTCTCCGGTCCGGAGCTAAATTTAGCTAGTTGGCTAACTAGCGACTCAACTAGCTAGTTTGTGGATCATATGGCGATTTAAACCGTCTGCTAACAGCGGAGCGGGCTCGGCCAGCGACAACATTAGCGCCCGATTGGAGGATAAACTAAGTTTCTATCAAACCAAACGAGAATCTGTGACAGTCGACGGAACAAAAACTGTTGTGGATTTATTTATTTAATAAATGTCTGTTCCACAAAGGCGCCGGAGCTTCACATTTCTTCACTGCAAAAACAAGCCGACTGCCGCTGCCATTCAATCCACAGCCCGCTTGGTACAACAGCGACTGACTGGAAACCTCCTGGTGACATCCACCCGGCTTCCTGTCCCTGATGTACCGATAATTTCACTCGTTAAAAGTTTTAGTTTGGTTCGGGGCAGAATACTGAGGTTTTTATACTTACATACGCGGCCGCGGCTGCTTCCCCTCTCTCGGGCTGCAAAGCGATTCACGAACAACAAGCTGTTGAGCCCGAGCTCTGTTTCCCGACCCGCGATTGGCTGCGGTGACAGCGGTAGTCCCAACGAAGAAATGCGATTGGTCGAGCGATTCCACGATTTTAATAGGACATACCTCTTCTGGTGTCGCCACTGGTCGATACGAACGCGGCGCCACGAGGGAAATGACGGCATCGGCTGGGTAGTGGTCCAATCAGAAACGAGTTCAAAAGAAAAACCCGCCACTGGAGATCACAATTGGCCTCGTGCGTTTTGTTCCCAACAGCGGCGCGTCGCCATTGGCTGAGCGGGCTTCCTTGTCTGTACGGACAGTGTAGGAAGCCCTGCCCCATACGTGCTGGAGATTTGACCACAAAACTCCGTTCAAAAATCGCCAGAGTTAATATTTCCATGTTTATCGATGCGACTGTGTAAGTGATAGAAAATAACTTAATACAATTTGAAAACCACCGGAACTCCCAGTATATCTGCTCACAAAGCATCAGTTAAATTACCCCAAATCTAAACAGATACAAAGATTCGCATTTAATGCCACCGCCTACAATGTCAATGCTACTGGCTCGAAATAACCGGAAAGAGAGGTCAAACAGTGTACTAAAGTTTAATTTCTATTTATATCCGTGTTGCTTGTTGCGTGACATGTCCGCCGAAGACTAGAAGTATTATTGTGACTTTGTTTAAGGCCATAATTTTTGTTCGACACCATCAATAACTCGCAGGTGACCGCTGTAAACCTTAAGTGGACACTCTTTAAGATGTAGTTTGGCGATGCGGTTCCCATACGTGAGACGTCACGTATCAGGGATCGTGTTGAACACGGCTCCACAACAAACGTTGTTTTTCTTTACCGCACAAACATTCAGTGAACGGGCTGAACTGGAGCACGAGGACGGCGGTTAGGACGGTAAAACAGACTGTTACCGGAGAATCCCGGAAACAAACGGCGGTTTGAGCTGAACACAGTCGGTGTTTGTGGCGCCGTTTGTAAAGACTGGGAAGGGGCGGGAACATCGGCGCTTTTACGTAACAGGAAAAGAGTGACGACAGAGCCATATATGTCGTTTTCCTCTTTAGGATCATGGAGGTTATTTCTACACAACAAAGACACTCAGAGCAAATGGAGAGAGGCAAGTGAGGGTCAGTCAGCGCCATAATACTGACAGGTGTGTGTGTGTGAGTGTGTGTGTGAGTGTGAGTGTGAGCATGTGTGGGAGACACAGGCTCAGGGGCCCAAGAGGTCAGGAGGCCCCCGACTGACTGAAAGTCACAGAGCTCAGGTAAAAGATGTAAACTGACCAGAGACTCTCAGTCTGGGGGTAAATTGAGGAGGTGGGGGCCCTTTTACCTGTCAGTGCCCCATGTTGTCTTAATCTGTCCATCACTGGAGTAAAAGCACTGACACCACTCTGTAGAAATACTCTGCATTCAGAATGTTAATTAATATAATCAGTAAACTGTCCCCTCTGTGTGTGTGTGTGTGTGTGTGTGTGTGTGTGTGTGTGTTGTACTGGTAAACGTCATATCATTATATCATCATTGATGCATTAATGTAAAAGCAGGACGTTACTGTTGTTGAGCTCATTAGGAATTTCACGTGGGACTGCAACTGATAATTATTTTCATTATGGATTTCTCTCCCGATTATCTTCGATAAATTAATGGTTTGTTTTCTAAAAATTCTGAAAACAGAGAGAAATGTCGCCACAATCAACCAGAACCAAAGTGACACCTTCACAATGTTTGTTCTGAGAGGTTAATCAACAGGAACTGTGAAATGTGATGATCTGACTCAATTAACTGAATATCCTGCAGTTTTAGAATAAAACAAGCCACTTGAATACATTTCCTTCAGCTGTGGGAGATTATAACGGCCATTTTTGAACAATTTTCTGATGTTTTACGGACAAAACTTGATCAATCTCAAAAAGTTTTCTGTATACAACTTCTGTTTCTGTCTCATCATGTAATTCCTTTAAACTTAACTCCCATGTTCCGGGGCTTTTCTGTGTTAGTATTTCTAAAGCCCTTCCTCTGCTGCCGACAGTGATCTTGGAAAACAGATTCATGTTTACAGTTTATAATGAGCTGAACACACAACAGTGAGTCAGCTCACACTGTCCTGCGTGTCAGTCGGACAGAAGGAAAAACAACCTGTCTTCAGTTTTTCAAAATTTTATTTTCAAAGCTGAAAATCATCAAACCAAAAGAGAACTGAGCGACATGAATGTTCAACTATAAAACATAAAAAAGGATCAGATGAGTCTGAGCTGAGTGACTGTGTTGGGGGGGGGGGTAGTTTACATGTTGTCTTCATCAGAGTCGTCCTCCTCCTCCAGAGAGTCCTGAAACACAAAGACATGAGAATCAGTGTGTGTGAGTGAGTGTGTGTTCACTCCATGTCTTAGCAGGTTTCAGTGCTACAGCTCGACTGAATCAAGACTTTTGAGGCTATATTGAGCAATATTGATAATAATTATTGATCCTAAAAGGAAAATTAGTGTTCATATAATTCACAAAAACAATGAGGAAAGTGGAGAGTTTACCAAATCTGATCATTTAACACGAGCGTCCTACCTACGACCGAACCACAGCCGTGCTGATGTTCAGAACATCGTCACAACCTCGAGTGTGACGCCGCTTTTATACAACAGTTCTATAAGTTTATTATTAGTTTAATAAACAACAACAGATTATGATTTGCTTGTTTATTCCATCATTTATTTGTCTACGCAAACACAAATAGTTCCTCAACTGGACTGGTACTGGACTGTTGCTAAGCAACACGTAAACATTTTCCAGACCTGCGTTACGTCAGGAAGCTGCCTTGTATGTAAACGTATCTATGTTTCCATTTATCGTACAACCAGTGAAATAAGAGTCTGGTGACACCGTCTTTCTCTAAGATGGATAACGACCGTTAATGTGACGCTAATTATCGGTTCACAGAACACCTGTGAAGCGGAGTGATACATGGAGTTAAAAGTCCCAGTGCTGTTGTACTCTACATCAGCACTCCAATGACTCTCGTCCAATCAGATTACTTGCTCAGAACAAACCGTTGTTTAATTACTTTTACACAACATAAACAAACAGTTTCAACCAGGAAGTGACTGAGCAGGAGAAACAAACTGCAGCTGCTACAGGTGAACACAGGTGTGTCCGACTCACCTTGGCGTATTTCTCTGCTTCCTCTCTGACGTCTTTAGGTACCAGCTCGTGTCGTCCGTTGGTGACTGAGGGAGAGAGGAGCAGAGTCAGGGGTGTCACCGTGGCAACCAAAAAGCTAAGTGTAGTTCACCTGTTCAGGTTCCTGTATCAGTGCGTGATGAATTTAACCTGCAGGTGCATGTTCAGAAACCTCAGAGCCGACAGACACATTTAAAATATGAATGACTGAGTGTCACCTGACTGTTGATTGGTGCCTGTATTTAATGAGCTTCTCTCAGGCTCCTCTGTTCACACATTAACTTCCATAAATATGTTTCATTACAAGCTCAGACCTCCGTCAGGTCAATCACTGCTCTGTCTTTTTAGCTTTTAGCACAGGAGCAATGACCGACTGGAAACTTCACCCACTAAAAAAACAATAAATAAATAAACAATAAAACTGATACTGAGAGAAGAGGAAGAAACATGGAAAGAAATGAAGGACAGAGAAAATACGTCAAGACTTTGTTGTTAACTAGAATGTCACAATTAAAAGCCAAAATAAAACTAAAAGCTAATTTATAATAATAAATATAATATCAATATCAAATATAATCAATAGCCTGACCACCAGCCTGTTTAACAGCCTGACTACCAGCCTGTCACCTTCCCCTGTGTTTACACCTTTACTGAAGTCTCAGATGCTGGCACCGCCTCCTCTACTGAGCTTCCAAGCAGCCAATCAGGAGAGAGGATTTTACACCGAGCTATGAGCCGGACACACACCTTTTACTTCTCTGGTGTGTGTGTGTGTGTGTGTGTGTGTGTGTGTGTGTGTGTGTGTGTGTGTGGAACTGGCACATCTACCAACATAAGAGGCTTAAATCCTACATGAAGTAAAAGTAGAAGCTTTGAAAAAGCTACAGACGGATGAGAGTGAGAGAAGAAGAAAAGCAGAGCACTGATTGGTTCTTACTTTCTCCGACCCAGCTGAGCTCCAACTCGAACGCTTTGTCCTTCACCTCGTCGTGAACGATGTAGATTCTGGGAAAAAAGAAAAGAAAAATCAAACAGACTCATCAGAGACAGACGGACTTTTACTTTGAAAACAGAAAAACTAAAGAAACATTCCACCTTAAGAAGTCATGTGACTGAGGTGTAGTTGGTTTATAAGTCAACATTAGTTTTGTACTTCTGCCGATTGTATTTAGGCTTCAAACATCATGAAGTGTTTCTCATCAGTGAAGATGATCCTGCTGAATGAAACCTGTCAGGATCATTAACTGTTTATTGTTGTTTGTTGTTTGTGGAGGGAACCGGGCCGATGTTGACTTCAGGGTCAATCTACAAACACACGTCATATGTTAAGTGGTGAACCTGAGCTCTGGACACTCTTTATAACCTGAGGAACCATCCCCAGTACAACGAGGAAACAAGTGTCAGGATTTGTCTGAGTTTGAGTTTAACAGATCCAGTTAAGTGGCTGATGAACTGAGCGTCTGTTCAGTGTCAATAAAGTTCAGTTTGGATGTTGCCGACTCACATTTTGGCGACCTCTTTGACCAGCTCCCTGCACGTCATCTCCTTCATCTGACAGAGGACAAACACAGACACCGTTAGTGAACAGGAAACAGGAAGTCGTCCTCGCCACGGTGACGCAGCAAGATCTGGTCTAAAAGAGACTTTCATCATGACGTAACCGGCTCGTTATTTTCTCCGTGATTGATTTACTCTGTTCACTGAGTTAATCACAAACTTTATTATTTAGCTTCAGCACAGGGTTAAAAACAGAAACATCCTGACCTAACAGTGAAACCACATCTGATCACATCACATACTACAAGGAGGACATGGTGGTGGCTCTTCCTCATGTACAGCACCTCCCTGAGGGTAAAAGGTCAAAGTGCGAGTGCAGAGGGACGGAGCTCTTTGAAGTTTCACTCTTTACATTTAATTTAAAGTTTCTCAGCTTCTCTGTGATTTCACTGTTTTATCAACGTCCAGATTCTTCCTGTGATCGCACCGAAAAATCAAACACCGCGTGCCAACATGAAGATGGCTGCAGTCCCTCAGCACAGACAGTGTGTGTGTGTGTGTGTGTGTGTGTGTGTGTGTGTGTGTGTGTGTGTGTGTGTGTGTGTGTGTGTGTGTGTGTCTCTCTCTACAGGATCCAATGACGCTGACATGTCGAGATTTAACAGCTGTGTGTTGCTGGATGAGATCATTTGTTTGGGCGGTGCCCCGGGAGCTCACCTGGTGAAGCAGGTACCTCTCTCTCTCTCTGTCTCTCTCTCTCTCCAATATATAAAATAACATTGTAATAAAAAGGCAAAATGCCCCAAAAATCCATCTTTCTTTTAACTTATGTAGGAAGATTTGACACAACTGACACCGTAGTTTTGTTATTTATTTATCTATTTGTAGCTGTATTTATTCTATTGTTTAATTTAATTCTGTTCCTTTTGCTTGTGTTTGTTGTTCATTCGTTTTCTTTCGTCTCACCTACATTTCATCATCAGTTTCAGGAAATCGACTGATTACAAACATGGCACAGTAACACTAAGAGCTGGGGGAGGGGACACATTGATTTATTCATTTCTGTTTCACTTTAAATACCAATAAAAAGAAAAATGCCCCAAAATGAAGTTAAAAAAAGATGATTCTTTAGTTTTATCTTTGTTTATTTCAGGTAAAACCAAAGAACTCATCTCATCCAGCAGGTGGTGAACCTCAACTTTCAGAAACTGGAACCTGTAAATATTTGGTGTAAAATGATAAATCAATTATTAATATGGCTGCTGACTAATTCTATTGTTTCAGCTTCACTTTTAAAACTGCTTTGAGTGTTCGACGTGTCGTCGACAACCATGACGCTGCAGTGATTATTTTATCAGTTATTTGTCCAGGATTAACGTCTTCGGATGTTTCGTTCAGTGCGACAGGAAACAGAATCAGACACTAGAGAGACTGTTTGGTCTTCAGTGACTCAGGTGACGCTGCTGCACATTAACACTCACCTGCAGTTTCTCGATCTCTGTCTTGGCGGCTTGTTTTGCTTTTCCGATGGCGCAGCCCCAGTAACCCTGGACACACACACACACACACACACACACACACACACACACACACACACACACACACACACACACACACACACACACACAGTTTGGTTACTAACGGACTCAGACTGTCTGATGGTCTGAAGCTACAGGGATTCAGCGTCTGAACACCAGTGGCTCCTGGACCAACTCTGACCCTCTGTTCTTCCTTTGTTGACATCAAAACTTTTACAACTTTTATAAAATCTTATGACGTAAATACAAATTAACGTAACTCCCAATAAATACGACCTCCTAACATCCAATGGTAAAAACACAGAGGCCAGAAAAATATATATAAATTTCAGAATATACAGGAACACATGACTCACGTATGAGATGCCGGATGGGTCGACCATGTAGAGCTGAGGACCGTCGTCTTTGTCGTACGAGCCCAAGATGAAACTGCAGAGAAACAACAACAACAACAACACAGACTGTCAGAGGAATTAATACAACAACCTCCAGGTCCTGATGAGGTCAGCTCAGGCCCCGCCCACTCCGATACCTTTTAGGTTACAACTCATTTCCTCTTTTATGTTTCCTCCTCCGTCCACATGACTCTGGAGTTTTCAGCCTCTAAAACTGAGACTTTCAGAAACTCTGTTGGAGCTGTTTTATTTTGAAAACTCTGGGGTTGTGTTTTATTTTGAAAACTCTGAGGGTGTGTTTTATTTTGAAAACTTTGAGGGTGTGTTTTATTTTGAAAACTGTGGGGTTGTCTTGTAGTCTGGACAGAAACCCAGACCTTTAGAACGGATGAGGTCACACCCACGGTCTCTCCTGATTGGCTCTCATCAGCCTGGACTACCAGTGGTGAATACAACATGATCATGAATGACAGTGTCACTGACCTTGTTGTCTTTGCTAGCAGCTGTTGTTCACTTAGACTCTATTTTAACACTGAGACTGTCAATGTTGACACTCTGCTTCCTGTTTACGTGCATTCTCATGTGACCATGTGTTTTTTTTTATTTTTGTTTTAAAATGGAAACATAGTCGTGTGGGCGTGGCCTCAGTGTATGTTTAATCAGCTGTGTCATAAATGATGTGAAGCTTTCAGACTCACCTGCAGCCGAACGGCCTCACAGCACTGTAGAGCGTGTAGGCGTGGACGTACATGGCCACTCTGTCTGACAGGTGCTGCAACAACAGGAAACAGTTAGCTTAGCAACACATAGGGGGTGCATTCCATTCTCTTAATCCTACGTCCTCACTTCTCTGCCCTACGTCCCAGAAACTGACTAAGGTCCCTTATCATGGAGGTTGATACGTCTCAGAGGAGGGAGGAACCACCCCCCCAGTCTGGATCTGATCACTGATTGGTCAGCTGATCTGATGGTACAGTGGAGCAGCGGCTCTGACCACAGGTGAAGGATTGTGCTCAGGGTCGGAAAAACGAAAACTATCCTCGCTTTTAATGAGTGGTGGGGAGAATGAAGCCAGTGTGTCTGTACAGAGTCATAGGCCAAAAAAAGAATACTTCTATAAAAGAATAAGAAAATAAATGTGGAAATAAAAGCAGGAATAAATTAAAGAATTAATAAGTAAATAAAAAATGTGGAAATATAAAGACAAATAAATTAAAGAATTAAAAAAAACTCTTTTCCCTTATTGCTTTTGCTTTTCCATGCAGCGCCATGCTGTCAATCAACTTGCTTTGAACAGGCTTTCCTGCCCAGGCTGAGTATTCGATTCCTGTACACAGGACTAACAAGAGATCTGAGACCTGTGTTTACCTTCAGGGGAATGTCGTGTCCGTAGTTTGATCTGAAGTTGGAGGCTTCTTCTCTGGCAACTTCAGCGAGCGAGCGAGCATCAGCCAACAGACCAGCTACAGCCTGGAGAGAGAGAGAGAGAGAGAGAGAGAGAGAGAGAGAGAGAAATTCATCCATCAACAGAGATGTTCAACTGTCACATGTCTGCAAATTAAAAGTCTGAATAAAAGACGAATCTGAAGTGAATCCAGAATGAGAGCAGAAACCAGCTGTTACAGCACAGCTGTGTGTGTGTGTGTGTGTGTGTGTGTGTGTGGTTACCATGCCAACGTGTCTGTCAATATTGAAGATGCGTTTGTTGGACCCCTCCTCATAGAGTTTGGACAGAACAAGCTTCTCCACGCCGAACACAACTCCATCTTTACAGCGAATACCAATGGCCGTGCTGTACACACGCGCGCGCACACACACACACACACACACACACACAGGAGACAGTTTGTATGACAAAGGTCTTCAGGCAGCCAGTGAGAGAGCTACAACACTGTAACTGTGACCAATGGAAGAAAGAAACTATGAATTTGTTCCTAAACACAATATTCCAAACGTCTGTGCAGAGAGAAGCAGTTCACAGCTCAGGTTGATGCCGTGGTGCATTCAGGTTCAAACATACAGACTGGGAAAAGTGGTGAACACTGCTGCTGGTCTATATATGAAATGATGTGGAGAACCTCACCTGCTGTTCTCTACGGCCTTCATCGCATACTCCACCTGAAACACTCGGCCATCTGGAGAGAAGGTGGAGGCTGACAGATCATACTGCAGGACACACACACACACACACACACACATTTCAGCCTCATATTATAAGACTGGACAATAAAACGATAATTACTGCTATTCAATTATCCTAAATAGAAATATAACTAATGATCAATGAATGTTTTATATAATTAATTTCCATGCCAAGATAGCACACACAGAAATAAATCACTAACTGCCAGTCACAGGTAGGAATAATAATAGAGGGACGCATTAGATTAATTAAGGTTAGATTTGATCATTATAGTTGTTTTGAATATTCTTCAGATTTCTGAAATATTCCACAAAAGTTTGTAACGATCTGATAAAAAGAATAATTTACAACCACAATTCACCATTTGATTTCTTCAACTTTCACTCAGGGGCAAAAATTTATTTACATTTATCGGATGATTATCGATATCAACTGAACTCCAGCCCTCCCATATTATCCTACAGAGAGCAACAGGAGATGAATGATCCACATCTATAGGTTTGGATTTTATCTTAATTAAGTTTGTTAGTTAAATTAAAAGGTGCCCGATCCATCCAGAACACTTGAATAATCTACAGAAAGTCGGATTTTATCTTGTTGAGGGCGCTGACTTCAGGCGACACACAGCGCAATGCAAATCTCATGTATTTTAAACAGAGTTTGGCATGTACCGGAGCTAACTGTTAGCACAGACTCTGCTCAACGATAACATCATTGATTTATGTAACTCCACGGACAATTTATTTAATGACACTTCGGCGGTATTCTGATCTGGTCGTTTAAGATGTAAAACATAAACTGTAAACTTCACCTAAACTCAACTAAAACTTGTAACTGTGTACTTTCGATTTCAGGTTAGCTCCTGCTAGCGGGCCTCGCTGTGACTCAGCAGGCTAACACGCTAGCTAGCGGCTACATGTTGTATGAATGAGAGAATTTTCAGTATAAAAGTGAATGATTCTTCAATAAACTGCATTAAAATCGGACACAGAACCGTCCAGAGAGACGTTAACACGGAGCTACAGCTCAGACAAACACTCAGACACTCACCCCGGTCCCGATAGAGCTCATTTTAACACAAACTGTGAGTCCTGTGAACAGCTTTCAGCCCGCTGCTCCTGCGCTTCATCACACTGTCAGAGTAAGAGCACGCACACATTTACTTCCGGTTACAGCCTTCACAATAAAAGCGCTACAGGCGACAAACGAGGAAACAGTGAATAAACACTATTGAGATTACAAACAAGGATTATGGTTGAACTGTGAGTTCTGACTTTAACCGTAAACCTCTTTTGTTGTTTATTTTTGCTCCGACCATCATCTGCAGGACACACACCTGAGGATTCACACCTGACAGCTGATGACAGAAACCTCCGCCGACTACTAAATGTTGTCAGTTTGACATTTAGAATCAAAGGCTGATTTTTATTGTTAAAATTTTAATATTGAGGCTCTCATGCTTTTGTTTTGTGAGCCTCCCACCGCTGCAGTTATTTACACCACAGAAGAAGTCTTTCTTCGCCTCCTCCTACTGCTGCGGAGTGACGTTACAGTGACGTCACAAAAGACAGCGGCAAAAAAGGGACATACTATGAATACTACTACTATTACTATTAGTACTATTACTACTAATAATAATAACTATTTATTATTATTATTATTATTATTATTATTATTATTATCATCATCATCATGTATTAACATCAAATTTAAATGATCCTGTCTAAATTCAAATCTCCATAGTTCATATGTGAATACATTGCACATAAATTCTGTTTTTAATGGAGACGGTGAAACATATGTTTTCTTAATTATGTGGAATAACTATAAGTTAAAAAAAACATCTGGGTCCTGCCTTCCTTTATTCTGAGTAATAAAAACGTTCTTTTTTTATTGTTGGACTTAAAACAAAATGCTCCTAAAGTCTGTTCTCATTTTTATTCGATCACTCGGAAAACAGTCAGCCAATCAAAGGAGAGGCTCAGAGTCTCCTCTCTTCTGATTGGCTCACCGACCTGTTGTTACTAGAGCTCCAGAGAGAAGCCTGAGAGAGGAGATGTAAAACTACACTGAGATGGTTTTTGGTTTTTAAAACCACAAATATATCTTCTTATGGATCAACACTTCAAATAAAACACAGAAGAAGAAGAAACTATTGAACTGTACCTTGTATATTGTACAGTGTTCTGCTGATATTTTATGATTTTATTTTTACACCTGCTGTTTCCATGTCGTGGAGTTATGGCAATGGAAACTTGTTTCTCATGGTGCATGACACACTAAACACTTTGACTTCATGAAGATGATGTGAAACAGTCAGCCAATAAAATCACTGATGTCTGACCTGTCAGTCCAATCAGAGTGCTTCTTTCTCTGACGATCCCAGTAAAGTGTTCACACAGAAGATTTAAGAAAAGTGTCCGTAAAGTTTTATTCAGTCTCAGTATGACCAGGGTGGATTACAGACCTGCTGAAGTTTAAACAACTAAAATGTTGTGAGTTTCATAATCAGCTCTTTTATTCTTCTTGTCACTTTATTTCTGTTTCATCACGTCTCCATCTTGAATCAGTAATGGAAGCTTTGGTCACATAAGAGTGAAAAAACATTCGTATACAGTGCACTTTAAAAAAGAATGGGAACAAAAACATTTTCATTCTGTGATTTTTGAACTTTTCTTTACAATAAATCAAACGGAGCGACAGATCGACGTTAAGGCAAACAGACCGAAGCTCCACCGTCAACTGGAATGACAAAAAACATCTGACTCAGAGGAAATTAAAAGAAGCTACAGTTAGTGATAGTGAAGATAAAGATGATGATGATGATTAGCGTTCATTAGTTAACTAATACAAACATGTACAAGGCTTTTTTTTTTTTACTTTGTGACATTACACTTTAATAAGAACAGGAACCGAGAGCTGGACTCAAAACGCCGTCACACAGCAGCAGCACAGGAAGTTCACCGACACAATAAAACAACCCCCCCACACACACACACACACACACACACACA
>NW_019175066.1:644712-661759 GCF_002260705.1 Seriola dumerili
CACACACACACACACACACACACACACACACACACACACACACACACACACACACCTCTCAAACCCAAAATAAGACGACGGAGAACGGAAGAGGAGGAAGATGAGGAGAGAGTGACGGGAAGCTGAAGCAGAGACAGAAACTGAACAGGACCGACGACAGGATCATCTGCACTGTAAAAACATCTCCATCTTATCAAGTTGTTTTAAGTCTTTAGATTTTTAAAACCATCTCAACACAAATCAACAGTTCCAAGATTTTTCAATCGTTCTGCTGGAATTTCTTCTTTAAATGTGCCTCAGAAATAAATGGACAGATGTGTAGATCTACACCTGCTGATGAAGACCATGTAACAGCTACTAAATGGACCATGAGGTGAGACTGTTTTACTGCATTCACATCTGGAGCCTCGACTCAGAATTATCAAGAAAGATTTTCAGATTTACCAGAAAAAAAACAAACTGTCTCATAATTTAAAAGATCTTCTCTGTAATTATCAGAGAGAGTCTAAATGATGAGATGATGTTTTTCTGTAGATTTATAATAAAAGACAAACTTGTTGGTAAGATGGAGACCAGGTAAAACAAACTGGGACCAGATCCTCCTGAAGCAGCAGACTGGGATGGGACCAGTCTCCTCTTCCAGTTGTGTGTCTGTGCTGATCCTGATCTGGTGCATCAGATCTTGTATTGACGAGGTAACAGCAGGTTCCGTATCAGATCTATTGATCTATTCAGTCCATGATACCCAGTCCCAGTTACACCAGAGTCCTGAACCAGACCGCAAAGACATGACCACACTGACCCAGCTGGTTCTGCTGGACCAGTAGGACCAGTGCAGGTGCTGCAGGTCTGATACTGAACCAGTACAGGTGCTACAGGTCTGATACTGGACCAGTAGGACCAGTACGGGTGCTGCAGGTCTGATACTAGAACAGTAGGACCAGTACAGGTGCTGCAGGTCTGATACTGAACCAGTAGGACCAGTACAGGTGCTGCAAGTCTGATACTGAACCAGTACAGGTGCTACAGGTCTGATACTAGAACAGTAGGACCAGTACAGGTGCTGCAGGTCTGACACTGGACCAGTACAGGTGCTACAGGTCTGATACTAGAACAGTAGGACCAGTACAGGTGCTGCAGGTCTGACACTGGACCAGTAGCACCAGTACAGGTGCTGCAGGTCTGACACTGGACCAGTAGGACCAGTACAGGTGCTGCAGGTCTGATACTGGACCAGTAGGACCAGTACAGGTGCTGCTGGTCTGATACTGGACCAGTAGGACCAGTACGGGTGCTGCTGTAGAGAGAGGGAGAGGATGAGGAGGAAGAGGAGGGTGAAGACGATGAAGAGGACGGTGTCTGGTTAGTGATGAAGACGACAGACTTTCTGTCAGTTAACCCTCTGTTCTCTCTCTCTCTCTCTCTCTCTCTCGCTCTCTCTCTGGTCCAGAGTTCTCGGTGTCGTCCGTCCGTCCGTTCAGGCTCCGCCCCGTGTTCGGCGTGTTCGGCTGGGGGAGGGGCGGGGCTGTGACGAGGGGCGTGTCCAGTTGAATGTAGGCGGCTTTGTACAGTTAAGTGTTACCTTTGAGGATGCCCAGACAGCTCTGCAGCAGCTGGAGGTTCCCCTGCAGGTGAGAGGGGGCGGGGTCACACACAGACACACAGGTGAACAGGTGAGTTATGTGACGAGAGCTGTTTGTTGATTGATGATTTTGACAGACTTGATGGTCAACGTGAATCTTCATCAACACATTATCCAATAACACTGACACAAGCTTCAGGCTCCGCCCACATCTTCATCTCATTTATTTTCCTTTTCCTGTTAGCTAATCGATTAGCTTAGTCAGTTAGCTTCTCCTTTTAGCCTCTCTGTGACACTCTGGGCTTCAGTGCTGGTAAGAACAGGCTAAATAATCCCAATTGGCCATGGGTGATAACAAGCTCTCTGATTGGTTGGAGAGCTAACCAATCATGTCTTGTTTTACCAGCGCTGAAGCCCAGAGTGTAACAGAGAGGCTAAATCACTAAGCTAATCGGTTAGCTAACAGGAAAATCAGCTGGAAAAAGAAAATGGAAATTGAAGCTTGAATCCAGGAATGTTTTCCCATTTTTAAAATGTCTTTTCAAATTCTATTATTTATTCATGAATTAATAAATGTATTTTTAGATGGTTTATTTAATGAGACTTTAATGCTGTTTTTGAAAATCTATTTTTAAATTTTAAGCATTTATTGATGAATTAATTGTTCATTTATAAATTCTTTTTACAATTCCTGTTGTTAATGCTTATTAAAATATGAAATGAAGGAAATGCTTTATTACTTTTCCTGTGACATCCCTGGTCCTCCATAGTTTCCTTTATAAATCGCTTATAAGGGTCATCTTATTGTAAAGTAGTATAAATCATTTTGCATACTGTGCAGCCCTAATGTAAATGAAGAAGACTTGGGGTTCAGTGTGGACACAGACTTCCTGGCTCCGTCTCAGTCCTGACTCTGAACTGTTGCTCTAACGGCCGGGGGTCTCAGGTCTCTGCAGTGTTTCAGTACCTTGGCGTGTTTGAGCTCCAGCTCGGCCAGCTCCACCAGGTTCTTCCTGAACGCTGCCACTCGTCTCGTCTTAAAGTCTATGAGCTCTGCATTCAGAAGAAAATCCACCGTCATAACAGTTTGATACAAACACACACACTCATCACTTTAACAGAGGGGGGAGCCGTCAGTCGGACTGCAGGGCTGCAGTAACATACGCTGACAGGTGCTCGTCATTATTGGACCAAACTCAACTGAAACTGGGTCAGCAGCAAAACTGACAAGGATCAGGGGCCAGTTGCACAAAACACCTTAAGTTTTCTACTTAAGTTTGACACTTAGCGTTGAATTCCTCCTTAGCTGAGGAAGTTACCTAAGGGTGTTGCACAGAATAACTTTAAAGGTTTTTTCTTAGTTAAGGAAAGTTAAAGCATTTGCAATGAAAGAGATTTTACAGCTGTAAAATTCTACAGTTTCAAGTTTTTATTTTAAGTAAATTTTAACTTAAGACGTGCAACCGGCCCCAGGAGTCAAGGGAACCAGGACTGGGATCAGACCTTGCTTGGCGGACTCGGAGATCTTCTCAAACTTGTGGCAGCAGAGCTGCTGGCTGGTCTCGGCCTGCAGGACGTCTCTGTTTTTGGCTCGAGCTTTATCCAGAGCCTTGTTAGCGTTCTCGTAGTCCACCAGAGCCCGGCTCCTCCGGTACAACAGGTCCTGCAGCGTCACATCATCACACAATTCAGTGTCTGGACATTAATCAGTCATTTAAAAAAAATCAGTAATTGAAAATGATTTGGACTCTGAAAATAGTCCCCAACAAATGCACTCCTGTTTGTTTGATAGAAACTTCAGTGAGCAGCTGTTTCAGGAAGTGACTGAGCTTTTGAAACATGAAACTATTTATATGTGGAGTTTTACAGATTCACGTCTTCAGTAGGAACCAATGAGCTGAGAGCCACAGACAGAGGAGGGAAGAGCTGAGAGGACGAACACACTGTTGGTTTGAAGCTGTGTCTCAGTTCAGGGTCTCAGGCTGATTGTGTCTCAGCAGCGCGACTCGACTGTCCTGTTTCAAAGGCTCCTTCAGATGCGCCCAATGCAACAGGTGAATCCTTCACGGTTCAACATATCCCAAGATTCATTGCTCTCAGGTAATGACAATAATATGTCAGTAAACAGACAGCGAGCCTGACCTGAGGATCACACTGTTAATGTAAGTGCTGTGTTTCAGCTCAGTGTAACGGTACAACTGTTAAAACCAAACACCTTAAAACTTCAAGGTTTGTGAAGAAAAAGTTAAGTGTTGTGAAGGTTGCCTGGCAACAGGAGCCGCGCTTCAAACCACAATGGTAAGGGCGGGAACAGCTGATGACGCAAAGAGAAAATCCTGCTTAGACCAGACCGTCTCATTTCAGTTTGGTCTACGGAGGACCACACCTTCGTCGACCACGTCCTCGGACAGATGCGGCGCCTGAACTGAGACAAAGCTCGAGTCTAAACATCTGAACACAACAACAGGAGCCTGATGCTGCAGCTGTGAGCAGACAGACCTTTGCAGCCTGTGACTCTCTCAGGTAATATTTCAGGAGGTCGGCGAGCTTCAGGTCTTCATCTGCTGCAACTCGAGCTTCGATTTTCTGTAAAACAACAACAGACAGAAGCTGAAGAGTCAGTGGAAAGAACAAGAGGCGGGAGTTCTACAGCAGCAGCTGCTTCAGACTGAGGCTTCGTCCACACGACTACGTTTTCATTTTAAAACAGCGTTTTCAAACGAAATTGATCTCCATCCAGACTAACGCCTGAAAACGCACACATACATGATCATTCACCTACACTGAGCATGTGCGAGCAGGTGTAAACAGGAAGTAGATCGTCTACTCTGCAGTAAATCCTCTGAAGGAGGAGCAGCAAAGACAGTTGTAGCAGTGAAACAGAGAATGTAAGTGAACAACAGCTGCTAGCAAAGACAACAAGGTCAGTAACTCTGTCATTCATTATCATGTTGTATTCACCGCTGGCACTCCAGGCTGATGAGAGCCAATCAGGAGAGACCGTGGGTGTGATGTCATCGTTTCTCAGTTTCTGACCGTCCAAACTACATGTCAACCCAAGTTGTCAAAATGAAACGCAAATGCAGAGTTTTCAAAATAAAACGCACACCCAGAGTTTTCAAAATAAAACACACACCCAGAGTCTTCAAAATAAAACGCACACCCAGAGTTTTCAAAATAAAACACACACCCAGAGTCTTCAAAATAAAACGCACACCCAGAGTTTTCAAAATAAAACAAAAGTCTTAGTTTTCGGTGCTCAAAAGTTTTCCAGTTGTATGGACGGAGGCGAAAACGCAGCAAAAGAGATGAGTTTTAAAATGAAAACGTAGCAGTGTGGACGTAGCCTGAACCAAACATTCAAACGTCCTCTGCTGACCTCACGTCAGCTGGAACTAACATGACAACAAACATACCCTCGTTTTCTCAAACAGCTCGGACACCTTCAGGAAGAATCTGAAACAGAGGAAACAAGAAGAGGTCACTGCGGGAAGATGAAGAGGTGACACCGAACATTCAGACATGTTGGAACGTCGGCTGCGGCTCGTACTTGCAGAGGTCTGTGGAGTCCTGTGTTCCTAATGTGTAGAGAGACGAGGCGATTCTGTTGATGTCATCTGCAGCGTCTGAACACACACACACACACACACACACACACACACACCACACACACACACACACTTAAGTCCCAGTGTTTCCTTCGTTCTCTGGTGTCTGAACTGCACCACCTCCACTCTTTCTCATGTCAGGACTTCAGGTTTGTCTTCCTACATTAAAATACAACTCCCATGATTCCGTGCGTCTCTCCCACAGAGAAGCTGAACTTGTGAGAGAGACGTTAAAAACTGAACAGAGGGATGACAAACTTTGCTCCACCGCTGGTAGTCAAGGCTGATGAGACCCAATCAGGAGAGACCATGGGCGTCTACATCATCGTTTCCAAAAGTCTCAGTTTCTGAGACTAAAACGCAACCTGGAGTTTTCAAAATAAAACGGGTCCAACAGCGTTTTTGAAAGTCTGTTTTAGAGGCTCTGGAGTCATGTGGACACCAGGAGTAAATGTTTCAGTGTGAACGTAGCCTGAGTTTAGAGGTGGAGAACGTCTCCTGACAGCAGCAAGAGATTTAACATTAATCAGAGGCTTTTATTTTGAAGAAACTGACTTTTTACTTCCTGCAGACACCCTGTAGGTTTTAACATAGGTTAAACTCCCCATGCAGCGTCCCGCCCACACCTTCCAGCTGCTGCTCCTGTTTTATTCTCTGAAACTGAACCTGGTTCTTACTTTTGTGCGAGCGAATCATTCTGTCAGATTTGGCCGAAGCGTCTTTCACTCTGTTGTGATATTCTAACAGGAACGTCTTCTCGTGCTCAAAGAAATCGTCCACGTCCTGAAGCAGAGACAGAAAAACAACAAACGTCAGAGAAAGAGACGCAGAAACCAGGAAATAAAACTCTCTGTTTGTTTGTTTGTCTGTCACCTTGACTCCGGCCACCAGAACGCCGTCGGCAGACTTCACCACATTCTTAAAGAAATCCTCCAGTTTCTCCTTCTTGTTCTTCCCTCGAACACTCAGCTGGGAGAGAGGGGAGGTCAAAGGTCACACATAACAACAACAACAAGACGTGTTACAAAGTGATGACAACGTCAACGTTTGTTTTGTTTCTATGATCAAACTAAAGTAAAATGATGTTCAGGTGAGATCCAGAGTTTGAAGAAGATCCAGCAGCTCATATTCACTCAGATCTCACCTGAGCAGGTTTTTACACTTTCACCCTTTTTTACACAGAAATTAACAGGTTTTTAAAACGCGAGTAAAGTCGGTAAAAAAGGCGATTAACACCTTTTACACCGAGTTTGTCTTTCCTCTCTAAGACACAAACAACTGCGGGGAGTGATGTCATCACATGGACTTCAGTCAGGAACACACTGCCTGCGCTGCGTGAGCGTGGCGGCTGATGTTGCTGAACTGCTGCGGAGAAACACGTGTGTTCACACCGGCTGCGTTGCTCTGTCTCTCTACACAGTTTGCAGGTTACTGACTGTTGGATTTCTTTTCATTATAAATTAATTTCTCATTTATTTATTTATTTATTTATTTTTTTGGGGGCTTTTGTGCCTTTATTGGACAGGATAGTATAGAGAGACAGGAAATGGGGAGGCAGAGAGAGGGGGAATGACATGCAGTAAAGGGCCGTCCAATGCGGGATTCGAACCGGGGCCGACTGCAGCAAGGACCTTAGCCTCTATATATGGGGCACCTGCTTAGACCACTGCGCCACTCGATGCCCCATTTCTCATTTATTTTTGACAGAAAACGTCACTGAAATGTCTCCGTCTCCGCGTGCAGCTGCTAAAATGGTTAGAAAATATATTTACATGCTACATGCAGCTGACAGGAAATGAGTTAGTCTTAATCTGCATCAAGGCTCGTATTCACCGAAATACTGATGAAGCAGTGTTGTTTTTATTAACTTATATATATCAATACATAAAACCTGCACAGGTGAACTCTCAGCTCAGTGATTCACTTGATCAATACATGTGTGTGCGTGTGCGTGTGTGTGTATTACTCACGTCCTGGTTGTACTCCAGGAAGACGTGGAAGTTGAGGTCTTTCCTGAGGACAGGATGAGCCGCCACGCGACACAGGAAGACCTCGTGCATGGCGACGGTCTTCTTGAAGATGGCCAGGTATTCTCTGAGTGCAGACACACGGCGGTCAGAGTGGGGACAGTGGATTAACTGATCATAACTGACGGGTTAGTTAGTTAGTTAGTTAGTTAGTGCTGACTCACGCCTCCAGCTCCTGCTTCATCTTAGTGAACTCCTCCTTGGTCATGGATCCTTCTCCCTCCCCCAGCTTCTGCAGCTTCTCTCTGGACGCGTCAAAGTCTGGTCTGGGGGGGGCGGGGGGGATCTACAACAACGTCAACAACAAGACTCAGACACGGATCTCTGTTTGATTCTACTGAGGTTCTTTGTGTGGTTGGTTCTACTTTGTGTTTTCATGCTGTAGTGTTCTGGTTCTGAAGGCCGGTTCCCTCCTGGACCTGGTTCCTGGATTAAGGTATGACAGTCAGGTGACCTCAGCAGATCATATTACAAATGTTAATCAATGTAAACGGACAAAGATTGTTTGTGAGTGACGACACATCACTCTGTGTGTCTCTTTCACTAAGTCACAACAATCAATATCAATCAATAATCAATATGTCATACGTTTCTCAGGCTGGAGCTTCAGGTTGTCAACATTAATTAGCTTCGTCCATGTTAATGTGGATTCATTTGGCAGCTGAATCTTTATTTAAACCTTTAGTCAGTGACGAACGACGAGGGTTCAGGAGGATTCAGATCTGATCAGTTTGAACTCATTTGTTTTTCCTGTTTGTTCCACAGGTTTTTAATCACACAGTAAATATCTGTGTCTGAATGAACAGAGCGTCAGTGGATCAGAACCAACGCTGAGCTGCTCTCTGGCCTCTGTGTTGTCATCTTGTTCTGAGTCAATAAAGTTCATTTGATTTGATGTGCGTCTCAGAGCAGAGTCGGTGTACATGCTGGTGTTCGTGCTGGTGCTCGTGCTGGTGCACGTGTGTTGCGTTTCTTACGATGTATCCTGCGTAGTCTTCGTTCTCCACAAACGAGTCGTGCAGCCAGATGAACTCCTCGTGCTGTCGAACCACCGAGAACTCGTTCTGCTTGAAGTTAGGGAGCGTGCTCTGTGGGAACAGGAGTTACATCACATGATCAGCTCACAGGACGTCACGTGTTGTTTTCAGCTTCAAAATGTCTCACACATTCATCAACGCCAGCAACGGTTTTGATTTTGGATTCATGTCAAGTCAATTTCATCTGTACAGCACCAGTTCACAGCAGAATATCTGTCAGTGCAGGTTTCAAATAGAGCAAACCTTCTCTTTATTATGTTATAATGTTATTTACAGAGACACAACAGTTCACACCAAGAGACAACACCTGGTGACAGTGGAGAGGAAAAACTCCTTTAAGAGACGGAAACCTCGAGCAGAACCACACCCACGGTGGGCGGGGCTGACAGACAGACAGAACCCTGCAGTTCCTCTAATGACCACTAGAGTCTGGCTCCAACAGTGAGTCAGTCCCCATAGACTCCCATGTTAAAATGTCCAACTTTACAGCAGAAATAAACATGTTTAGAGCCTGGTACAAAAACTGTTTTGGTCTCTAGAGCTAATTTCCTCCTTCATGACACCTGTTTATATAACTCACCTGTTTACATTTTATTAAGGACTAAAGTTATGGAGGATTGAGGGCGTGGCCTGTTTGAGTGACAGGTGGGTGAGCGTATGTTTGCTACAAACCATCATGCAGCTGTCAGTCACATCTCCTAACACGCCCCTCCTCTTTGACCATGTTTGGATTACCTGGGAGTTAGGGGCGGAGTCAGTCACTGCCAAGACGGCGACGGTGCAGCAGCTCACTCTGAGCTTCAAAACGACCATCTTTATTTACAGTGTATGGCTTTGAAAAGTCAGAGGGCACTTTTCCGGCATCTTATATAGACAAATTAAATTAATCGAGGAACTAATCCGCAGATCAATCAAGAAAATAATCTTCAGCTGTGGCTCTAAACTCTGGACTCAAGTGTTGTTTTGTCTCTCTCTCTCACCTTGGTGTGGACGGTGAACTTGACCTTGTCTCTCTCACTCAGGGCGTCGGAGATGTCGACCTGAAGCGTGGCGTCTGTCTGCAGATCCACGTTCACCGCCCGCGGCTGCAGGAGGACAGAAACCACATACCCCATAATGCACCACACCCTCAGATCAAACACAGGACCATCCACTGCATCAGACTGATGGACAGTAAACAGCTACAGTGATTATAAAACTTCATAAATCATGTGACTCTTGAATTGTTTCAATAACCTGTTACATGAAAAACATAATGTGAACTTTAAACACATTGAGAAAGAAGGTTTCAGTCCAGAGAAGCTTTAATACAACTAACATTCAGCTCCGTTTACGGAAGCAAAGAAAAACTGTAATGATTTCAACCTTGTGACCTTGAATCTGAATTTATAAAACTGAAATATTGTTGTTTGGAAATGATCTTTCTTTTGATTCATGAGGTTTAAAATCCCTTGTTTCAAACATTTCAAACTTGAAGAACTCAGGGAGAAAATTGTGTCCAACATTTAAACACTGCAAAATAGTAATACTTTTATTTTTTTAAAAAGATCTAATTATATAAAAAATGAAAATATACAGAATGTTTTAAAATGTTTTGAAAGGAAATTATCTGTATTCAAATATTAAAAACTAGTTCCTCAGATTGGATGAGATTACAGACGACATGGGTCAGCTGAGGTTTTCACTCAGCAACAATTATCTACTAACTTCTTTCGGCTGTTTGATACGACGGTATCTATGTTGTTTCATGAGTTTTTACCAGAGCACCAATGTGAAGATTTCTCTGTGATCTCCAAAATCTGAGGCTACGTTCACACTTCTACATTTATGTTTTAAAGCACATCTATTTTGCTGTTTCCTCCTCCCGTCCACACCACTCCGGAGCTTTCAAGCCCTAAAACAGAGACTTTTGGAAACGCTGCCGGACTAATTTTATTTTTGAAAACTCTGGAGTTGTTTTATTTTGAAAACTCTGGGGTTGTGCTGTAGTCTGGACGGACAGAAACTGAGACCTTCAGAAACGATGAGGTCACACCCATGGTCTCTCCTGATTGGCTGATTGGGAATGACTGTCACTGACCTTGTTGTCTTTGCTAGCAGCTGTTGTTCACTAACATTCTCTGTTTTACTGCTACAGCTGTCTTTGCTGTTCCTGCAGCTAACCAACAGCAGAGTAGACAATCTGCTTCCTGTTTACACCTGCTCGGACACGCCCAGTGTACGTGATTCCTCATGTATGTATGACTTAGTCTGGACAGAGATCGTTTTCGATTGAAAACGCTGTTTTAAAATGAGAAAGTAGTAGTGTGGACGTAGCCGACATCTTCAGTCTTTTACCTTCCCTCTTTCAACAGGCTTTTATAGTAAAGTGTTAATAAATACTCAAAATGTTACTGCTTGTGTCTTTAACTTTATTTTACCCTGTTATGTTTGTTTCTGTTTTAGTGTAGTTCATGACTTTGTCAAGTAAAGAACTTTATAAATAAAGTTTATCATCTTATTATAATAACATCATAATGAGCTGAGGGACGTTTTGATGGAGGAGTGTGTTTTGTAACTGCAGCAGTTGGATAAATGGAAATATTCAATTAAAGTACAAGTACATCAGTAGAGTAAAGAAGTAAAAGTACTTTCCACCACAGGAACAGGCTCAGCACATGAACCGTTGGTCTGTAACTGGGACAGCTGTGGTGTTTTCCCAGTCAAACCAGTACCACAGACTGGTTTCACAGAGGAGATATCCCACTCTGTTCTGTTTTTCCGCTGACCTTTTCACATCTGACTTTATCTGAACTGAAGCGAATTATCCAGTTAACATCAGTAAGAGTGTGTGTGTGTGTGTGTGTGTGTGTGTGTGTGTGTGTGTGTGTGTGTGTGTGTGTGTGTGTGTGTGTGTCGACAGTCATGTGACAGTCTGATGTTTAACCAGCTCATTAACATCATGTTAATCAGCGGTTCGTTAGCTGCTGGTTAGCCTGAGCTTCAACTGTAGCGGAGTGAGCAGGTGAGGCTCACGGCCCGCCCGCAGGTGTGCAGCCCGCGGCAGGGTCCCTGTCTGGACCCTGAGCCGGGAAAACCTGTTTAACCACAGCTGGCTGAAGCTAACACACCCTTAGCATGGAGCTAACGTTAGCAGAGTCGGCTAACTCGGCTACATGCCCCGAGCTAAGGCTAACTAGCTGCTTTAGCCGAGCCGAACAGAACCCAGACAGACAGGTGAACACAGACAGGTAATCAGTGAGCACTCACTCCCCGGTCCTCCTCGGAGAGGAAGTCGGGTCCGTCGTCCAGCCCTTCCTGCTGCGGAGACACAGAGAGCACAGAGCCGTTAGTTTACCGACACACCGACCGTAACACAACAACAACAACAACACGGCCATCGGAGCACCGGAACCTCTCACCGCGACCCACCATCAAAGAACCGCGGATAGAAAAGAGACTAAAATACAAACAAACAAACAAACAAACAACCACAGGGAGAAAGACAGAGAAACCGTAAACCCACCATCATGGCTGCCAACGGGTGGAGACAGGAAGTGGTGAGACGTCACCACGGCCAGGCGTCATCACCCAGAGAAATGAACTGAAATGAAATAAAATAATGTAAAATAAAATACCCGCATGTCATCAACCCAAATTAAATTAAATTAAATCAAATTAGATTACAGCCAAGCGTCATCCACCACAGTTAAATAATGAAATTAAAATAAAATTGAATAAAAAGTAACAGCTGGGCGCCATCAACTAGAGCCAGACAATAAAATAAAAGGAAAATAAAACAACAGTCATCAACCACATCTACAGTACTTGAGTGAATGTACTTGCCATAGCTGTTTATTTGCATGAATTATCAAATGTGTGTAATTTGCCTGTAGTTCAGCAGCTCAGTGACCAGCAGGAGGAGACAGAACTCCGCCGACTATGACCCAAAGACTATAATTTTATCATTACCTAAAGACCATGAAATTAAAACAGCCCAGTGGCGGCTGCTGGTCTTATAATGAGGGGAAGCTCATTTTCGGCCTACGTCATAAAATGTGTCCGTTTATTTATATGTAAATTTGCAGAGTGACAGAAGAGAGTCGCCAAACACAACGCTAGTCGTTTTTAACAAAGACAAAGTGGCTGAGGATCAGTAACGTCTCCAGATCAACTCCGAACAACGGAATGAAAAACTTGAAAACTGCTCCGGTGGATGCTTAAACTTCAAGATCGCTGATTCGCTCATTTCGCTGTCAATCAAAAAGGGACTCAGCCTCAGACAGATCATCCAATCATCATGCAGAAGCTGAGCGTCCGGGCCAGCCCACCGCCCCATAGACCCCCAGAGACGCTGAGTGTCCGATGGGCGGGACAAAGCCCAGCATTTATCCAATGACTGTCTAGTTTGGCTGCAGTGGAACAACCCACTCTGTGCTTCCCCAGTGAAGTCAGGAGACGCTCGGCGTCTACACTGTGTAAAGCGCTGTGGCGCTGCGGGATGAATGAGAAGAAGTCGTGACGGTTACCTGTGATAAGCAGCTGATTCTGAACAAAAGATGAACGGGTTCTAGCGCATATTTAGTCAATGAAATGTTCACACACCAGCACATATTTAACCACTTATTCTGTTGACATTTTAGGGGAAGCTGAGCTTCCCTTGCATCTTAGAGCAATCGCCACTGAAACAGCCGTTTATTTTACAACTTTAACTGGTTTGAATAAAGCTTTCTAAAGGAATCGATAATATAAATAAACCTGTTCTCCTGTGTTCATTAAGAAAAATGTTGTAGAATTGAAAGAAAACCTGAATTAGCCTGAATTTATAGATTATGTGGTAACGTGTTAAATTTTTTGTTGAGAAAGTTGTTGAAAATCCATATACAGTATATTAAATACTATATATATAATAAATACTATTAAGAATATGCCTATATTAAATTAAATACTATATTCAGTATACTAAATATTATATGTAAACTATATTAAATCACCACACCATGGAATCTCATCATTCAGTTCTTTGGAGAATAATGTTTGCAAATTATATCTGCATGTCATGCTCTTAATAGATCTATTTATGGCACACGATACAAATAGTTCATATGATCACATATTTTTAATGACGTATGAAAGATTGTAATTTTTGTAAATAATGTTGTAAATAAAGTTGATTATTTATTGTATTGTATATTGTTTTTCTGGAGGTTTCTCCATCACCACATGGGATCTGTGGAGTTCAGACAGACCTTCAGGTTCTTGGTCTCCTCTCTTCTTCTAATGTTTTTGTTTTAATCTCAGAGACGATTCAGAGAAATGGAGGAACCTGAGCTCAATTTACAGTCGCAGCAAAGTGTCTGAATACTTTTGTCAATGTGATATTTCAGTTTTTACTTTTTAATACATTTCTAAACATGTCACATTATGTCTTGACTTTGTCTTTATGGAGAATTGAGGGAAAATGAATTTAAATGATTGTGGCATAAAACTAAAACACTAGTGAAGACGTCAGAAGACTTTCTGAACTCTAATGGGAGAATAAACCACAGACAGACTCAGGTGATTTCCTGTAACTGCAGAGAGGAGGAGCAGATGAAAGTGAAAGTGTTCAGAGTTCAGACGCCATTTTAACTGTCGGAGCAGAAGGAGGGAAACTGAAGACTGAGGCAGGTGAGTGTTTAAACATTATTATTATTTCACTGTCAAAGTCTCAGAGTCAGTTTGTCCCTGTGGAGGGAAGAAGAGTCACAGTGAACTTCTGTCCACACAAAGACACTGAGAGGAGAGGAGGGAACAACATGAGGTGTGGTACTTCCAGTTCACTGCGTCACAATCAACAGTTTGACTCGACGCTGTAATGAGCTGAATAATACACATGAAAACTGAGCAGGGTTATTATACTGTATAACCTGTTAGAGAGAGTGTGTGTGTGTTTGTGCACACGCGCACGTGTGAGAGTGTGTGTGTTCATGTGTGAGTGTGTGAGAGTGTGTGACTGTGTGTGTGTTTGTGAGTGTGTGAGTGTCCTCCAAACTGTCTCTGTAACAGTGTTCAGTGTGTTGAGCTGCTGCAGTCGACGTCACTGGAACAGAAAATAATTTCTTCCTGGTTCTTCTTTTTTTTTAAATTATATTTTTGGGGCTTTTTATGTCTTTATTTGATAGAACAGTAGAGAGACAGGAAATGGGGAGGCAGAGAGGGGGGGAATGACATGCAGCAAGGGCCGTCCGATGCGGGACTCTATCCGGGGCCAACTGCAACGAGGACTGTAGCCTCTACACATGGGGCGCCTGCTTAGACCACTACACCACACGCCGCCCCCTTCCTGGTTCTTCTGTCTCATCAGTGTGTTGATACTGGCTGCTTGTTTCTTGTGAAATGATCTGATCAAAGATCATATTTTTCCTGCAGCTGATGAACATGACTGATTTACAGAGTTCAGTAATTAAAGGGCCGTGGTGGAGGAGAGAAGCAGCTACAGAAGGAGGGAGCAGTGTGTTGGTGAACCTTGATGAGCTGGATCTAACAGAGTTCAGAGACTTTGCAAGATGAAGACTTTTACAGGCTGAATGATGAGCTTCACTGTGCACAGTTAGTCTGTTTGGTAGAAACTACAGTGAGCAGCTGTTTCAGAAAGTGGCAGAGTTTTTTAAACATGNTCAGTAAGATGCTGAAGACAACTAGACAGTTGAAAAAGCACAATGCTGAATTTAAACAGAAGTGACCAACTGTTACTGTTGACTGTCTGAGCGTCTACACATTGTTGTCAACACAACATTTAGTCAGAGCTCAGGTCGAGCTGCTGGAAGCTTCTGTTGTCAGGTTCAGTCTCCTCACACTGGATTATAGCTCCAACACAGGTTCGTTAGACTGGAAAAGCAGCGTTTGGATGAGTTCATTAGTTAAAGCAGCAACATGACAAAGAGCTGATAGGACTCAGAACAGAATCAAGATAGAATACATGATCAGTGTCTGAAAGAGTCACAGAAAACTTCACAGTAAAAGATCTGAACCAATGACATTAGTGGTGAGGTGACGCAAAGACACTGTGAAAGAAGAGCTTCTGTCAACGTCTGTGTGCAGGTCCAAAGCAGAAAACTGGGAGACTCGGTGCTCAAAGTTCCCACACAGTGTGTGACACTGAAGTTACAAGTAGAATTTCAAACTTATTTTTACACCTGTCCAACAGTAACAGTAATGGCCATAAAACAGAAGAAATAATAAGACAGAAGAAGAACTGTTAACGAAGCATGAGAGGAACGAACCCTGACATTAGTGTTACAAGAAGAAAGACATGACAGTATAAACACTGAGCTCAGTGGAGATTCAGAGCCTGAACTGTGGAGTTATCTGTCCTATGATGAAATGATGATAAAGTCCAGGTCTGCTTTCATCAGATCTGATCCAACATTATCATCTTGTTTACAAACAGGGAGTGAAAGAAGAGAATAAAGAATGGAAAATCAGAAGTCCCAATCTCACAATTGTGCTCCACATGTTTTACCTGATATTTCTCAAAGTGCTTTCCCATTCCTCTTTATACCATCTGAACTCTTGCAGCCTGTCGCACTCAATCACTTACCAGGTGACGTCAGTAAAGTCTGTGTGGGTTCAGGGTTCAGGGTTCAGGGGAGACATTGGGACTGGGCCAACATGTCACATCAATGTTAGAACACATACTTCCTGTTCCTTTCTTTTACTTCCTGTGTCATGACGCCTGTAACTTGTACCAGAGTCCACCAGAAGGAGGCAGAAAAACATGAGAACCCTTCAGCTATAACTGCACAATATGTTTTTATTCTGTCCTACAGTCAGTCATTGTCAGTTCAGTTCATTCAGCCATGGGATCATTCATCATCCATGCATATGTTGCAGTGTTATGATGAAGGTTTATCTGTGCTGCTGTCAATCATCTAATTCTATATAAAGAACCAGGGCTGTTCCCTGGGTCTGCATTTACCATTCACTCTCTGACCAGAGTTGCTGTAGTGGATAAAGTTGTCCGAGTATTACACATCACAAACCCACAATCTTTAATATGTGAAATGAATAAAAAAATGTTTGTGTTTGCAGAGGTCAGAACCACAGACTGAGAGCAGAGTCTCCAGGATCCATCTGTCCGTCTATGAGGAGTGACTGGTCCAATGCAGAACCTCCAGACTTCAGAACTGAACCTGGACCCTCAGACTCACAGTAAGAGACTGTTTCTACTGTAAACTGAGCTGAAGATGATTCAGTTATTAGACACATGTGAAGGAAACAGGGAGAAACCAGGAGCCACATCCATAAAACTCTGTGTAGGTTCACAACCAAACCTCAGAGACAGAAACATGCACACACACTCTTTTCATCAGATTTATAAAGCAGAGCGTTTCTTTCTCTTTTCTTTCTTTCTTTTCTTCTTATAGCACCAATTCACAACTGAAGTTATCTCAAGGAACTTTCCAAATAGAGCAGGTCTAGACCTTCTCTTTATAATATTATTTACAGAGACCCAACAATTCATCCTCATGTTACTGTTTCATCAACCTCAGTCAGTGTGAGAGTTGGTGCACCAACACCAGCCTGATCGCCACCTCCACAGTTCCCATAGATGGATTCAGACACGCCCACAATCAGCTGATTTCATATCAACAGCTGTGTGTGCTCCACCAGTCTGTAGACCTGTCAGTGAACAGAAGGACAGAGAAGAAACACAGTGTCTCCATGTTGGAGGTGACACTTTAATGATTTACACGTCTGAGCCTTGAAGCTGAAGTCACAGTAAAGATTCAAGCAGCAGATACAGAGACACTTTTATTTTGAAAAGGACCA